>NC_092508.1:555000-852391 GCF_047511675.1 Marmota flaviventris | reverse complement strand
CCTCCCTCTCCCTCTCCCTCCGGTGATGGCCCACAGGCCTCCTTCTCTCTGTCTTGGTCACCTCTGGGGTCCAGGCGTCTGACAGGCTGAGAGCATTGTCTTTCAGTGTTAGTGTGACCTGCTGTGCTGCTATGCTCAGGGATCCTGGTTGGGCCAGGGACCCTTCCCACGCCCCTCTCTGGCTGTGTCCTGGGGGCGGAAGGCTGTTGTTCCTAGGAGAACTTCCTGCAGACCATCCCTCGGGAGGCCCTGTGCCCCCTGCCCGCCCCCTCTGAGTGCAGAGTTCTGAACCCCACCCCCATGGTGCTGCAGACCCGGGCTCTCTGCCCACTGCAGCCCACACTCCGTGCAGTCCCTCCCGACCGCTGAGCAGCTGCTCCCCCTGGGTCCACAATCAGGAGCTGGCCTGGCCCAGGGGCCCTCAGCAGGGCCTCCTGCCAGCTGAGTCTTGGGCTCACCTGACCTCTGGGCAGGGTCCCTGAACCATCCGGGTGTTGGTGAAGTCTGCTTCCTTGAGGTTCTGGGACTCAGCTCCTGGGTGAGGGCTTCTGGGCCTCTCCTGGCCGTGTCACCAGCTGGTCCCCAGGTTGAGTCCCGGCACACCCGACACCCACTGTCCCTGTTCCTCATAAGCCCAGAGGCTGGTGTGAGAAGAGGCTCCACTCTCTCCCTGGCTAATTTGGCAACAGACGGCAGCCTTACCTGCCCCGGGGGTCTGTGTCGAGGGACCTCATGTGACCTCAGCATCACACCAGGCTCACGCCCTGCCGCAGGGCCCTGGTTCCAGCTCAGCCCGGCAGCTGGGCTTCAGGCCTGGGGACACAGGTGGGCAGAGCTGCCCCCCAGGACCAGGCTCAGGATTTGCCCTCTGCCTCCCACTGAGTGGGCCCAGGGGACGTGGCGTGTGGGTTCTGGACCTCCCTCTCCCGTGCCCTTTTCAGAGTGGGATCCAGAGGCCCATTTTTGTTTGAAACTTAAAAATGTCACCGACTGTTGGTTTCTTCTTTTCTTCCTGTGACTTCTGCTGTCTGTGGTGAGCCCTGGCGTTTCCAGTGCCTCCACTTCACAAGCTTCTCCTCCTCCTCCTCCTCCTCCGGGCTTCGCACTGGGATTCTCAGCCTCAGAGACCAGAGGCCTCGCCGGTCCTCCCGGCTGGCCCGATTGCTGGTCTCTAAGTGGCTGCCCAGTGTTTCCCTCAGGGGTCTCCCGCGGGCCCCCTGAGAACCCCAGAGCCAGTTCTGACAACGACTCTCCTTTCAACCAGGGTGCTCCCTCTTGGGTGCTCCGTGTCCCTTGGGTGTCCTTAAGGAAGAAGGATCTGCTGAGTGCCAGATGAACTGGGGGTGGACCCGCAGGGACTAGAATTGCCCCTGTCCTGACGTCGGCCCAAAGGAAAGGCAAAGAGGGGTTCTAAGCTCTGAGGCGTGGGGAGCAGTGCGGCCCACATGGAGCAGCCCCACCCCAGCCAGAGTGAGGGGGGCTCAGCTGTGGAGCACCTCCCTCTCCCATGCTCCTGGCCCCTCACCTGCTGCCCCCAGCCTCATCCTCCTGAGCCAGGCTCCAGGGTCCTGGGGCTGCCCTTGGGGTCTCCTCAGCTGGAACAGAACCTGCTCTGGGCACTTGCTCTCTGCTCCACGTGGAATTCACTCATTTTTTTCGTGACGTATGCCAACCACATTTGTAGATGGCACTTTTATGATTCTGGCAAGTACCATGTTCACTGTTCGGGGGCAGTTAGTTCCAGTGTCCCCAGGACCCCCTGAAGCCCTGCTCTGCAGCTGCAAGGGGGTTTCCCAATGGTTGTGACCTGCTGAGCATTGTGGTGGGCCTCAGAGAGGAGCTCAGACCCTTCGACGAGTCACCTGGGACCCCATGGTTTGACAGAGGCCCAGGCAGAGGGCCCGAGGGCTGCACTCCCTGCCCAGCACCCCCCTGAGGCCGCGTGGTTACTGGACTCTGGCAGAGCAGGCCGGGTGCCCTCCTGGCTCTGCCACACCCTGGGCAGCCGTCCTCTGGAGCAAGCTCTGCATTGACACAGCTTCTTTCACTTTCACGACTGGTCCCCACTCACCAGCCCCCACCCCCTTTCACAGGAACCAATGTGTTTGTCAAGAGAAAGTTAATTAAAAACATATTTTTCTAATTAAATGGCAGGCTGTGCTGTGCACACAGTACGGCTCTTGTTGGAGAGAGACCCTCCCCGTTCCCAGGGCTACCCTGGAACCCAGCAGCACAACAGCACACAGCCAAGCCCACAGCGTGGGGACATGCCGGGCGCAGCACCCGGCTGCCCACAGCTGGCCGGGCCTCTGATCAGGGGCATGCCTGGAACCTGCCCAGCACTGCCCACACACACCCTGCTTATGGCCCCGGGGAGAGGCCACAGCACTACCTGCAGGCTGGAGCCAGATGGCTCACAGCTCCTTGACTCCTGCCCAGCTCTCCTCCCTCCCTGTGCCCGAGCACGCCACAGCAGCCCTTCACGTCCCCTAGTACCAGCCCTGCTCACTGCCCTGCTGCGGGCTGACTGAGCCTCGGCCTGCCTTCCAGGCCCTGGCTGTGGACACGGGCCCACAGGTGGAGTCCATCACTGCCTGCCTGAGTCCACGGCCACAGATATCTCTGTGCCAAGGCCACGTCTGCCTTTGTAGTCACCTGGACAGTCCCCGGGAGAGGAACTGAGTCCCTTAGGGCTGGACTGCACTGCGGCCCTGCTCCTGAGGAACCTTGGCTCCCTGCCACCCCTTCCTGCACTGCTCCACCTTATCTCCTGTGGGGACGAGGGCTCAGGCATGCCTGCATCACCTGGCACCTCGTGTGGGTCCCACCAGCTCCTCCTGCCCAGGTTGGGTGGTCTCTCTTCCTCTGACCCCCCCCCAGGGCACCTGCTTCCTTGGCCTTGCCAGAGCCACTCTGCCCCTCTCCCCTCCGGCTCTGCCTTCACCCCAGCATTTCTCTCTGCACGCCCTCTTTCCTGGGGATCCTCCTGATTCCTCGTGTGGGATGACTGTGGTTGGTGTGTGACCGTAGGTTTTTTAATATGAATTCTTTCCCCTTTTGCCACTTTTCCAGGATTTTTGCTTTTCCTTCTGCCTTAACTCAGGGTCACTGAAAGGGACACGGTGGAAGCCTGGCTGGGTGGCTTCCCGCCCTCGGCGGTACGGTCTCCTCTCCTGTCCCGGCCTGCCCTTGTCCGTAGGCTGGCTGCTGGTCTGCCTTGGTCTGGGCTATTTGCTGTGGTTTATTTAGAGGGAACTGGGCCCACTGATTGCAGTTTATAGGGAAGAAGAGATGTTGGAAATCTTCCAAGAAAGTTTTCAGGCAGAATATTAGGGCTGGCCACGGCGAGTCCAGAGGACGGCTGCTGCAGAGCGGGCAAAGATGCAGGCAGACAGGCAGAGGCCAGGGGTGACCAGGACTCCCTAGACCCCCAGAGGCCACAGCCTCCCACCGTGCCAGGTGAGGACTCCTGTTCTGTAGCTGGGCTGAGGGCAAAGCCAGGTGGTCACCCATGGTGGGAGCCTGGGGACACTGGCCCGGGCCACTGACAAGACCCTAGGACAGGTCTGGGTGTTGGTGGCCCAGCTTCCGCATGTTGGTAAAGGACCTTCAAGGAGACCTCTGTCTCCTCTGCTGGCCTTGAGAGTGTCTCTAGCTTCATGAGCAAGGCCTTCTACAGAGACCCCAGCCTCCCCCAGTGGTCCTCCCATCTTTCTTTGGTCCCTAGAAGAACCCTGGGAGGTGTATCATGCCATGGAAGACTGGGGACAGCCTGTGCCCTAGCCTGGCTCTTCCCTGCCAGGATCCCTGGGTGGGAGTAAGAGCCCCGGGTCCCAGCACTTGGCTCTGGGGAGAAGCAGGTGTCGTGGCCAGGCACATGGGCCACTGTGGAAGGTGTGCTGGAATGCAGTGGACACAGAGGCCATCATGGGTGTCACATGAATGGTGAGGGTTTGGGCAGGGTGAAGGCAGAGGGGCTGGGAATGGAGCATGGGGTGGGGAGTGGGTGCCGGGGCAGCAGGAAGGAGTCATGCGCCATCCTCGTTCCTCAGCTGCCTGGGGCCGGCTGTGTCCCTGCTCCTGTGGGGTAGAGAGGGATGGGGGCTGCAGGTGGGCTTGCAGGGCAAGAGCTGAGGCAGGAGAACCCTCCTCAGGGTAAGAAGGCAGAGCAAGGGGTGGGATGGGGGCAGAGGCTCAGCCAGACAAGCTCCATCAGGCTCAGGAGCGCTGCTGCTCTCCTCCAAGGTCAGGGACGCTACAGGCTGAACCAGGGAGAGATACTGCAGATGAGTCTTCTGAGACCACTCCGAGCACAGCAGGGAGCACGCGGAGCCCAGATCCTGGCCCATGCAGAGCCAACAGGGCCAGCTGGCCAGGCTTCCTCGAGGTTCCCTGGCCACACCAACCACCTACTCAGCAGGTGCCATGGTCCTTGACCCTGCTCCTGCTGTTTACCGTTCCAGCATTCAGACCTGCAGGGGCACAGGGCAGATGCACTCGCACCCATTCCCTGGGGTGTCCCCCGCATGTTTCCAGGTGGGCCCTGTGTCTCCCTCCCTCCAGGAGCAAGTGGCCACACTGCAGCAGGCCTTGGGGGGAAGCAGGAAGGGCCTGGAAGAGAAGGGGAGGCTGCTGCGAAGCAGGTGCCAGGAGGGATCCCTGGAGCCCCTGCGACAGGTGAGGCCCAGCTGGGAGCGTAGGCCCTCACCAGGAGGCAGCAAACCCCTCACCAGACTGCAGGCCGCACCTCCTCGGTCCTGCGCAGGAGGGAGGAGCCTGGGCTGGTGACCCGGATGGCATCGGATGCCCAGGTGACAGGTGGGGAAACCGAGTCTGGAGGGAGTTGGAGGGCTGCTTCTCTTGCCCCACAGTAAGCAAGCACCCTCCGACAAAGGGGTCAGCCATGGACGCACGGTTTGCGGGGAGGGGGGGTGGGCATAAACTGAGGCCAAGCCCAGGGCCAGCGTCAAACAGAATGCCCAGCTCTTAGAAGCCTGGGGTCCCCGTTCCCGGCCCTGGCGTCAGTAGCCTCTTCCGCCCAGGTGCTCCGGAGGCGGCAGCGCGGGAGGCAGGCGGCACGGCGTGCGGAGTGGCGCGCCCTGCGGGAGCAGACCACAGCGCTGCGCACCGAGCGGGCCCGCCTGCAGGGGGAGCTCGCGGCGCTGCGCGCGCGCCGGGCGCAGGTACCTAGTGCCCACGTGGTGAGGGTTCCCTGGCGAGGTGCGGGGTGCCGCAAGCCCTGGGAGGTCCGCGGAGACCGCCGGGGCCGCCGTGAAGGGTGTTGGTCCCGCCGGCCTCTGTGTCTCATCTGCTGATGGGGACGGCACCAACTTGGGGAGTGGCCCCTCTGGGGGTGTCGCCCTTGCCCTGCCTTGGCTCTCGGGGGGAGACACCAGGGGTCATGGCAGTTCCCCTAGGCTTGTGCCTCAGCTCTGCCCAAACCTGTGACCAGCACACCACCCCCTCGGCTGTTGATGGTGGAATGGCTCCTGCCTCAGGGGCCACAGGGACCAGGCAGAGCCAGCCCAGGTGTGCTTCATAAGCCTGGCTGCAGGCCCAGCCGCTCTTAGGGCACTCAGAGAGGGGACCACTGCCCTCCTCTGGGTCCCATCCGACATGCCAGCCTGCACCACAAGACCTGGAGAGCTCAGGCGGACCAGGGGTGTTGCTGGTCACCACCCAGCTGACCTCCATCACACAGGCCTGATCAGACAGTCTTTGTCCCCACCATTTGTGCTGCTGAGGCACTGCGGAAGCCGGAGGGTCATGCCGTCCACCAGCTGACCTGGCCAACGCACTGGGCCAGGGTGTAAGGCCCGCGTGGGATGGACAGGGCCTGAAGAACAGGGAGTCCAGAGCAGGCTAGGGGGAGGCAGTGCATGGGATGGGGAGGGAGGGGAGCACTTGTGGGACAGGACACCAGACCCCTGTCAAAGTGAGGAAGCCAGGGCAGCCCTTCTCCACACAGCCCGCCAAGGGGCAGAGGCCAGTGGCCAGGACAGTCAGGGTTGCCCACACAGAGGGCCACCTGCCCTTCCATGAAGGAGGCACAGCCAGCAAGGCCCAGTCGGGATCCTGCCGCTCTTGCCGATGGGAGGGCCCAGCCCAGGCTGTGGATCTGGGGAGTCTCCTCGGGTGCCGTGGGGTCAGGGTGGAGCTACGTCCAGCCAGGCTACGGTGGTGCCTGGGGGCAGCAAAGCCAGCTGTGGGCATTGTGCCGGCTGCGGGTCCCCAGGGCTGGGGTGGGGGAAGAAAGGAACAGCTAATGAGTTCCAGGAGGTCAGCTGAGAGGGGCCCACAAACCCATAAAACCTTTACTGGCGTCTCAGGAGGGGAAACCCGGATGTGGCCATGTGTTTGTGTTGGACTCCACTTTTCTCTTCTCTTTACAACATGCACTTCCAGGGCTGTTACTAGATTTTTAAAGAAACAGCTTTCTTTTTCCATCAGGGAGGACTGTTTTCCTCAGTCCTGAGGAAAAGGAGGGCTGTTTGTATAGAGCTTTAGCTGCTGCCCTCTGGCAGACCACCCCCCAGATCCCAGGGTCCTTGAGAGACCCCCAGCTCCACCCCCAACTCTGCCCCACACTGAAGGGAGGGCCTGGGACCCCTGCCAGGCATGTGGGCCAGCAGGCAGTCCTGCAGGAGCAGTGGACCTGTCCCCTCCACTCCTGCCCTGTCCTGGCCCAGCAAGCGTTTGAGGTCAGGGCTTTGGGGAGCAACATCACGGGATCCCTTCCTTCATAGCAGTACCAGGAGGGTGTCCAGGGCCCTCTTCTGCTGCTGCCCTCCCAACCAGTGAGAGAATTTCTAGACTCCACGGCTTCCATACCAGGGCAAAGTGGCCCACCCACCTTCATATGGAAGATGACTCCTAACCGCCAACCTGCAGGAGTTCCTCCTGCCCCGCTCCCATGTGGGTGGCTAAGAGGCCTCTGCTGGGGCAGCTGCAGCCCAAGAGACGGCAGCATGGGATGGGGATGCTGAGGTTTGTGCCCCAGCTCCAGGGTGTACCTGCGTGGCCTTCCGGGTCAAGTGCCTACAGAGGCCATGGGTATGTGAGGACCCCAGCTCAGGAGGCCTGGGGTGTCCTGGGAAGGAACTGGGGCAGAGGTCTCAACAGGGACTCAGCAGCATGGGGACTGGGCCCTGTTCTTAAGCTACTCTGGCTACAGATGTCAGTGGTGACAGAGGTGGGGAACAGTGCCCTGGCCAGAGGTGTCCTCCTGCTCCCCAAAGGGAAAGCTGGCCTGACCTCACATCCCAACCAGGAGGCCACTACACCCTACCACCAGCTCTGCACCCTCCCCTGCAGACCGTGTGGGAGACACTGAGGAGGGAGAGGGACGTGGCGAGGCTGGGGGCTGAGAAGCAGAAGCTGCAGCAGTCCCTGCTCAGCCTGCACCAGGAGCTAGACTGGACCCTAAGGCAGAACCAGCAGCAGGTGAGCTGCATCATTGGGGTCCTGTGCACTGCAGCCTTGGGGTGAACCTGGGGTGGGCTCCGGGCCCGTCTCTGGCCTGGATGCACTGGATGCACCCATGCGGGAAAGCTGCACTGGCTCTTGCACATGACAGAGGCAGAGTCGAAACCCAGACCACAGTGGGGCCACCTGGATCATACCGAGGTCCCAGACAGAGCTGGAGCCGGAACCGAAGGCTCCAGGGGCCCCGCTAGTGTCCTTTCTAGGTCCCCTGCTCTCCCGAGGTATCAAAAGTCCCCTTGGGAAGGCTGCGACCTCTGTGAGCCAAGCCTGGCTTTACAGAGCGGGCCGGGCCCAGGCCCAGGACCTGACACCCCTGTGGACCTTGGGGCCTTGAGCCTCCCCATCCCTCAACCTTGGATGCCCTTAGGACCTGCCACCTGGCCCAGAGGAAACTGGGCTGCCCTGAGGCCGAGCCAGTGGTCAGGACCCCAGACCTGTGGGCTGAATGTGTGCTACACCAAGTCTGCTGGGGTCCTGGGCCAGGGCCAGCACCCTGTGCAGGACAGTGAGGCCAACAAAGGCCCAGGGGCCCTGAAGGAAGGGTGGGACCCCCCCTCAGGCCTTGTCTCTGGATTCGGGCAGCCCTCCAGCAGGCAGACGCAGCACCCCGTGTCCTCACTGCAGGCCCAGGTAGCTGAACTGCAGCTGCATGAGCCGGCTACGGAGGCAGAGAGGCTGCATGGGGCCCAGCTCCCGGCCACAGAGGCCCTGGAATCCCGGGAAGAGACCCACCGGCCACAGGTGAAGCTGCTAGATGAGCAGGCGGGGCCCGGCCCAGCCTCCTGGAGAGTGGAGGATGGGAGGAAAGCATCTTGTAGCAGCACCCTGCAGGGGTGACCGCATGGCCTCCACGCGAAGCTTCCACTCCACGGCTCTGTCCTTCCACCTTCTCAAGAGGCAGAGCTGTGGTTGACCCCACCCGTCACTGAGAGGGGGACTGTGGGTTCCAGGGAAGGTCACTGCCCTCTCTGGGCCTCTGTCATCCTGTCTACAAAGTGGGGTGTTGAGGATGGTTGCTGTCAGAGGTGACCCAGACTGGCTGGTCCTGTGTTCAGGGCCAGGACTGGGCCTGCCGTGCAGGGTGGGCAGAGGCAGCCCTGCACTGACCTTCAGGGTCACCAGGAAGAACAGCAGAGCACCCGTACTTGGTGGAGGGGAGTGTGGCAGGTTCTCGTACACGCACATGCATGGCACACCACACCCTCCTGTGCCTGTGGGCCAAACTGCCTGCTGCAGAGCCCAGAGCTGCCAGGAGCCGAGGGCCATGTGGTCAACCTCTCACTTTCCACAAGGACACTGAGAACCAGAGAGCAAATGACTGCCCAGGGTCATCCCCAAGTGAATGGGCCTACCAGCCACATTTGCTCACTTTATAAGAAAGCCCCTTCCCTATCATTCCCAGCATTTTCAAGGCCTGAACAGAAGGGGGTCCATCACTGGAGTGGGTGTCCTTAGGGAGGACCCTGGCACCCTCTGCCATTTCCCCTGGTGTTTCTCTCCCACACACACCTCCTCTCCTTGGGAGCCGTGGACCGTGGCCTCCCAGCCCAGCCTGGCTGCACAGAACTCTCTGTGCCCTGCACCTGGGGCCCCTACCTGACTGAGTCCCTGCCTGTCTGCAGGTGGCCACCCTGAGGGAGCAGCTGGACCAGGAAGCACAGCGACCACCACACACCCACCTCAGCCAGGCCTTGCTGGTCAGGCAGTGAGCCCTGCCGCAGACCACGGGGTGGCTGGGCTCTGCAGCCCTGACGGACCCAGAGTAGCTCCAAGCAGAGATGCTGAGGGCCCAGGCTGCTGAGGGCCACGGCTGGGAGGCTGATGTCTGTGCGCCCCATGAGAGGGTGGCACAGTGCAGACAGAAGGCTCAGACAGCCACAGAGCTCTCGTGTCGGGGGCCTGTGGCCGCAAGCACTTCTCGTCCTGCAGACTGGGGAAGTCCTCCTGCCTCTGGGACCTAGGCCTCTGCCTCAGCTGGACACCCCTTCCCACAGTACACCCTTCACACTTCAGGCCACTGCTCCTGCCAGACCCTGTGGCCAGGCCCTCATCGGGCCACTTCCTCAGCCACAGGCTGGGTCCCACCCTCTGCTCTGTAAACACGGGGAAGCGTGTGGAAAGCATTTCCACCGCCAGGGCCCAGAGCCCGCTGTCCTGCCAGGCCAGCACCACACCCTGTCCAGAGGCCACGGAACCTCCGCGTCCAGGAGCTGCAGGCCCGTCCCCATGGCAGGTGGCTGGAAGTGACTCAGATTCCAGTCCCCGTGACTCACTGGCCACGAGGGGCATTGCAGTGTGAAGTTGGAAGCTGTTCTGCAGCTGCCCGCTTTCCCAGCCTGTGACTGCAAGGGACAGTCCCATGGGACTCTGCTGTGAAGGCTGAGGCTGCTGGGCTAGGCCTGCCACTCAGCTCGCTGTTGGATCTTTCACTAGCTTCCCATTAGCACTGGTCAGTGTGACTTGCCCTCTGCAAATGGCTTCTCTCATGCTGTAAGCTGTACATTTCCAGTATCTCTGGGGCACAAGCCGGTCCAGTGATTCCCACATGCAGCACAAGGACCAGGCTGCCTGCCCCGGGGCTGCTCCTGTCTTGGGCCCCTGGAAGGCCCTCAAGGACTCTGGCGCCAGGCAGGGAGAACCGAAAGCTGACAGAGCCGCCCTGTCCCATTGTGGCAGGCCCTGGCCCAGGTGTGTGGCAGGCCCTGTCTGTCCACTGCAAGATCATCCGGCACTTAGAATCAGCAAGGAGTCAGCGAGTGTCGTGAGTCACACAGACCGACAGCTAGAGCCAGGAGGGAGGGAGGCCTCACTCTGCCCCTCTACTCTGCCTGGCTGTTAGTGGCTGTTAAGAAGTCTGCCCAGGCTCTGAGGGGAAGCCCCCAGAGACCCCTCAGCAAGGGCTACTCTGGGCAGAGAGGAGTCCTGTGTCTTGCTGGGACTCTTCTGCGAGCCGTGGCTGGGTGCAGGCAGCAGTGAACTCCGTGGAGGCCAGCAGGTGTGCCTCTCGGCTGCCGGGCGGTGTCCACGCCACACCCCCACAGAGGACTGAGAGGTGATAGGCCAGGAGGCCGGGCAGCCCCAGCCCTGGCTCAGGGAGCTGTGTGCCCAGCCTGCAGCCTGGCTGTCCTGTTTCGTGGTGCTGCTCATGGCAGAAGCTCCCAGTGGAGTCGGGACTTGGCAAATGTGCACAGAGGGACCTGCTTCAGCTGTGGGGGCTCCAGGTCACTTCTCAGCATCAAAAAGAAAACCACGTGTCATTCAACCAGTATGCTCCCTGGCCACTTGGGACCCTCCCTATCCTGGAGGTTCCCGGGGATATCAAAGTGCCTGTGAATCTGAGATCTTTGTCGTTTAACGAATATTTAAATCGGCAGAGGAGATACTGTTTTTACTTACTCAACACAAAGGTATATATTTAGGAAAAGAGGATTTTCCACATGGAAACACTCTGGTGGGTGCCTGAGCACTGGCAGTGCTGTCAGACCTCGGTGTGTCAGAGTTAGCCATTCCTGTAGCAGCCCTGCAGGCACCTGGCTTGGGGGTAGGAAGCTCTACTTCTAGATCAAGGCCACATGACCATTGGCTGGACGTGGGTCAGGCCCGGAACTCCCCAGCACCTGCTGCAGCTCACTGCTTCTGCTCAGCAGGGAAGACAAAGATGTGCCCCTCTGGAGAGGAAGCCAAGGGAGGAGAGGCTGAGATGTGCGGGCAGTGGGCAGGGGAGAAGGCAGCCCTCCACCTTCCCCAGAACACGGGGGGGAAGACCATGATGGACCTGCACTGACCTGCCTCCACCCCACCTGCTCCCAGAATGCAGGGGTGGGGCACGCCCACTTCCCCCGCTTCACCCCAGGTGGGGGCCTCTGACCCTGACAAGACCCCAAAGAGCTCATCAGTGGCTTGAGAGATGCCAGCTTCAAGTTCAAGACCAGCTCTGCCCCCGAGCTGTGCATTCAACCCGGACAGGCTCCTGGTGTCTGTGAGAACCTGGAGGTGGCTCTGGGCCTGGACCCTAGGGCACTCATCTCTGGACACATCGGGCAGGGCTTGGGAACACCAGGAAACACTCGTGCAGTGGCCCAGAGGTAGGCAGATACCCAGCTCCTGTCTCAGAACACAAAACCCCAGACACAGGCCACGCTTGCTGCCTCTGCCGAGGGATCTGGGACTGGGGAGGATCCCATCAACCTCTGACGGGGCAACTCTGAGCAGACCCGCATGTGCACAGGCCTGGGGGCTCCCACCTCCCAGGCATCTCAAGATGGTGCCACAGACTACAGAGGGGAGAGGGCCCCGCATAGGACCTCAGCTCCATCCCAAGACAGGCCAGCACGCGGGCTGAGGCAGGGCAGAGCTCCACCGCGACATGACTGGGGCAGCAAACAGGCCAGCTGGAAACCACATATGGCTTACTTGGGCTCCTAAAACATTGATGGTTTTCAAGTAGACCATGGGTGGCTTAACTCTGGACGTGTTCTGAGAAGTGAGTCAGCAAGAGTTCTGCCACATTGCCACATGTGTTCACATGCCCCAAGACAGTGTCAGTGACCCAGGTGATGCAATCTGCTGGGATCCCCATCCCACATGAGGTCCCTGCTTGATGGAATCGTCCTGCCACAGCCAGCACCCATGACCCCAGACCCACAGGGGCCCTTAGGTGAGGCCTCTGCAGGGGGGCACTTGTTCAGGAGGTCATCTCCATGTGACCGCCACTGGGGTCTTTCATGTCTCTAAAGATGCCTCAGAAGCATGGCTACAGGCTTCAGAGCCTTCAGAATGGAGAGGGCCCTGGGTTCCCCACCTGCCCTCCCTCTCTTGGCTGCCCTGGACATCAGGAAGCAGAGACTGGCACTGTCCCTGCAGGGATAGATTCCAAGGCACCTCGTGGAGCCTGGAGGGGCACATGTCGCATTAGGCCCATCCTGGGCCCCCAGGCGTGACGCCCTAGGCCAACCCCCTGCCGTGGACAGAGGGGACAGCACAGGCACTCAGGAAGACAGATGAGGCTGCCTGCAGGAGAGCAGCCTCAGCAAGGCCAAGGGCCCCGGGCCTGAACCCGCCTGCTGGGCCTCTTCAGCTCCTCTTTTCTCTAAATAAAGCAGCAGTGACCACCTCAGGAAGCATATGCCCAGCGCTTTCTGATCATTTCCCCAAGATCAATAGCAAGGTCCCGTCATGGGAGCTGGGGTGTGAGGTTCCCTGCGCATGTGGTGGGGGTCTGGGTTGGCTGTGCTGTCCCTCCCTTCTCTGCCTCAGTGGCCAGCCCCATAGGGCAGTGGCCAAGTGGATGGCCAGGGTGTAACTCCTCAGGAGCTGGGCCCACCCCACGTCCCTTCGACCTCCCTAGCCTCCTCCTGATATAGGTGGAGGTTGACTGGGAGTTGGGGCTTTGGGCCATGCCCACCTGAGGGGACCCACTGCTCTGGCAGGGGACTTGTACTCCACCAGCCACCTCTGGGAGGGGAGCAAAGTTGGGGGTGGACTGCAACCCAGACCCTGCCCTGTAGGACAGCTGTCCAAGCCCAGTCTGACCCTCCCCCAGCCCCCAGATGTGGGTGGGTGGACCCTGCATTCTGGGGCATCCTGAGGGTGGACTCCAGGTCTCCCCACCTAAACTGCACACATACTCCGGCCTGAAATTAAAGTGTCACAGGCCTGTGGGGTAGGCTCAGGTTTCCTGCCACAGAACATGAGCCTGCTTGATAGAATGATCCTGGTCTTGATAAATGTGGACTTTCTGTTGTAGAGACAAAGGCGTCCTTGAGACCAGAGGGAGGCCTAAAACAGCACATTGCTGAAAAGTATTTCCTGATAATATTTTTAGCACCTGAAACTTTTTTTCTTTTCTGCCTGTGGAGTTGTGTGCCTTTTTCTTTTAATGACCCTGTGTTAACCCCCACTCTCCCAGACCCAACTAAAAATCTGCAGAGGGTTGAGGCTGGGGATAGTCAGCAAAGCTGGGGCAGCGGTGGTCACAGCCACCTGGGGTCAGAGGTTGGAGGGCGTGGCCTGCTGCTGGCCTGGCTCACAGACTCAACTCTGGGCACGCCCAGAGCTATTCGGGGGATTCCTCCAGGTGGTGGGCCAGGACCCCTTGTCCAGGCCCACCCCTCCCCTGCACCTCAGGAACAGTCTTAGACTCAGAGCACTTACTCATACCACTGCTCTTGGCCATGTGCTGGGCCCGGAGGCAAACCTACTCCAGGGATCCCCAGGTAGGCCCAAACCCTGACTAGAAATGGGCCTTTACCCGTGTCCTGAGGCCTGTGCTCAGAAGGGTGACTGCCAGCCAGGGCAGCCTGTGCAGCCTGCTCTAAGGTGCAGGCCCTGGGCTGGGCTTGGAGGGCAGAAGAGGAGGGTGCTGTAGGAAGGAGGACTCAGGGAGCAAGGGGTATGCTCCTCGGGCTCAAGGGGTCTTGCGTCAGGTTGGAGCTGCCCTTCTACCTGGGAAAACAAAAACTAAGAAAACCAGGACTTCCCAGAGGTCCCAAGCCTATTTGGGGGCAGGGGGACAGAGACTGCCGGGTTTTCATAGAACCAAGACAGTCTGAACAGTATGTCCTCTTGACTTGGTCTCCTGGCAGCTCTGCCCTTGAGGCCAGTCCATAGGGACTGCACCCTGGACCCCCTGGCCTTCACAGGGAGATATGGAGAAGCACAACATGGTGGTGTGCTGTCCTGGGGGTTCTCAAGGCCAGGAGCCCAGCGCCAGGGCCAACCCTCCCACTGCTAATTGAGGGCACAGCCTCCATTTGCCCCTCAGCAGAGCAGGATGCTCTACCAAGCAGGGGAGGGACACAGCAAGCCAGGCCCAGGTGCAGGAGTGCTCTGTGGGACCGGCCTGCAGGGCCAGCCTGACATGGATAGCCACCAAGCCAGGACCCATCACCCAGCACAGAGAGGACAGTGGAGACTGTGCCCCAGGAGTCCAGTCTCTGCCTGGGGCTTAGGGACGCTGAGGTGGACGGGACTGGGCCCTGAGGGAATGACAGGGCCAGCACTACCTGAGGTGAGTGGTCCCAGAGGCAGAGAGAAGGGTTGGAACAGTCACAGGCACGGGACACCGACTCCATATGGAGGCTGCTGAGAGCCCTGCCCTTCCTGCCCCCAAGTCCTGAGTCTCCCAGGGAGGACGGCTCTGCCTAGGGTCTGCCATGGCATCTTGTCAAAAGCAGGACCACGGCGGCTGGGGCGGCGGCTGCTGTCGGTGCCTTCTCGTCTTTTGGCGCCGAGCACTCTGGACTCTAGTGAGTAACTCATCCTCTGGTGAGTACCTGGACCCAGAAATTTCGCCTGATGTGGTTATGCGTTTCAGAAACTGTTTTATGCCTTGACGACTCCCAGGGCCAGGGTTTGTCCTGGCATGGAGCGAGAGCAGGAGTACACTCTGGGAGGAGCTTGTGCTGGTGCTGAGGAGAGGCGGCTCCTCCAGGGGGCTGCGGAGCCAGCGTCAAAGACCGAAGCTCCATCAGGGCAAGGACTGCGTCACCTGGACCAAGTCCCTGGAGGGCACCCGGAGTTCTGCCCCTCCGCCCAACATCCGGGGCAGCCCTTCGGAAACAGGTGTGCCTCCGAATTGCTCTGCCGACTCAGACACATCCTTCGCGCCCAGGATGGAGCGAGCCTGGGAACCGCAGATGAGGACACCCCGCCCCAGGACGCGCGCCTGCCACGTTCTCGTCTCGCCAGTGCACAGGCCGGGGGAGATCTAGGGGTGCGAGGGCCCCCATGAGGCCTCCGGCTCCAGTCCTACCCAGCGCCGGCACCAGCGACCACTGGCAGGGACCCCTGCGCGCCCCTCCTTCCCGCGGAGCCTGGCGCTTTAAGAGCCACAAATTTGCATGGCCCCGCCCGGCCCCGCCCCGCCGAGCGGCGCCGCGCCGGCTATTTAAAGCGCGGCCCCGGGGGCGGAGGGCCAATAGCGGTCCCGCCCTGTGCCTTCTCCGCGGAGCGGGCGCGGGCTGCGGAGCCCACCGAGAGCGCGGCTGGCCAGTCCCTGCGCGGCCACCTGCCCGAGCCCTGCGAGGACCGCGCGTCCCGCTCGCAGACCTGGCGATGCCGAGCGGCGCCGCCTGGGCGCTGCTGCTGGCTGCGGCGCTGGGGCTCTGGGCGCACGGGGTGCGCGGCGCCGTGGCCCTCGCCGACTTCTACCCGTTCGGCGCCGAGCGCGGCGACGCCGTCACCCCAAAGCAGGACGACGGCGGCTCGGGGCTGCGGCCGCTGTCGGTGCCCTTCCCGTTCTTCGGCGCCGAGCACTCCGGACTCTACGTGAGTAACCCCAAGCTCGCGGGGGCGCCAGGGAGGGCGCTGTGCCCCGGCCGCTGCCCGCCGGCCCGGACTCACGCTGCCGCCGCCAGCTACTTGGCACCACGGCGGCCAGAGGTGGAATGAGGACAGCGCTTCCTCCCTTCCGCGGCCAGGGCCGGACAGCGGCCGGCGGGAGAGGCGCGGGCAGGGCGGGGCGAGAAGCAGCCAGGCCACCTTGGCCTCAGCGCGCGGAGCGGTGCATCCCTGCCGCTGGCGGGCTCGCCCGCAGCATGCACCCTGAGATGGGTCCGGAGCCTGGTGGTGACCCTCGCCCCGCGTTGTTTCCTTTTCTGACAGCGATGTGGCTGCAAGGAACAGGGCCTTGAGCCTGAGTTTCCAGAGTGGGGCACTTGGCCTGCGATCCCTTCCCCTCCCAGGCCACTTCGACCCCGCCCCCAGTTGATTCGGGAGGCCCAGTGCCAGCAGACTGACCCTCCCCACTTCTCAGGGCTTCTTAGCAACTCCGCCTGGCCAGGGCTGGAAGCCAGCTGCAGTGTAGGGGGGCTCTGGCTGGAGTCAGTGAGCTGTTTCTTCTCTTGACCCTTCTGAGTCCCAGGGAGTCCAACAGGACCCCCAGAGGGAACTGCTGGAGCCCGGGGGTGCAGGAAAAGGCCTGAGTGACAGTTCTGTCTCCATGTACCCAGGGTGTGACTGCTGGGCCAGTCACTTGAGGGCCACCCAGGGGATGAAGCATGGTGAGGTGGCCTCTGTGCATAGGTCCCCAGTGGTCCCCTGAACCACCACATGCTAGGACAGGCTGGTATATAGTCATTCCAACACCATTGCCCCAACCAAACCCGGGTCACATCTACCACCATCACTCTTCTCATTAGCACTGCCACCTGTGTCCTTGCTAGAACCACCAACACTGCCATCAGCAACACCACCTACTGTCACCCCTTCCACCATAAGCATCACCACCACGTGGTCCCTAACATCTCCAACACCACTCCCCTCACCAGACAGTCTTCTGCACTGCCCTCAGGTCCTCCCCATCCCATCCAGAAGCAGCACAACCTCCAATATCCCTGTACCTGGACAGCCACCCCAGGGGCCACTCTGCAGCCTGGCAGCTCATTTCCCCACGCCCACCCAGGGAGCATCTGGGGGTGGGGCTGGGGGCATCCTTTCTCTAGAGATGCCACCTGAAGGTCCCTCTGGGCCAGGAATTGACAGAGGAGCAGAGTGTACTCCTAGACATGCAAAGTGGTCAGGCAGAGCTGAGTTCAGGTCTGCCCAGCCAGAGGAGAACAGTCCATCTCAGGAATGGGAAAGCCCCGTGTCAGCACTGTCCTGGCAGAAGTCTGTCCAAATGTTCCTTAAGCATCTGGGCCAGTATCATCTTCCCACTCAAAGTCACAGTGAAAATACTACCAACACCGTTGACCCTCTAAACAACCTCACCGAAAACAGCTATTCTTGCCAAAACAATGGGAGACATGGTTCTGAAGTGGAAAGTTTGGCTAAAAAAACAAAGGTGTCATCAGAAATGAATCTTCCAACTGTTCTTTCCTGAAACACAGGTTTACCTGGAACACCCTTGCTGTGTGGATGGACTGTGTGCAGTGCCATTCACCTTTCCCTTTTTCAGTGGGCAGAGGACGGAGTTCTTCAGGGAGCTGTGTCCAGGACACCTGGCCTGAAATACCTGAGCGGGCTCTGTGGTCAGGGAGGGAAGCAGATGCAGGGTGTGGAGACAGATTAGGTCCAAGCCAGACACAGAGAACGGAGGCGTTTACTGCAGGGCCTTTCTGGGTGTCCATGCGCCCACCCTGGCAGACAGGATTCTGCCCTGGATGTCCCTTTCTGGCTCTCAGCACTGCACAGCAACTCCCAGCCCAGGTGCCTGTGTGGGCCGAACAAGGACCTTCTATGTGGCCTCTGCTCCCTCTGCCTTCAACCTGTGGCTTGGCCAAGAGCAGGCTGATGGCATGAACGAGTGAATAAAAGCTCTGTCCCTCTGTACTGGCCTGGGTCATGTGGGGAAGGCAGCCGTGCCTGTGTGGGGCGAGTGCTTCTTCAGTCTGTGTTAGAAACAGCTTGCCGAAATGGCCCCGGCAAGACAGGGCCACCTCAGGTGGGCGGCCCCTGCCTGGAAGGGGCCCCCTGTTCTGCTTCTTTCTCGTGTGACAGCTGTTGCACCTGGCTAGTTGTGAGGCTCTGGGACGGCTGAGGGCCACACCGACAGGACTGCCACCAGCCCGCTGCAGGTTCTGGGTAGTGATGGGAGCTGGGCCGTGGCCTGTGGGACCAGTGGGGCCTGTGAAAGAGGAGTGGTCTGCTCAGGCAGATGTGGACCGTGAGAGGGAATGCCTGTTTCTCCCAGTTAGCTGAAGCCACAGCCCCCAGGTGCAGCCCCACCCAGGGGAGCATCCGAAGGCCACACAGAGAATCTTTGTGTGTTTAGCACAAGCAGACTGAACGGTGGCCTTGGGTAGCACACCACTTCGGCCTCTGTCCCTTCTTTGCCAGTGGAAGAGAGTGCCTGGGGAGCAATTCTGTTAAGGTGTGGAGCCCTGGTGGGCCCAGGAGTCTCTTATGGTGTGCAGTGGATGGGGCATGAGGCATATCTCCAACCTGAACTGCTGGGCCGTGGACAGAGTCCTGTCTCCCTAGAGAGAACCCTTCACCCAGCCCCCTGGAGGCTTCTCCCAGGGGTCTGTCAGTTGCTGTGCCCTCATATACTGTGACAATCCCTTATCACTGCACCTCTTTGTCTTTTGAAAACTTTGGAACCATTCCAAGAAACATAGAACCCTGAGTGGGAGGGACCAGGAGTGGGCAGTGTCCCTGCAGAGCCCTTGGTCAAGAAGGACTGTTGATGTACAGAATGCCCTTGAACTCTTGCTAGCCCTCTCAGCTCTCATGCCCTGGGAGGCCAGGCTTGGGTCCACACCCATCCGCCCAGCCTTGGATGGCCTTCCCACCCAGAGAGCATGGTCCCAGCACTCCCCTCCCCAGTATGGGGTGAAGCAGGTGCTATGGTGTCTATAGGCAGCTGGTGGACTTTGCCTGGTCATTTCCTCCACCAGCCTCAGTCTGCCTAACCATGGAGAGTGGTTTTTCCCACCATGTCTATTGGCCTCTACCTGGGGCAGGGGGAGCAGGAGAAACAGCCTCCCAGCTACCAGGAAGGTCGTGGAGAGAGGGGATGTGCAGAGGCTGTGTAACACTGAGACCACTGCAGCCTGGGCAGGGCAGACACTGACTTCTTGTTGTGGCTCCTCAAAACTTTCAACAAAACCCTCATTGCACCTGGGTGATTGGCCTCGACTCTTTTAGTGAGTGCATAAAAGTATAGCATTTGATCTTTTTAAAAATCCAGTCTGGCAATCCCTTCTTTTTAATGGAGTATTGAGTTCATTTACATTTAGTGTGATTTATAGTACGGTTGGGTTTAATGTATCCTCTGATTTTTTACATCTGTTCTTCTTTGGGATTTTTGAAATGGTTTCATGTTATCTCTAAATTATAGGCTTATTAGTAATATATCTCTTTTAAAAAACTTTTTAATGATTGTTATAGTTTCAAATACATTTTAACTTTATATGGTATATCTTCAAACAATATTATACTCTTCAAATACAATGTAAGAACCTTATAATAGCATAATCTATTGTTGCCATAAATGTTGATTTACATATATTATAAACCTGATAATACACTGTTAATATTTTGCTATAAATAACTAATTGTCATTTAAAGGGATTTAAAAGTTAGAAAGTCTTTGATATTTACTCACCTATTTACCATTTCCAGTCTTCATTTCTTGTGTAGATCCAGATTTCCAATTTATATTATTTTTCTTCTGCTTGAAGGACTTCCTATAATGCCTGCTGGGCATAAATTACCTTTTCTGATAACTTTTTTACTTAGCTCCATTTTGAAAGATATTTCTGATGAATGGTGTAGAATTCTAGGTTAACTGTGTGATTTGGGGATTGGTTTTTTTGTTTCGTTTCCAGTGTGGAAGAGATGCTGTTCCATTGTCTATCAATCTGCATAGTTCCTAATGGGAAGTCTGCTGCCTTCTCATCTTTGTTCCTCTGTGTATAATGTCATTTTTCTCTGACTGTTTTCAAGATTTTCTTTTTATCACTGCTTTTCAGCAATTTGATTTTTAGGTGCATTGTTATGATGTTTTTTATATTTCTTCTGCTTGTATTCATGATTTTGGATATATAGTTTTCATGAAGTTTTGAAAAAATTCTCAGCCATCTTCATTTTTTTTCTCCTGTTTTTGACCTTCTCATTTGAAGACTCAAGTGTATGTACATCAAACTGCATGTAATTTTTCCATTGCTCATTGAAACTTTGTTCACTTTTTGTTCTGTCCTTTTTCTCTATGTCCTTGATTTTGGATATTTCTATTTTTATGTCTTCAAGTTCACCAATTCTCTCTTCTGCAGTGTTTAACCCATTAATCCCATTCAGTGTGTTCTTGTTTCAGCTATTTTATTTTTCACTGATAGAAGTTCTATTTGGATTTTTCTGCATCTTTCATTTATTTCCTCCTCATCCTGATGTTTTCTTTTATATTCTGAGCATAATTTTAATATTTATAATAGTTGCTTTAATATAATTACCTTCTAATTTTAGCAAGTAACTTTAATACGATACTTCATACACCTGCAAAGTAAAATTAAAAGAATGGTATCCAAATATCAAACTGTAATTTTAGCCTATTTTTTCACAGTGGTATGGTTAGTGATTCTGAACCTGTAGAGTGAAGGAGTGAACATATTGAGGATGATGTGTGCTTCACTCTTGAAGATGGGAGTTACAGATGTGGAAAGGAGGAAGCACAAACAAAGCCAGTGGTTTTTATGTTGGATAGGAATTGGTTTATATCAATATAAACTCACATTATCCTGTGCGGATGGATGTATATTGTGGTAGATGGATTCAGACATACCCAGGTATGTACATACACACATTTGGTCATGTCTCGCATGACCACAAATACAATAATGGTCCCATAAGACTAACTATAGTGGAGATGGAAACTTCCGTAAAGCCGTGCCATCAAAGCTGCCTAACCTCCTGGATAATGCACTGCTCGCGTGCTGGTGTTAACGCTGGTGGGGAGCAACCTTCCGTACCGCCAGACATGGACATACAACACACACAGTTATGAAGAGTACATGATGCTGGCAGCAATAGTGGACCACTGTGCTATGCTGGGCTGTATAGACTATTGTTATTTTAGGTGTATTCTGTCTACGTAAAACCAAGTTACCATTAAACATTATGCCCTGCTGTGCATCTGGTATTTTTCACGTTTCCTGCTGGTATCAAGAGGCCTTGTTGGGTGACTGGCCTGAGCCATGCAAAGTTGTGTAAGTGCACTCTAGGTAAAGCCTAATGACACATTTCTCAGAATGTGTCCCCGTCACTAAGGATTTCCTTGCTCTGTCCAATAGCATCCCCCAAAGCCATGAGCACTTCCAGTGCCCAGATACTGGTTGCTGCATACCAGTCTCTACTGAACAGAACCAGGCTTTCTTGAAATTCTAGCTGGTGTCAAGAAAAGTGAACCTTGTACCACAGAGTGAGGAAGAGCTCGAGGAAGGATGGAGAGGCAGCAGGACACAGAGGCCCCTGGAGGGGCTCCCACTGGCCATGTCTGGGACAGTTTGAATATAAAAATAAATAATGATAGTCACGGCTTGTAGGGCATTAAATAAAGGAGGCGTCTGTACACACAGACACAAGTAAATGAATGATGAAGCATAGATGGGGACAGCACCGTCCCTAGCATTGCACCTAACCATCGGGGCTAGGCCCGCTGGTTCAGGGATTTGCATGTGCTCATATGAGAGAAGGTTCTTATTCCTGGGAAATAATGAAATACTTAGGAGTGCAGGTCATCATATCTGTAGCTTATTCTCCAGTGGCTCAGGACTGAGGGGAGAAGAGTGATAAGGCACATAGGGCAGCCGGCTGGCGTTGGTGACCATGGGGAGTCTGAGGCCACGATGCACTGCACATTTGACGTGGCACTGGGTTACACGTGGCAGGGGCCTAATGCCTCTTGATAGGACCTGCTGAGTCTGCACTGCCCCAGAGCAGCCTGGCCACTCGCCTGTCCAGCTGGGATCTGCTCCTATGACCCACTGCAGGTAACAGTGTGGAATGACAGACTTGCCACCATGCGTCCTCGTGGCACAGCCGAAGCCCTGCTGTCACTCCTGCTGGCTGGGCCTCTCTCATCCTCTCATTCATTTTTGAGGTGCCCTTGCTCTGAGAAGTGGCCACACATTTCATTTGTGGTATTCACATCATTTTTGTCTTTCCTGTCCACTGTGCTTCCAAGCTTCCAGAACAGTGCCCAGTGCCAGGAGCTGCTCAGTAAAGATCAATCGTCTTCTGATCAATGGGAAGCACCCATAATGCTGCCACCCAGAAACACCTGTCTCCAGGGTGCCGGTGGATTTCTTCCTGGATAGCTCTCTTTATAAACAGCTTGTTTCCAACCTGTTTGGACTTTCATAGAATTCACTTGGGGCTCCCCTCACACAGATGACTTGCAGTGTGGCCGGAGCCCTGAACTGTGGGAGTGTGCTTTCTAATGAGAGCCACAAGTGCCACCCCAGGGCTGACTGCACTCAGCTTGGCTGACCACTGCTGTGGCATGTGGTGGTGCCAGTGGCCCCCAGTGCAGGTTGTCCTCCTGACACCTCAGTGCAGGGGGACTCCTCCAGGAGGCAGGGGCTTTGCAGGGGTCCTGCGCCACCCAGAAGTGTGTTCCCATCCACACCCTCTTCTGGGCGAAGGTGCCCGGGGGTGGCTGCTCCCTGGGCCAGCTTCAGGAATGGTTTCTTCCAGAGCAGGTTTCCATGGGTGGAGCACCCAGTGTCTCCTGGGGCACAGCAGAAGTGTCAAGCAGAGAGGGATGCACCCCAGGTCTGGGTGGACCCTGAGTCATTTTTTTTTTTTGATACTGGGCCTCTTCTGGGACCCATCTGAGGATCACTGCAGCTCTGAGAGTGCCTGCTCTCCTGCTCACCTGTCCCTGGGAGACCCCCAGCCCTCCTGACCTGACCTGCAGGCTGAGCCTTCTCCTGACTCCTACTTATGGTGATAGGGTGGCCAGACATGTTGCCCCCAGGCCCAGCCACAGCCGTCCCTCTGCAGCTCTGGTCTCTAGCCAGACTGGGACTCTTGAGGGTCCTTCTGGTGATGGACGTGGGCAGACCCAAGGACAGAGGAGACTGGCCCTGTGGAGGCTGCTCCTGCACCTCTGTGCCAGAAAGGTGGGAAGCCCCACCAGGCATGCCCCCCAGGCCCAGGCTCACAGCCTCACATCACAGGCTGGATCTTCACAAAGCAGGACAAGTTATTCTTTCAGCCAGCTAGGTCTTGCATATTAAACACCTACTGAATACAGCCACTGCCCTGTTCCCTGGTGCATGGGACCCAGCACATGCTCAGACATCCTCAGGATGCTGCAGCCTAGACTAGGGTACGAGGCATGGAATGGGAATGGGTTGGCACAGGCCCTTGACCCTCCAGGGTGCCCACACTGGAGGCAACTCTATCCCTCATGTCCTCTGAGCTTGTCTGGGTGCTTTTTGAGGGCCAGATGCAGCCCTCTAAACCTCTGAACCTGACCTTCATCAAACACTTCCTGACCCCTGCTCTGGAGCACCCATGGAGATGGGGAATGGATCAGGCATGGCAGCCCTGGAGGCCCACTGGGACTGTACCTGTGTGGGGTCCCAGAGAGTGGCCACTGTTCCCAGGGGACAAGACAAGGGTCCAGGTATGTGTGGGGAGCCAGGACAAGCCAGGTGTAGCCTGGAGATTCTACCTCTGACCACTGCAAATTGTCAGTGACCCAGTGGTAGCTTCAGACATTTCAGGTGGTCTTAAGGAGGCCCCTCTATCTGAGCTGGACCAGGTGCAGCATACACAGCAGCCCAAGCCACTGATGGACCCAAGGGAGGTGTGAATTCCTAGGAAGATATGGCTGCTGCCCAGGGGCTAGTGTGAGGAGCTGGCCCCTAGCCCCTAAGACTGGGGCGGCACCTGGCCAGGTGTGCACCTGCACAGGGCACTGAGGACAGCTGAAGGACAGGAGAGGAAGGGAGGGCCACGGCAGTTACCTGGACTCCCCTGGGGGGTAGCCCCTATAAGAGGAGGGCTACCAAGACCACCTCCACCCAGTCCTGCACTCAGGGCCAGAGGTAACAGTTGGGGCAGGAGACCAGAGGGTGGCCAGAAGGAGGCCCTGAATGGTGGACTTAGGAGGGCAGGAGAGAGGGCCAGCTGGAAGACAGGGAGGCTGTCCTCCAACACCCAGTCCTTTCCCTGCCTCCTCCACTGCTCCCATCTGGGGCATCCAGAAGGTGGCCCAGGTTGTCCCTGGTGGTCACTCTTGCAGGGACATTGGAACTCTGCTCTTGTCCCTTCTGCAGCCGCTTGTGAGGCTTCCTGAGGTGCAGCAGCAGGGTGCTCTGCCCAGCCAGCCGGTCCTTCCAGGGCTGGGCGTGAAGCTGGCTCAGCCTGCAGATCTGCCCACTGCTGCCCGGATGCCAGCCCCACTGCACTGTGGGAGGAATCCAACCACCCGGAAAGTGGCCAGGAAACGAGAGACATGCCTGCGTGCTTCAGAACAAGCTCACAGAGTGCCTGGGGGCTCTGCTGTCTGATTTTTGGCAGAGAAGTTAAAGCGGGGAACAGAGGCGCCACCCTCTCTGATCTGATTTGCGTTGCTGGGGGGGCTTCGCCAGCTCCCCAGGCACTCCTGGCTGACAGGGACCCTGCTGCCCCAGGCCCACCACCCGCCCAGGGAGGCCCTCAGCCCAGGTGCCTCCACAGTTCACGTCCTGTCTTCATCCAAGCAGGAAATCCACCAGCATCACCCTGGGCTTCCTCTGAGCCAGCTGGGGGTGCGCATCCGGCAGGACAGCCACTGGCGCCTGGCAGCCCTGCCCCGAGCACAGCTGCCTCCTCCTCCTTCCTGCAGCCCGGGCACTCCCCAGTTCCTGTTGTTCCTTCTGGCCTCAGGGCCTCCCAAGAGCCAGGCAGCTGACCAGAGTCCCCCTGAGAATCAGACTGCTCAGAGGGGACAGGACCAGGCCCTGGTGAGGCCACCAACCCTGAGTGCAACCTGAAAGGGGAGGGCATGCCTGGGAATCGGGACTCATGACCTCACTTGGCTCTGTGCACCCCAGGCCTGGCCAGGCAGCAGGCGGGTGAGGCTCTCCTGGGAACACGACACCCCTCCGCACTGTTACATCTGGGTGGCAGCCCTCTTTTCCACAGAAATGGATAGTCATGGCAGCCCTGGGGTGCCATGCCCTTGCTGGGGGTCCACCTGGTGTCACTGAGTTGCCGACAAGATGAGGGAGTCCTCCCCTTGAGAAGTGACTGTCAGGTCCTTTTCTTCTTCTCTGTGGTTTCCCCTTCTGTGTAAAACCAGATTGTAAACGTCTCAAAAGCCTCTTCCCTCTCTGTGCCCTTCGACTCTCTCCAGTGGTGTCTTTGAGCAGAAGCCCTGACCTTCACTATTCAGGCTGAGTGTCCCCATCTGCAGCAGACTGCAGTCCACGCTTCTGAGCACCGACACGAGGCCCCAAGTGGAAGACTGCACCCCCAGCCTCCTGGGGCAGCTGCAGTCAGAACAAGCTCAGCACACACTCCACAGGGGAGATGCTTAAATGCAGTCATTATTTTTTTTATTTATCTTGATATTCAGAAATAAATAACAAAAACATGGTTCATGGACTAAACTTTCTTATAGGCACAAAATCAGTGAAAGTGATATGTAAACTTAGCTTTGGGCGGCACATTTAATGCGCCATGAAACAGTATGAGTTTTGTGTTGGGTCCCAGCCCCAAGATATCTCATGTGTGTACAAGTTTTTCAAAGTCTGAAAAAACGAAAAAAAATCCCGATCGTGGGAACCTTTCGGGTGGCAAGCTTTAAGACAGGGCCTCAAGCTGCACCGGGCAGAGTGTGTTCACATCAAGATCGGGATGTTTCTGTGCTGCCTTAATGCTTCACCGAAGCCACAAGCGTCTCTGCACGTCCCTTCCCCAGCAACTGCAAGGCTGTCCCTCATCCTTCACATTAGGGTTCTAGTGCAACTGGAGCAGGTCTCTGTGCAGGGCACAAGGTCAGGATCCTGGGGCCGCTCTCATTTGAAGACAAGCAGAGTCCCAGCATATGGGGAAGGCCACCTGAAGTGCCTGGAAGTACCACTACTGGGGACCCAGTGTCCATGCTCCCTGGGAGCTCCTGGGCTCAGGGTACTCTTCTGTCCAGTGCTTCCTAAGAACTCCTGGTGTCTGCTGGAGCACATCCTGCCACCTCGTTTTCTCCAGATGGCCTTGGTTGGTCTTTGACGTTAGAATTGGCTCGTCAAGATGCACACCTGTGGGCTTGTTACTGTGCCCTGCACTGGTCACTCCACCAGGGGCCAGGAAGCTGCCGGCTCTTAGCTCCCAGTCACCCTGCCCAGGGACACGGCGTGTCCTGCTCCTCTGGGTCACCTTGGCACCTGCTGTGAGGGGCAGCTCTGACCATGCAGAACCCTGTGGGCCTCTGCTAGGCTTGCTCTGCGTGCAGTGGCCTGCATGGCGGTGATGGCCTTTCCCTGACTTCCCTTCTGTCCACTGAGAGACTCTTTGCATCCCCCGTTTTGTCTGGCAGCCGACTGGTTCTCCCAGGGGCTCTGCTCAGTTGTCTGTCTGCAGCTTCTGGGTTTTCCACCCACTTCCCCCTCATGTGCACCCGGGACCACCATGTCCCTTTCTTTCCATCACTTTATGTTGGGCTCTTTTTCCTGCCTGGCTGAGAATTCATCACCATCCCACAGAAGTGGGCCAGTGGAACCTGACCCAAAGTGCCCTGTGCTTCAGCACAACCACCACCCCTCACCTGGTGGCTTCGAGGACACCCTTCACCTTGCAGATGGGCACCAGCTTTGATCAGATGCCTTCGCTACTCCTAGTAAGATGCTTCCAGTCTTCTCCTTCAGTCTCTAAGTCCATAAGTGAACTTCATAAAATCCATGTAATAATGAATAAAATTAATTGTTTTTTTAATGTAAAACATACCCTGTATTCCTAATAAAACCTCTACTTGGTGATGAGGATAATGGATCCTATTTATAGATGGCTGGATTCAGTTTGATGACCGCTGGCTGAAGGTTCTAGCAGCTTCACCTTAGTGAGACAGCTCACCACTGGCCATTCAAGTGTGTCCCTGTGAGATGTCACCTTCAGGGAGGTGCAGCACTCACCTGGGAGCATTCATGGATCTCTGGAGTCTTTCTCAAGCATCGAGAAGAATGCACTGATACTGTCCTGTGATGCAGAGCTTTCTTGGCAGGAAAAATTTAGAATACTCGTTCAGTTTCCTTAGTGATTATGTAAAAACTTTGGTTCTGTATTTCTGATTAAATCTGGTAAATTTCATTTTTCTAGGAAAGTTTTTCTTTTACATAAAGTTGTCAGGATCATTCCAACATCATACTCTCCTTGCAGACTGATAAGTCACCCTGTTGTTGTTTCACGGATGCCATCAGAAGACATGAGTGCCCACATCAAAGACAGGACGTCCCTCATCCCAGCCCAGGAAGGATGGGCCAGGCTGCCTTGGCTCCCTGGGTTCTCAAGCCCCCGGGGAGGGCAGGCCAGGAAGGTGCCACACAGTGGGTTTGCACACCAAACCTGGGAATGCAGCTCTTTTAAAGCAAGCTCTCATGGTCCCCCAAAGACCAAGAGACGACAGGACACTTCATCCCTCAAGGTTGATCTATGTGAACATGACCCTATAAAATGACTCGAGGACCACAGTAGACAGGGCTCTGAATTCTTAAAAAGCGCACATGTGCTCGGGGCCACAGCGATGGCCTCTCCCCCCAGCTGCCTGAGCCCCAGGCGGTCTTGGCCAACACATTACCAGGAAGGGACTTGTGCAGGATCATGGCTGGCTGTTTCCTTGGGTGGACTCTTGCGTATGTGAAGGCCCTGCTGGGGACTGGTGGTCACGCTGGCCCCGTGCAGGACACTCTGGCCTCCAGCAGTCCACGTTGCTGCATGGTCTGCAGTGCCGCAGTCTGGCTGGGCACAATTCAGGAGCCACTTGTCAAAAGAAACGAACTTTATTTTTAGAACCACACACCACACAGCTCCTCAGGAAAAACCCTCAGAGCCCAACTGCCACCACCGGCTTCCCACAAGCCTCTCCACCTCCCCCACTCCTCCTGCTCTTGAGGCTGATTGGCTGGGTCACATGGGCGGAGCCAAAAGAGTCCCCCAATGAGCAGCTCCGTGGTCTGAAAGGGCGGGGAAACAGCCCAATGAGCATCACCAAAGAGGAGCCAATCAGCTAGATGTTGCTGGGGCGCTGTGAGCCAATCATCAGCTGGCAGTCTGAAAGGGCGGGGAAACAGCTCAATGAGCATCACCGCAGAGGAGCCAATCAGCTAGAAGTTGCTGGGGCCGCTGTGAGCCAATCATCAGCTGGCAGCTGGAAGTTTGCTGGGGCCCCTTCGGCTGTGGCTCTCAACATCTCCCCCTCTCTGTTTAAACAACAAGCATGTGGCTTAGGGACCGTGCCTGCCTTAGGTTGTCCAATAGTACATATGGTCCTTACCCGTTATCGGATGAGCTGACTTCAAGGCATCAGCCTCCTGTCTTAGGTTGGTACCATTGCAATTGATCTTACCCGTCACTTACAGCCACACCTGTGGATAGTTCTTTGTACCAGCGGGGGGCGGGGTGAGGTTCTTTGCCTCACCTCTGTTGGCCCCCAAATTTTAGCTGAACGATCATGACAAGCAGAAGGGAGGTGTCAATTTTGGAAAAATTGTACCACCGATGACATCATCAGCATAAATACCCCAACACTACCACAAGTCGCTGCACCAACAGATAGTTCACAATGCATACAAGTGATTCATAGTCCAGGCAAGTTCTGCAAGCAGTTCAGTGATGGCTATTGTAGAAGCTGTAGATTGGTTTTATTTTTGTCTTCACTGGCACTGGGATGAAGATAGGAATTCTGGCAATAATGGCTAAAGAAAAAATTATGTAACATTCCAGAAGGCACTAAAAGAAAACAATTTTCTTAACAATTTACATTGTCTTGAAGAGAATTATTAAATATAATGAAAAGGAAAGGTGAAAGTAAACAAACAGATCTGTTAACCTCCTTTTTTGTTCACATTTTAAAACAATCCTCAACAGCTGTTTACCCAATTTAAATTAAGCCATTTAAATCACGTGAATAAAAAATTATTTGGATCCATTTTTTCATGAGCGCTCATCATACATGATATATGGACATACGTACATTCAAACATATAACACAAAACACAAGTGTGCACACATAATATAATACATACAACACATAACATAATAGTAAAGGCCTTATAACTTTTTACAGGTGAAATCTCCATTGCAATGTTTAAAAACTCTATAGTCAAAAAATAGAACTGATCAGCAAAACATTAACCTAGGTCTGTATGAGCTCAAAAAACAAAATAGAACTTCATGATGTGGGAAAGGGCAATAATAAAATAGATATTGAAAAAAGCATCCTGGTTCTGTCGCAGATGTAAGAATAACCAAACTAGAGTTTTGGATATCAGTTGTTATGGATTTGAGCCAAATCATCTTCTTTTTGGTCTGTAGAAATCGCTTTAGTTAATCTCTCTGGAATCCAAATCGGTTGCTGTTCTCCCTGTGGAAACACACATACAGACCCACGACTCCAGACAATTACTGGGTCAGGACCTTTCCATTGTCCTGTTAGAATATCCTTCCAAAGTACCTTGGGCTTATGACATTTTTTGGACACATATGACTTTCTGCAGCACTAAGCCCTGATGAATCCAAATTTAAAAAGTTTAGAGTAAAAAGGGTTATTTTAAGTTTATCTTTGGGGGATATATACCCCTTTCCAATTCCCTCTTTTTGCTTTAATAAGTATATTTTAATAGTTTGATGAGCTCTTTCAACTATGCCTTGTCCCTGTGGATTGTATGGGATTCCTGTTATATGAGTAATGCCAAATGATGAGCAAAATTGTTTAAAAGAGGTAGAAGTATAACCAGGGGCATTATCTGTTTTTAACTGTTTTGGAACGCCCACAGTGGCAAAATTTTGTAAGCAATGAGCTATAACATCTTTAGTTTTTTCTCCGGCATGAAGGGAGCCCATCAAAAATCCAGAAGAAGCATCAACTGTAACATGCAAATATTTTAATTTTCCAAATTCTGGCAAGTGTGTGACGTCCATCTGCCAAATATGGTTAGGTATCAATCCTCTAGGATTGACTCCAAGATTAACTTGTGGTAAAAAGGTCACACAATTTTGACATTGTTTTATTATTTGTCTAGCTTGTTCCTTAGTTATTTTAAAATGCTTTTGTAAAGTATTAGCATTGACATGGAAATTTTTATGAAAATTTATAGCTTCTTCTAGTGTAGAGAAAATATGTATGTCATGTGTAGTTTTATCTGCTAAATCATTGCCCAAACTAAGGGCTCCAGGCAATCCTGTATGTGCCCTGATATGTCCTATAAAGAATGGATCTTTTCTGTCCCAGATTAGACTTTGTATAGTGGAAAGCAAAGAGAAAACAGTAGAGGAAGGGGAAATCCTACCAGCATCTTCAAGAGATACTATAGCATTAACTATATACTGACTATCAGAAAATAAATTAAATACTGAATCTTTAAACATCACAAAGCTTGTAATACTGCATTAAGCTCTACCTTTTGAGCTGATTGTTTGGGTACTAAAAATGTAAAAGTTTGATCAGGGGTAACTATTGCTGCTGTACCATTATTTGATCCATCAGTGAATATATTTGGAGCATTCATGATAGGTGTTTTTCTTGTCATTTTTGGAAAAACTACAGGATGCAATGACCAAAAAGACAATAAAGGATTAGATAGTAAGTGGTTATCAAATAAAACATTAGATTTGCACATGATTATTGCCCAAGTATTTAAGTCATTAGCTAACTCATCAATTTGATTCATAGTATATGGAGTAATAATTTTATTGGGAGAAATTCCAAACACTCCCTTTGCTGCTTTTATTCCTTTGAGTATTAATTGTCCTACAGCCTCAGGATACCTAGTAAGAATAGTGTTAGGAGAATAAGATAAATGTATCCACAATAATGGACCTTCTTGCCAAAATACTCCTGTAGGAATATTTTTTGTTGGTAGTACAATAAATAATAAAGGCAAACTTACATCAATTCTATCCAAATGCATATTTTCCATATATGTTTCAATGATTTTTAATGCCTTTCTTGCTTCAGGCGTTAACATGCGGGGTGAATTTGGATCTGATGGACCTTTTAGGATATCAAATAAAGGTCCCAACTCTCCTGTAGGTATGCCTAGATAAGGCCTTATCCAATTTATGTCTCCTAATAACTTTTGAAAGTCATTAAGTAATTTGAGTTGATCTACTCGTATTTGAATTTTTGGTGGATGGACCATGGTTGAGGATAATAGAACTCTTAAATAATTAATTGGAAAATTTAATTGTACTTTATCTATTGCTATCTCTAGATTATAATTTTTTAATAAGTTTGTAAGTGTGGCATAACACTCTAGCAATGTGTTTTTATCTTTGTGTGCTAATAATACATCATCCATATAGTGAAATATTTGTAGTTCAGGATTTTGATTTCTAAGTGGCTGGATTACTTTGTTAACATAAATTTGACACATAGTTGGGCTGTTAGCCATCCCTTGAGGGAGTACTTTCCACTCATATCTCTGATCAGGACCTTCATGATTCAGTGCAGGGATAGTAAATGCAAAACATGGACTATCCTCAGGATGAATTGGAATTGAAAAAAAACAATCTTTAATATCTATAACTAAAACATACCAGGTTTTTGGCAAAGCAGACAATTGAGGAATCCCTGATTGAGCAGGTCCCATAATAACCATCTCATTATTAATGGCTCTTAAATCTTGCAATAATCTCCATTTACCAGATTTCTTTTTGATGACAAAAATGGGAGTATTATGGGGAGATACAGAAGGTTGTATATGTCCTTCCACTAATTGTTGTTTGACCAGGTCATGGGCTGCTTGTATCTTTTCTTTAGTCAGGGGCCACTGAGGAACCCATACTGGTATTTCTGATTTCCAAGTAATTTTTATTGTCTCAGTGGCCCTTTCTGAAAATCCAACCCATGTCTGTCCGTTCCTTGATCTATTTGTATTGGTGCTGCTATACCTTGTTCTTGTTTTTCTAATCTTTTTCCTTTCCTAAAACCTTGTCTAGTCATAATAGTTGGTGCATTTTGGTTGATGTTATTTGTTAATGTCAAACCTAATTGATCTAGGACATATCATCCCCATAAATTTACGGGAAGATGATCCAATACATATGGCTGTATAGTTCCTTCACATCCTTCAGGATCCTTCCAATCTAATACCATTGCACTTCTATGGGGATTAGTCGCCACTCCTAGGCCTCGAAGCGTTTGAGAGGCTTGTTGTAATGGCCAATGTTTTGGCCATTCTTGACGAGAGATGATGCTAATGTCTGCACCTGTATCCAGTAGCCCATTAAATTCATGTCCTTGAATATTTAGTTTTAGCATTGGGTGAGAATCTAAATTTAAAGAAAGCATAGCCCAATCTACACCTGTGGAGCCTAATCCCTTGGAACCTCTTTCTACAGTACGACTGGAAAATTTATCATGTAGGCTGGGTATTATTAATAACTGTGCTATTCTATCTCCTGGTGAAATTACTGATATACCTTTTGGAGAACTGGCTATAATTTTTATTTTACCTTCATAATCGGGATCAATTACCCCAGGACTTATCATAAGTCCTTTTAGAGTAGAAGAGCTGCGTCCCAATAATAAGCCTACTGTTCCTTTGGGAAGAGGTCCTTTTACCCCTGTGGGAATGATTTGAACTCCCATCTCTGGAGTTAGTACTGCTCTGGCGGAGGCGCAGATGTCCAACCCTGCACTCCCTCTGGTTTGTCTGATGAGGGATCTGATGGACAATGTGTCCTGGGCACTACCCTGATGGGGTTGCTGGGTTCCTCCAGTGCTCCGTATATTTGTGGTTTTTGGGCCCTGGAGCATTGGGCCCCCCTGTCCATTTTTTGGCAATGGAGCCCGATGCCTTTCTCCACGATATCGTGGATAAACACCTGGTCCTTGATCATTTTTTGATAATGGAGTACCCTCTATGGTGGTTTGAGAACGGCATTCATTAGCCCAATGTCTCCCTCTACGGCATCGTGGGCAAATACCCGGTATTCTATTCCTTTGATACCTAGTTTTGTTAAACCCTCCTCCTATGGGGCAATTCCTTTTAAAATGTCCTGTTTGTTCACAATTGTAGCATGTTCTTGGCCTGGCATCTAAAGCCTGTTTTACTGCAGCTGCCACGACTTGCTCTTGTTCATTAATGTCTCTACATAATTTAATATATGTGTTTAAATCTTCATGTTTCCATGGTCTAATGATTTCTCGTACCAACGATTCGCTTGGTCATAAGCCAGTTGTTTTATTAATGGCATTGCTTGTTCTGTATTCCCAAAAACTCTGGTAGCTGTTTGAATAAGCCTATCTACAAATTCAGCATAAGGTTCATTAGCTCCTTGTATTACCTTAGATAATTGACCTTGTAAACCTCCATGTCCTTGTAAAGTCTTCCATGCCCTAACCGCCTCTGCAGCAATTTGTGCGTATACGCCAGGATCATATGCAATTTGTTGCTGCTGATCCTCATAAGGTCCCTTTCCTAACAACATATCTAGATTTCTCTGCATTTCGCCTAGCTGCTGCATTTCGCCTAGCCATCTCCTTGCAAAATTCCTCATTGGCAACCTTCCATAACAGGTATTGTCCTCCATTTAGCACAGCTTTACACATATTAGCCCAATCTGCTGGCGTCATGTTCAAGTTGTTAATGGATTCGACCAAGCTTACAGTGAAGGGTGCTTGAGGACCATAGGTTGTTACAGCCTCTTTTAGCTGCTTCACTGTTTTGAAATTTAAAGCACGGTGAATTCGCTGCCCTCCTACCTCAAATACAGGGCATGCTAATCTTTGAGGTCCTGTCTCAGGATCCCAACTATCAACTGCAGGGGTTGGGGGCCTCCCAGCATATGGAGGTGGCGCTGTTGGTTGGACACTTACTTCCTCTGGTGATAGAAAGGTGTTAGTAGCAGTCTCCTGTTGTAACTTTCCCCCTGATGGCTTTTTCTGCTGTACACTTTCTTTCTCTGTCTGACTAGCTTGAGAGACCTTTGGACTAAGCAAACAAGATACCAACGTCCACAATAGCCAACTGGCAGAGTCCCTGGGCTTTTCTTTTCTATTCTTTTTAAATCTTCACCATGATGGTTCCATTGTGATATATTTAACAACTCCTCCTTGAAAAGCCATGGGCTAAATTTTTGTATTGTATCTACGTATGCCCTGACTGCTCTTGATTTTACTGGGGTGCCTCCTTCCTCTAACAATTTACTTAACACTCTTTCGGTTTGTTTTTTATTAATTTCTGATCCCAGATTTCTACTATAATACAACCCAACAAGATGACGCCAAACAAAACCGAGATAGAATGAAACAAAAATGGAACAACAAAGAATCATTATAGCCTTTCTCCCTATCTGTTCCTCAGAGGTGAGCGGTTTTTCTTCCGTCTCACCCATCTCCAGGGACAGGCAACTTAAAACAAAGTGAAGCAAAACAAAAGAGGAATCTTTAAATGGCTCCCCATCCTCTCGCCCTGCCCTCAGGGGCGAGCAGTTTACCTTATCACTTACCCTCAGTCGTTCCCATACGGCCACCAAATGCCGCAGTCTGGCTTGGCACAATTCAGGAGCCACTTGTCAAAAGAAACGAACTTTATTTTTAGAACCACACACACCACACCACACAGCTCCTCAGGAAAAACCCTCAGAGCCCAACTGCCACCACCGGCTTCCCACAAGCCTCTCCACCTCCCCACTCCTCCTGCTCTTGAGGCCGATTGGCTGGGTCGCGTGGGTGGAGCCAAAAGAGTCCCCCAATGAGCAGCTCCGTGGTCTGAAAGGGCGGGGAAACAGCCCAATGAGCATCACCGCAGAGGAGCCAATCAGCTAGAAGTTGCTGGGGCGCTGTGAGCCAATCATCAGCTGGAAGTCTGAAAGTTTGCTGGGGCCCCTTCGGCTGTGGCTCTCAACACTGCAGCTTCCCTATGGCGAGCATTTAGATAGCCTGTCTTCACACGGAGCAGCGTTCCTCCCTCTCTGTTGGATGCATACCTGGGGGACGGGTTTCCGTGCTCCATCTTCCTGGGCGACTGGCCCCTGCGTTACATTTCCTTCTCTTCTCTTGCTGGCTTGGAGCTCTGCCACCCCGTCCTGTCAGGAGTCTGCACAGGGCTCTGCCCCGGTGCTGCACACTGCACGCCTGGTGTCCTTGCCACTAGTTCTGCAGACCCTCTCACAACCCACGGCCCCTGTGGGTTCCCTACATGGCCACTGCCCACTGGGTCAGTCTGTGACCCCCTCTACATCTCTCCCCTGACCCCTGTGGTTGAAGGTCGACCCCACCCCCTCCCCAGTGGGGTCCGTTCTTCTCTCCTTCCTCCTGTGCCGCTTGCTGGTCGGCCGTGAGGGACGTCTCTGGGCGGCAGGCCTTGTTTTCTTCCCCTCTTGGGCCCTCGGCTGTGGGAGTCGGCCGCCTGCTCCCGTACCACCTTCCGTGGTTTCTGCAGCTTCTCCTTCTCAGGGCACGTCCGTGTCTCTGGCTGCCTGAGTTCCCAGCACTTGCTTGCGTGCTGCGGCTTGGTTCTTATTTTTCTAGAACGAGTCCTGGGATTGAACAGATGGACTGACACACAGTCAGTTCTGGGAGCGTCTCAGACATGCCCTCTGACCCTCTCTTCCTCCTGGGGCTTCAGAAGGTGCCCTTGTCTGGCCCTTGAGCACCTTCCTGTCTCTGTTCTCGTTTCTGGGTGGTTTCTTCCAAACCATCCTCCACTCCAGTTCACTGGTCTCCCTAACACTGTATCAGATCTGCTTTCAAGCCTGTCCCTTTAGTTCCTAATTTCTATTATTTTGTTTCCTTTTATCATATTCATTTGATTCTTTACACTGTCTTCTTTGATCAGTAACTATGCTGATGGCTTCTTTTCCTCCCTGCTCCCCCCAGTGTTTCCTTGTGTGAAATGCACATGGCATAACCACGCTGCTGGTGCAGATGCGAGCCCTGCGCTCAGAGCTGCAGTGTGAGCACCTGCACAGCTGCCCACAGAGGGCGCCTCTTGCTCAACTGAACCTCCACACGGCTGCACGAGGACTCCAGGAAGCCGTGGGCAGGACGACCTGGGGTGCGTGTGGACCTGGCCCTGTGGTCAGGGCCCTGGGGACTGGCTGGCTGCACTGACCGCATCTCCAGGGCTCACCACCCTGCTACACCTGGGACTCCCTCTCTTCTTAAGGCTGAATAACATCCCATTCTTTCTCTGTCTGTCCTTTTACCAGTGGACGCTGGAGTGGCCTCCAGCTTCTTGCTGTTGTGAATAATGACGCTATGCACCTGGGCACACAATGCAAATCCTCAAGACCTGGCCTTTGACCTGGCTTTATATGCAGGAGCGAAATGGCCGGGGCCTTCTGTGGTCACCATTACTCATTCTATTCCCCCTTTCCATTTCACCATTACATCTCCACCAGCAAGGCCTGAGAGCTCCAGTGCTCACAGCCGCTCGTGCTCTGTGCCTCCCACCTCCCAGGTGGTCAGGTAGGGTGGTCAGGTAGGGCGGTCGGCCCTTCACAGGTTTCTTGCAGAGAGGACCTCTCACAGCAGGCCAGGGCCACCAGGGCCAGGGACAGGCTCTCAGCAGATAGTGCTTGGGAAGCTGAGTGGCCACACAGGAAAGAATGCCGTCAGAGCCCCTGGCACTGCAACCAACAGAGTCAAAGTAGATCAAAGGCTAACACTGGAACTCAGGGGAAACCCGGGGGCAGCCACTGGGCAGCGATTTCTTGGGTAGGAAACCAGAGTCATTGGCAACAAAAGAAAACAGGCATAGAGGACTTCCTGGACCTTTGGGACATCAAAAGAGACAGTCAACAGTGTCACAAACCCCCGGCATGGAGGAGACATCTGCCAGCCATGTCCTGATGAGGGGTTGGTGTCCAGAATACAGAAAGAGCTCTCAAATTCCACAACTAAACACAAACAACCTGATTCAAAAATGGGCAAAGGACATTTGTGCAGTGACAGAGATTGAGCCCAGGGACACTACCTCTGAACTGCATCCCCAGCCCTCCCCCACCTCTTTCTCACTCCGTCAGGCTGATCAGGGACCTGGCTCCAGCTAGCCCTGAGCTCTCACATGGCCCTCTCTCCTTCCTGAGCTGCCTGGAACCTGACCCTCCACCTGGGCCAGCAGGACCTCGTGTGCCACCACACCTGGCTTGACTGTTTTCTTGATGGAATCTTAAGATTGGCATCTTATTTCTTTGAGCCTTGCTATTGGATAGTAGGAGCCTGACGGTGCCACACCTGGTGTCCCTCTCTGCTGAGGCCTTCCTGTGTGCTTGATCATCTTTATGTCCTCGGTTTACAAGTCACTTGTAGGAATGACTTGAGGCCAAGATGACACCACCTCCCTCCAGAGCATACTTTCGTTTGCTTCTGCCTGGAAGAGGCCACCCTACCCACACCCCGGGACCCACGTGCCTGGAGCCAGGGCCCAGCGCCCCTGCAGGCTGATCAGGGACCTGGCTCCAGCTAGCCCTGAGCTCTCACATGGCCCTCTCTCCTTCCTGAGCCGCCGCTGGGCTCTGGAAAGGCAGTGAGGACAGGGGCCAGCCCCCACGCCTCTCCTGGCCCTGGCTCGGACCCTGGTGCTCTGGGGACAGAGTGCATCATCCACCTTTTTGTTGATCTGAACACACACATGCCCTCACTGGAGGGAGTCCCAGCAGCCTTTTCTAAAGGCCCAGTTCTGCTCACATTCTTCCCAGCAGCAAAGAACGACAATATGGGGCCAGCACTGTGACCGCAAACTCGTATGCCTTTGCCCAGCCCCCTGTGAGGTCAGAGCTGGTGTCTTAAGCTACTATAACAAAGTGCCTGAGACTGGGAAGCTTATGAACAACAGGAGCATTCTTCTCACGGCCCTGGTTCTTTCAGAGTTGATGCCAGAGAGGCCTGCTTCCTGGGGTCTTCCAACTGTGTCCTCACGTGGCAGGCCACCCTTTGGCCTTTATAAGGTCACTGATCCCCTTCCTCAGAGCTCCGCCCTCATGGTCTCCTCCCTCCAGAAGGCCCCACCCCCTCACACATCATCTTGGGGGTGAGGATGGGTTTGGGGACTGAGCCGGTGTGAGCTCAGTCTCCTAGGTGAGAAGACCAGAGCCAGGGGGTAGCTGACCTGTCTCGGGGACACAGAGTCAGGCCTGAATTCTGCCTGTCTGAATGCAGAGCCTCTGCTCAGCCTCTGCTGCTCTGAAGCCTCCTGGGCTCCCCACTTCCATCCTCCGCCGGCTGTGCTGGCCCTGGCCCGGACCCCACCCTTCCCGATGGCCCAAGAAACCCTGGAAGCCGTAAAGGCTGCTGGGCAGGCCAAGAGCAGCAGGCCCTGCCGGGAGGGAGTTCCACAGCAGGCCTCAGGCACTCGGCTCACGTCAGAACCTGGTCCTGAGCACCCGCTTGCCCGGGGCGGGGTGCAGCCAGACCCTGCGGCCCCATCTCAGGGTCCCCCTGGGGATGCTGCTGAGGCTGGGTCGCCCTCCCAAGATGTCTGATCAGGAGGGAGGAGGCACCATGCCACAGCTTCCCGCTTTCTCTCTCCCAGGTGAACAACAACGGCATCATCTCCTTCCTCAAGGAGGTCTCCCAGTTCACCCCCGTGGCCTTCCCTATCGCCAAGGACCGCTGCGTGGTGGCGGCCTTCTGGGCAGATGTGGACAACAGGCGTTCAGGTGACGTCTACTACCGGGAGGCCACGGACCCAGCCACGCTGCACAGAGCCACGGAGGACATCAGACGCTACTTCCCTGAGCTCCCAGACTTCTCTGCCACCTGGGTCTTTGTCGCCACATGGTACCGAGTGACCTTCTTTGGAGGCAGCTCTTCTTCTCCTGTGAGTCCAGGCCTTGGTCCTGAGAAGGGAGGGTATCTAGCTAGGACCCTCCCCAAGGCAGGCCAGGTGCAGTCCCTCATCCACACCCAAGAGGAACATGGGGCTCAGGAATCCAAGTCCCCGCAGCAGAGAGTATATCAACTTCCTTGGCCGAGGTCATGGACCCGTGGAGGAGGGTGGAGCCTTCTCCTCCCAGACCTCCTGGACGCTGCACACTTGCAGCAGATGGGCTAGTGACTCTGTCAGGTGAGCAGGAGTCAGGAGGACTTCCATTTGGAATGCCCAGCACTCAGGGACTCTGCAGGAGCCATTCCGTTTCTGTTCCCCGCCCTTGGCAATGCCAGCCAGCCAGTATGCTAACAGGAATTCCTGGGCACTCTGCCCAGCCTGGTGAGAACAGGTGGGTGGACGCTCCCTTAGGAGGACAGTGTTTATTGAGCACCTACTATGTCAAGGCCTGTGTTGGATATTGGGCCACAACTGCCCAGATAGATGCTAATTCCCCTGAAAGAGGTACCAAGGGGCACACGTCCCGAGCTATCTGTTCACCACTCAATAAACACTTTTTAGGGCACCTGCTAAGCAGCAGGCAGTGTCTTGGGCACTGGGGACACAGCCCTGGACAAAGCAGACAGGAGTAGTGCAGCCCATTCAGCATACTCCAGTGGAGGTGACAGGAACAGCGTGTCCCGGGCACCAGGCACCAGATGTGCTCGGAGGCACAGGGGGCACTTGGCAGCACTTCCCGCGCTGCCAGGAGCAGGCTCATCAACACAAAGTGGACGTCACGGTTCTTGCATCTCCTCGCAGCTTGTGGAAACACTGAGGTTGGCCAGCTCCCACAGCCCCGCTGTTGGCCCTGATGGTGGCTGTCACATCTTGGTTAGGTTCACTTTCCCAAAGCACAGTGCCCATTCCCCTGTTTGCTCACACTACAGTGCCCGCCGCGGCTCCCATGGTCTCCATGGCTGCCAGCCAGCCCGGGGCCCTGCTGTGCCTCAACTTGTCTCACCTGGACGTGGACAAAATCCATGTGCTACAAGGCTGTGGGGTGGCACCACGTGGCCCCAAGTGGCCCCTGGCATGGTGGTGTCCTGGAGACCCATGGCCTGCAGACCTGCAGCATCCCCTGAGTCCCCCCCACACCTCGCGGTGCCAGTGCCTGACCCCAGCCGCGGGCTATGTCTTTGTCCCTCCTTGGCAACCCAGCAGGCCACAGAAGGTGCTTCTGAGGGACTTGGGTGTCTTTGCTCTCGGGGGCGGTCGGGTCAGCTGCTGCTGCTGGTGTCCTCCGCTGTGGAGGGATGCTCTGGGGCTTTCCCTGTGATCCGTGACGCTGCCCTGCAGTGAAGGATATCCATGTCCACCTGCCACGGGTCACAAGGGCTTCTTCACGTGGCTATTTGACACTCCGTTTGATCTTACAACACTTTCTTCTATTAAGAAGTTTTTTCCCCAATATGTAAGTCTCCCTGTTGGTCCCTGCTGTTAACAAACGTCGTACTTAAAGGTCCTTTTCCTCACGAGGTGTGGACACATGGGCCTCTTTTCTTCTAGGATTTCCATGGCTGTGTTTTAAAGCCACACTTGGTTGGGATTAATCAGGTACTGTGTAAAAGCAGGCTCGGAGTCTGTTCTCTCAGGAAGCTTCCCCCGTGTGACCCAGTCATTTCTTGAACGGTCCCAATTCCTCACCCCAACGTAAAACGACGTCTCTTACGTGGACACTGCCCACCACAGAACACAGGTCATAAACCTGGAGGATGCAGAACTGCTTTTCTCTAGTTCCCCTGTAGCATCCCCCTTTTTTCTTTTTACATTTTTGTTCATTTCACACAAGGAATTTCATGGACTTGGCCAAGTGAGCACTAAGCCACTGCAGAGCCGCGTCCTCCTGGGTGGGCCCAGTCTGCTTCGTGCCCTAGGCGGCCTCCACCCAGTGCAGGGCACTCACGGCCCCTGCAGCAAGGCGGGGTGCTGTGCACTGGGCCCTCGCACTCCTGCCTGGCTGACTGTCCCCCTGTGGGGCGGACACTGAGTAGGCCCAGAGCAGGGCCTCGCTGCGGCCCCTGCCCAGCCCTCTCTCCTACACAGGTCAATACGTTCCAGACGGTGCTGGTCACCGACGGCAAGTCCTCCTTCACCATCTTCAACTACGAGTCCATCTCATGGACCACAGGCACTCATGCCAGCAGTGGGGGCAACTCTGGTGGCCTGGGGGGCATCGCAGCCCAGGTAGGTCACGGTGCGGCTGGTACTTGGTATCAAGGGGCCCCTATTCCTCCTGCTGGGACTGTCATGACCTGAAGGAGCGAGGCTGGGGTCACTGTAGGCAGATGTGCCCCACCGCCCTGCGGAAGCCAGAGTGAGGAGATCACAGTGACGAGGCACAACCAGGTGTCCTCAAGGAGGCCTCTCACTGCCCAGAACGACAGAAATCCTCAGGCTCAAAGGCACCATTGTCCCCTGATCCTCCTTACAGTGGCTCTTGATTGACAGATACAAAAGTGACCGGAAGCCCCTACCCTCAGTGTGGCCTCCACTCATCTTCTGACCCTCTCTGGCCCCAAGGCCCTCCGGGAGGCCCAGAAGCCCAGGGGTGAGGCTGGAGGCATGGGTCAGGGAACAGGGCCAGTGCTCCTGTAGCTGAGGCAAGGTTGGTTGACCTCAGGGCCTGGTAGGACTTACATATGCTGAGTCCCAGGTACAAGGCCATCTGCCCCACCATCTTTGACCTTGGCCACCCAGGGAAGGGTCAAGGAAATGTAAGGAGACCTGTCTCCCCTCCTACCCCCACCCCAGGCAGGCTTCAATGCGGGCGATGGGCGGCGCTACTTCAACATCCCTGGCTCGCGCACCGCGGACATCGCAGAGGTGGAGACCACCACCAACGTGGGTGTGCCCGGGCGCTGGGCGTTCAGAATCGATGATGCCCAGGTGCGCGTGGGGGGCTGCGGCCATACAAGTAAGAGGCTCAGGGCGGGGAGGGCTGAGGAATGGGGGCCTCAGGAGGGGCTGGGTGGGGTGCTGACCCAGGGCAGGGGGACCACGTGAGGACTACGTGAGGCCCGCCCTCCTGGAAGCACATGAACTGGGCAGGTCCTGGGGCTCGGCCCTGAGCCGGTTTCCCCAGGGGCTTATGGGATCCTGATGTAGGCTGGGACCGCAGGCGTGGGCCCACTCTTAGGGGTTGGTGTTGTGACCAGCCTGTGCCTGGTACAGACTGGGTGGTCCCCAGGTCCCTCCATCTGACCGCGCAGGCTGATGGGGCTTGTCCCTCCTGCACGAGCAGACGGCCCTGGGACAGCGTGGACCCTGGGACCGCCAGTGCTGCTGCGTGCAGCCTCGGGAGGCAAGACATCAGGTGACGGCCCAGGGGCGTCAGGTGACGGCCCAGGCATGTGGGGGAGCTGCTCCTCACAAGCCAAGCCGGTGCCACAGAGAGGCCTCTCCTGGGGCCTCCCCTCCCACCTCTGGGCCCGAGCCCACCCCGAGCTGGGTGCTTCTCCCTAGCGCCATTCCAGAGAGCCAGTACAATGCTGGGGACCCGCCAGACCAGCTGCAGGTGCAGGCACACACACAATGACCAAGAGGGAGGAGCACCAGGCATCTACTGGCCGGGGAGACACTCCTGAGTGCCCACCTCTGGGGAGAGGCCTGTGCCCACAAAGCAGACTGCGAGTAGGCCCCAGTTGGAGTTTGAGCTTAGGGAGTGGGCACTCCGTGGGCATGGCGTCCAGGAGCCACGCCCCCACCCCCAAGCTGGGGAGCCACAGGCCAGGTGTCTCAGATCAGGCTCCACCACGGATCTGGCACGGGCAGTTGAGGGTGCACATAGGTGCAGACACCCACTCCCAACCACTGCTTTGGGTGGGTCGGTGGGTCAGGTGGCCTGCCATTGGCCAAGGTATGGGGTTGGGTTGAGGAAAAGGTGCAGGTGGGGTCCTGTGGGCAGGCCAGGCCTGGAGCTGTGAAGTACGAGCCTGGGGAAAGGGGCCCTCAGAAGAGGGTCCTGCCCGTCCTTGGGGGCCCTCCTGCCCACTGTCCAGGATCTCTGGATGAACAGTTAGAGGGGCCTCCAGGTCCCCGATACCCCTGCGGGCGGGGACACTGCATGCTCCAAGCCAGCCTCGCAGCAGCATGCAGACTGTCCAGCTCCAGGGTCAGCTCTGAGGACTCCACGAGTGTGGCTCATCAGCAGGGGGGTCAGTGTGTGCTGAGAGGCAGCGCATCCACATCTGGAAGTCGGATTCTGAGAAAGCAGGGCCCACAGGCAGCACCATTCAGCAGGTGGCCAAGCATAGGGAGGCTGGGCGGGCAGCACGGGGTCCTTCCAGGAGTCTCCCTGGGACCCTCTTAGCAACAGGAATCCAAGTCCTCGGGATGCTGTTGTCACCTGCTGATTTGTGCTTATCAGCCACAGGTTCCAACAGCCTTGCTTCTCCTGGGCTAGTGTCTCGGGAGCCGCGTCGGTGGCTGTCTGCTCCGGCAGTCAGGGTGTGGAGGTCTTGGGGCCCCTTCCTGGTGGCAGCCCTGCTAGGAGAAGCAGGGCTCTGATGGCTGACTGCCAGCCTCTCCTTTGACACGCCAGGAAACCAAGAGGGGCGCCTGGGCCTCAGAATCGCCCATGGCAGAGCTGGGGAAGATTCAAGGGACAAGCAGGGGCTGTGGGTGTGATTCTGGGGGTGTGCCTTCACCAAAGGCAAAGGCAAAGCTGAGGGCACTAACTGCCAGCACCCCTCAGTCACACAGGGCTCCCTGCAGACCAGGACCTGGGCAGTGAGAGCATGGGTGTGCTGCTGCCCGTGGTCACCAGGTGGCCTTGGGGACCAAGGGAAGGAAGGACATAGTGTATATGAGCGGCTCTCTGGCCCAAGTCCTCGGGGCTGACGGGAGACTCGGGCTCCTTCCTATGCCCACAGCCTCTGTGTGCCTGGCCCTGCGCCCGTGCCTCAATGGCGGCAAGTGCATCGATGACTGTGTCACCGGCAACCCCTCGTACACGTGCTCCTGCCTCGCAGGCTTCACAGGGCGGAGGTGCCACCTGGGTGAGTCCTGGCCCGGGGAACAGGGTGCTCACTGAGGGGACCGGCCCACTGGTGGCACTGGGCTCAGGAGTGCTGCTGGTGCAGGCGGTGACCCTGAAGGCCTGAGTCAGGGTCTCTGTCCCTCTGTGGTGGGGATGGCTGAGGGGCAGATGCCGTGGCTCTGTGGCAGTGAAGACGGTCGGCCGGTACTGCTGCTGTCCCTGGAGGCCTTCTCTGAGTCAAGCTCAGTTTGGCCATTTATCCCGCCCCCAACCCAAGGCTGTGGTGGCTCCTCCCAGCCCTATGTCCTCCACTGAAGCCCAGCCTGCCCGTTTCAGATGTGAACGAGTGTGCTTCACACCCGTGTCAGAATGGCGGGACCTGCACCAATGGTGTCAACAGCTTCAGTTGTGAATGCCCAGCTGGCTTCAGGGGACCCACCTGTGAGTCGGGTAAGAAGAACCTGCCAGCAGGCCCCATGACCTTGCTGCTGCAAGAGAGCTGGACTCGTGGTTAGAGAGGCTGAGGTCCAGGCCCTGGAGGGGCTCAGCCTCAGTTGTAGGCCACCCAGAGAGGCTGTCGGCGGGGGGGGGAGGCACTAGACAAAAGTCCTGCCTGTGGGTGAACAAGAGGAGTGACCCCAAGAGACACGGCTTCCAGGCCCTGATGCTGGAGTAGGAATGAAGCCTGATCTAGGCTGGTGTCTGGGTCAGCGCCCAGGCCCACGTCAAGGCCAGACCATCAGCAGAGCCTAGATGAGGCCCACCAAGATAGCTCGACGGGAAGACAGGGACTCCTGCAGTTCCTGGGCCAGCTCTAGGGTGAGCACAGACTCCCCAGCCCGCCCTCCACCTGCCCATGCCTCCTGAGCCAGCAGGTCCAAGGACACCCCTTCTCCCCACCCCAGGGTCTCAGAGCCCGGGCATGGGCTGGGTCCTTCTCCTCTCCACTCCTGCTTCCAGACCACTGGGGCTGGCCCTCTGCCTCAGAGCCTGGCTCTTTGAAGCTGTTCCTGGACGATTCAGCCTCAAATAATCATACTTTGACCAGCACCTGAGTTGGGGCCCCTTGGGTTCCCCTCGCCTTTGACCTCTTGACAAAGAAAGACGGGTCCCCCTCCTGGCCCGAGCCTCACTGTGGGGTGGTGCTTGCAGAGCTACACAAGGGAGCCCCTGAAAACCAAAGCATGGTGACCACCTGCCCTCGGGCTCAGCCTGCTGCGCTGACACATGTGAGTCATTCGTAGAACACACGGTGGTCAGCCCAGTGTCCGGATCGCAGCCACCTCAGCACCGCAGGTCACAGAAACCGTCTCTGCTGCTGTAGCAAGTTCAGGGAGGGCTCAGCAGGGGTCCTGGGTCTTTGCTGATCAGTAGCGCAGCCAGGCGCCCAACATGCCGTCCTCTCCTCCGTCATGCAGCCCTATCCCCATGTGACAGCACAGAGTGTCAAAATGGCGGCCAGTGCCAGGCGGAGAGTGGCTCTGCAGTGTGTGTGTGCCAGGCCGGGTACACAGGGGCCACCTGCGAGATGGGTGAGCAGTGACTCTCGGGGCAGAAGGGCCAGGGGAAGTGGGTGGTGCTGGGAGAGGTTCCCCTCCCAGCCAGATGCTGGGCCCGGGGTGTCCAACCTGGGCTCAGCCAACCTCCCACCTCTGCTGCCCCCAGATGTGGACGAGTGTGGCTCTGACCCCTGCCTAAATGGAGGGTCATGTGTCGACCTGGTGGGGAACTACACCTGCGTGTGTGTGGAGCCCTTCGAGGGACCTCGCTGCGAGACAGGTAGCTGGCCACATGCCCGTGTCCTGCCTCACTGTCCAGCTGAACCCCACATCTGCCTCTGGCTTGGGGAGGTCCCTGCCCTCTCCCCACTTCCCATCCCCTCCTGAGCTGGGGCCTGCAGAGCAGGGAGCAAGCTGTGTGAGGCTGGGTGAGGGTCTTCTCTTGCTCAGGGAAAGGTCTGGCCCTTGATTTCCTCTGCAAAATGCAAGAACAGACCTCCTCTTCCAGCTTAGTGTCATGGCTTTTTAACATCTTCCTGACCCAGAATCCGCCGGGGAGCTAGAAAGGAGGCCGGCCTTCAGTGCCTGCAGGGGGACCTTTTGCCATTTCCTGTTGTTTTAAACGTGGGTTGTGACAGTAGACCAAGGAAGAGGCCAACTAGAGATTTTGAAGCACCATAAAAAAAATGAGAACACAAAGGCTTCGGTGTCTGAGCACTGCTCTGACCCCAGGGCCACCCATGGGGCAGACATCCTGGAGGTGCAGGGGCTGCTGTGCCCTGGGTGCTGAGACAGACGCTTCAAATTCATTTTTGGCTTTAAAAAATAAGAAGGAAGTTAATTTAACCATGAGAAAGACACAGATGGACACTGCCTTCCATCCTTCTCCATGTCCATGGCCACCCAGGCAGAGCGTCCCCAGGGGGCAGGCTGGAGTGCAGAGGGCGGGGGCGGGGGGCACCTGGCCTGCTGGCTGCCTTCACACCGGGGTTGCAGTTCACTCCTCAGGTGGTTCACTAAACTCGTGTCAAAAAGCAGGTAAGTGGTTTCCAAAGATTTTTACAAATAAATCATGTTTGACACAGCATAATAATGCAAATGGAAGTGAATAATAAAAACAGCAGGACAGGCAGAGTGCCTGGTGTACGCCCGGAGCCCCAGCTGCTTGGAGGCTAAGGTAGGAGGATCACATGAGCCCAGTAGTTTGAGGCCAGGGCAACAAAGGAGACTCCATCCCCAAACCTACAAAAGCCCCAGAACTGACACTTGTACCACTGATGGAAGTTCGCTAGCTACGTACAAAGTGCAAGCCCTGACAGTCCAACCAGAGTTCATGGGAACTGACCGATGAACTGGAGACTACAGAGTGGCTGCTCTCATGCTAACTGCTCTAGAAATTCCCAAGCAAAGCCTGCAAGTGCCCTGACCTCAGCCACTGGACCACACAGCCTAGGGCTGCCATCCCCGAGAGGAAGGCAGGGAGAGGAGAGCCCTGCAATCACCCCAGACGCTGTCGGAGCACCCAGGCTGCTCCCGGGTCAGGAGCCCTCTGAGTGCAGAAGCAAGATTCAGTTTGAAGGCTCAAACAGAGGTTGGGGGCTGAGAGCAGAACAGATGGAGCTGTGGGTGGGGGGAGGGGACGTGAGATCAGGAAGGGCCTGGAGTCTTTGCTTCAGTGTGATCTGGGTCGGGGGATCCACAAAGCTAGGACAGAACACCAGAAAGCGACTCCCCTCTCCAACAGGGCTGGGAAAGTCACCCACACCTGCCAGAGCGGAGAGCACTCTCCACACCAGGGCCAGGGTGGAGAGAGCCTCAGGAGGAGCCCTTCAGCTATGGAGAAAGCCGTGCCGAGGTGAGGACTGAGCTGATAGCCCCACGGCCTCAGAAGGAAGTCCAAAAGAATCAAGCGGACCCCAGGTCTTGACCACACGCAGGAACATCCTACACTCCCCAAACAGCATAACAGGCCTACGCAGGGCCCGGAACCCAAGCTACCCAGTCAAAGATGTCAGGCAAGCAGAGAAGACAGACGTGACCTATATCCAGGAGAAAAACAGATCAGCAGAAACAGAGACAAGAGCATCATTATAGATATTTAGACACTCATATGAGAATGCTGCATATTCTCAAGACTGTTGAGGGAGGAAAAGGGAATAATGAGAAGTACAAAATATTTTTAAAAGAAACTGTAGTGATGAAAACTATGTCTGAGTTTTTAGAGTACACTGGATTGTGACAGCAGGTTAGATGCTGCAGAGGGAGGTCCAACGCACGAGAAGGAGGGAGAGGAATAGAAACAACTCAGGAAGTCGTCCAGAGAGCAGGACTGGAAGCACAGGTGATCTGTGGCCCACAGGACAGCCCCAAGAGGCCTGGATGTGTGCACCTGGAGTCCACGGAAGAGGAAGAGGCGGGAAGAGGGAGTCCCATAAACAGTACAGAAGACATGACGGCCAAGTACCTTCCAAAGTTGATGAAAACTAAGCCCAAGTGCTCACGAAGAGCATGAAGAAAACCACACAAAGATACCCCGTGAGCACCGCTGGGCCCAGCACAAGGAACGTGTCTCAGCAGCAGCAAAGGGACACGTCGTCACATCCAGAGAACCTGGGTGACAGCAGGCTCGCCAGAAGCTGCACTCACCAGCACACACGAGTGACATCATTTCAGTGCTGAAAGAAAAAACTATCCGCAGAGCAGAACTATCTTTCAGAAATTAAGGAGAAATGAAGACTTTTTTACATGAACAAATGCCAAGAGCATTCATTGGCCTATCTGTGTTGTAAAAATGTCAAATGTTTCAGATGAAAGGAAAATGATCCCAGGGAAAACTATGGGTTTACACAAAGTACAGAATGTTAGAAACTACCGATCTGTAGGTAAAGGACTTTCTTACTTCAAAAGCTCTTTAAAGACAATTTAAAAATAAGCAATTTTTATTCTAAAGGTGAGGTAGTATCCTGATGTGGTGTTGCACACCTATAATCCCAGTGACTACAGAGGTTAAGGCAGGAGGGTTGCAAGTTCAAGGCTAGCCTGAGTGACATAGCAAGACCCTGTCTCAAAATAAAAATAAAAATGGGTGGGATGTAACTAGTGGTGAAGCACTTCTGGGTTCAATACCCAGTACAAAAAGAAAGTTTGAAAAATGAAGTAGTGATATATTTATTCCTAGGTAGGAATAAACTATCATACAAGGTGGTGCAGACTTTCTGTAAGGACCAGATAAATACTTTTGGCCTTGAAAACAATATCGTCTCTGTCACAGCTACTCAGCTCTGCCATTGTGATAGGAAATCAGCCATAGATAAGACACAAATGTATGGCAGAGATGGGTGCCAAAAAAATCTTTAATTTTTAAAATGAGCGGCAGGCGAGATTTGGTCTGTGGACCATAGTTTATCAACCTGGCATAAAAGACAGGAAGAAATGGAAGTATAATATTATAAAAGCCTCATGTTATATAAAGTGGCATAGTATTACTTAAAGGTAAAGGCAAAAGATAAGTTGTAAGTAAAAGATAAACATTGTAATCTCTAGAGCAACAAGTAAAAAAACAAGATAAACTAAAACCAGTTGTGGGGGTAGAATGGTAGATGCTTAATCAATCCAGAGGTAGGAAAAAAGTAACAAAGGAGCATCAGGACACACAGATTCATACAAGACGACAGGTTCAATCTAATCACATCTGTAGTTCAGTAAGATGTAAACCAAAGGCACCAGTTAGAGACGAGGTTGTCAGTGAATCAAAAACCAAAACCCATCAAGACACTGTTTAAAGAAACCCAAACCAAGCGTGGCAGTGCAGATCATCTCAGAGTGATGGACGGGTTTCTAGTCCTGAGTGCGATAGAGTAAGCACACTCTATCCTGTCTCTCCCACTGAATGCAGCCGTAAACCTGGACAGAATGCGTGGACTAGCTATCTGAGGACTCGGGGAAGTAAATAGTAGCAGGTGGACTGGGGAAGGAGACCAAGCCAAGAAGTGCCACCGAGCCAGTGGTGAGTTCACTTTTTTTCCCCTCTCTGGTATCCCCTCAGTTTGGACTCAAAGTCACTCTGAAACCAAAAGTGAGCAACATGTCCACAACATGGACAAAGGAGAGCCCAGAATCCCTGTGGCCAGGCTCCAGAAGCAGGGCCCACGGAGGCCCACTGTGGGGACCTCACAGTGTGAGCAGGGAACCTTCCTCACCAACTGGAGGTGCTACAGTTGCAAAGGGTATAGCCAACCCCTGTTACTGTCCTTCTCTGCCCCCCACCACGAGTACAGTCACAGGAGCAGATGGTAGGGAGGGCGATTGAAAGCTCAGCTTTCTAGCCACAGGACCAAGAAGAGTAACCCAGAGAGCTCATGGAGACTGAGCAGAGGTTGCACCTGGGACCAGCAACTTTAGGAAGCTATTTATGAACTCTTGGGCTCCCCCAGGTTAGGCATGTGTGATCTGACCCAAAGTTTAAAGACAATACCTTTCATCATAGTTCCCCTAAAGATAAAAATTTAGATGTAAATCTTACAAAATGCACAGAATTTGTATGATTAAGCCTATGAAATAATGATGAAAGAAGCCAAAGGAAGTCTAAGTGAATGGTTGGACACCCCATGTTCATGGATGAGAAGAGTCAACATGGTAAAGTAAAGATGTCAGTTTTCCCCACATTGATTAATTAATAGGATTCCAACCAAAATCTCAGCAGGATTTTTTTTTGTAGATATGGACAAGATTGTTCTAAAATTTATATGGAAATTTATATGAATAGCCAAAACAATTTTGAAAAAGAAGAATAAATATTGAGGATTTGCACTACCAGGTGTTAAGACTAACTATAAACCTACACTGAAGACAACCACGTGTTATTGGCAAATGGGTCAATGGGACAGAAGAGAGAATTCAAAATCAGATTCACACAAATACGGTCCATTAACTTTTGAAAAATATATAAAAGCAATTCAATGGATAAAGGATGATCCTTCCAACAAATGGGATTGAAATTTTACTTATGCAAAAAAAAAAAAAAACCTCAAACCTCACACCTTATACAAATATTAACTCAAAATGGAGCATAAACCTAAATGGAAAATGTAGAACTATAACATTTTTAAAAGAAAATGTGAAAAAAAATATTGGTAACCTGGCCTCAGCAAAAGCATTATCTATACCAGAAAAAAAAAATAGATAAATTAGACTTCTTTGCCCAAATTAAAAGCTTTTGCACTGTGAAAGACATAGTTAAAAGAATGAAAAGACAAAAATACAGACGGGGAGAAAATATTTGGAAAACTCACCTCTGATAAAGGACTTGATGTGGGAAAGCAACCAACTGTGGGAAAAGAACTCAGTCATAAAATGGACAAGAGACTTAAGACTCACGACCACAGGAGCACACAGGTGGAGGACAGATGGAGGGTGTTCTCGTCCTTATCAGTAGCCATGAGGGAGATGCTAGCCCCAGGGTACAATGAGATACCCCCCCACACTGACTGCAGTGTCCAGAAGACGTGATGATGATCTGGTGTGGACACAGAGCAGTGGACTCGCACACATTTGGGGTGACTACAAAATGGTTCTGCCACTCTAAAAACAACGTGGCAGTTTTATATGTTAAACATACACCTATAATGTGGCCCAGCATCCTATTCCTAGGTATTCACCCTACAGAAATGAAAACTGCAAAACTCTACACAGTGTTTTAATCATGTCTATTTATGTTCACCAGAAATCTAAAACTCAAGTCTCCTACATCGGGTGAGTGGACAGATAAACTGTGGTGACAACGGAAAACACCCCTCAGTCTCAAAGGGAACTCATCCTTACACACTCACTGAGATGACCTCAGCAGCACTCTAGGGAAGGAAGCCCGTCACAAGAGATTCCTGCATGTGTGTGACTCAGCCTTTGTCAGTGTGACAGACACCTGAGAGAAACCACCTAAAGGAGGCCATGTTTGAAGGGTTTATTGTTTCAGAGGACACTGTCTGTACCTTTGGGCCTCGGTGAGGCAGGACTTCATGGCGGAAGCACATGGTGAAGGAGGCTGCTCACCTAACGGCAGCCAGGAAGCACGGAGAAGGACAAGATAGACCAGGGCCCCAGGATCCCCTTCAAGGACACACACTAATGATATCCTACTGCGTCCCAGGAGTGCCGTCAGCTGGGGACCAGGCCTCCAGCACAGGAGCTTGCAGGGCCACGTGAGATCTCTGCCACATTCCATTCACCTGGCATTCTCGAAGAGGCAACACTGCAGTGGTGGGCAGCTGTGGTGGCCAGGAGCTCAGAGGATCAGGGGTCCGAACCTCTGAAGAAACAGAACACGAAGTCTCTGGAATGATGGGATGTTCTGTATCCTGGTTGTGATGGGGTTCCACAAATCTATACAGTGTTAAAATTCATAGCAGTTACACCAAAAATGCCAATTTTACTGTATATTAATTTATAAAGATGAATTTTAAATGTACCTGAAAAATTGATCAAATGCTAATCAAGAGGAGGTTGCAGTAGCTATATTAATATCAGATAGCTTGAATTTTAGTTATAGGAGTAAAAAGAGGGAACCTTTTATAATGGTAAAGGGATCAATTCATCAAGACAACCTAAGTATACTTGCACCTGTTAGCCCTACTAATGTGTATCAAAATACATGACACAAAACCGGACAAACTGCAAGAAGAAGCAGATCGATGATTACAGGTGATTCCAGTAATTCACAGAACACATGAAAAACCAACATGGCTACGGAAGACTTGGACTTGGCCTAACAGGTGTTCCAAGAGTACACACATTCTTGAAAAGAATTCATGGAGCATCCCCATGATAGGCCACTGCTGGCCATAACATGAGGCTCAGTAAAAAATATTATGTTTTCTGGCCAGAACGAAGCTAAACTAAGAATCAATAGAAACACACCTGGAAAATCCCAATAATCTTACCAAGGGGAATGTTTGACCAGGAGTGCCTAGGGGCCCTGGCTTTGGGCTGGCTTCCCAGAGCTGCACGTACAGGTATTAAAATTTACAGCAGGAAATGCACTTCCAGGAAACCAGGAAGGAGCCGGCAGGTGCTGAGCTACAGGGGGCAGAGCAGCTATAAATCGTTTTCCAGAAAATAAGCCTCTGGCTTAAAGTCCCACCTGACACTGAGAACAGAGGTGCAAACCCAGCCAGAACGTGGCTCTTCTCCTCCTGGGGGGAGCCTGCATTCTCCCCACTCCTGAGTGGCCAGTTGTGACCACGGCCTTTCTTGCAGGAAGCCACTCAGTGCCTGACGCCTGCCTCTCTGCCCCCTGCCAGAACGGGGGCACCTGTGTGGATGCAGACCAGGGCTACGTGTGCGAGTGCCCGGAAGGCTTCATGGGCCTGGACTGCACGGAGAGTGCGTTGGATTATACCCCAGGGCTGGGGCAGGAGGACCCAGCTTTGCCCATGGGTAGCAAAAGCAGGGAGGGTCCTTCCATAGGGTGTGCATGCAGGAAGCTCCCGAGAGAAGGTGTGTGAGGACGTGTGTGTACACACAGTGGTTGTGGGAGGGTGGCCAGGCAGGGCAGGTGGGAGAGCCCATCTTCTGTGGCCCTACAATAGGACCCTCTCCCTCCCTGTGGCAGGAATCCCCAGTGACTGTGAGTGCCGCAACGGAGGCAGGTGCCTGGGTACCAACACTACCTTCTGCCAGTGCCCCCCAGGGTTCTTTGGACTCCTGTGTGAATTTGGTAGGTGTCGTGCTGGAGGTGGGGGCAGTCATCCTGCTCTGTCGAGCATCCCTATCAGCAGGGTCCCATAACCCTCACTGCCACCCTGTGCGGGAGAGGCGAGTGGCTGCAGAAGTGCTCCACCCTGGTCTCCCTAGCAGGGTCACTGGGTCTTGGGCAGCCCCACCCTTGTCGAGGACCTGAGGTCCCCAGGAATACAGGCCCACATGGGAGCATCCTCTTCCTCTCTGCAGAAGTCACAGCCACACCCTGCAACATGAACACCCAGTGCCCAGACGGAGGCTACTGCATGGAGTACGGTGGGAGCTACCTGTGTGTCTGCCACACGGGCCACAATGTCACCCACGGTTAGTGGCTCCAGAAGGGCCTGCGGGGGTCCTGGCCAAAGAGGAGGGGCGGGGTGTCCTGCAGGAGAAGGCAGCACCACGCGGGCAGGGCCAGTGCTGCTGTCTGGCCTCTGGCAACAGCTTTTCCTGCAGTGTGGGCGGCGAGCTCCTGGGCGCGGAGGGAGAAAGACTTTGACCAGGACACAGGCAACAGTGTGGATTCCCTAGCCCCTCCCCCCGCAGATCTGTTGAAAGGCTTAGTGCATACATAATTAGGGTATTTGCACTTCCTACTATTTATTTGCTAGTGTCAAGATGCTTAACCTCGTGACATAATTCTGCATATATCGAGTTTGCCAGCAGTGATGATAAGACATCTGTGTGTCACAGCTCAGTGCTACCCCATGAAGAGCGAGGGTGAATTATGCTAAAACCAAGAATGAGAAATTCCAGGGAGGAGCCTTTGAGTCCACAGAATATTTTAAGTGGCCTTGGCTCCAGTCATGATTCCTAGGCGACCCTGGCAGCACATGCTCTAGGACCAGCCTCTGCGTGCCCTCCCCCCACAGCCCTGCCATCGCCCTGCGACTCAGACCCTTGCTTCAATGGAGGTTCCTGTGACTCCCACGACGACTCCTACACGTGCGAGTGCCCGCGCGGATTCCACGGCCGGCACTGCGAGAAAGGTGCCCCAGGAGGGCGGGGTCTGCGGGGACGCTGCCGGGGGCGGGGCCTGCGGGGACGCTGCCGGGGGCGGGGTCTGGGGGGATGCTGCCGGGGGCGGGGTCTGCGGGGACGCTGCCGGAGGCGGGGCCTGCGGGGACGCTGCCGGGGGCGGGGTCTGCGGGACGCTGCCGGGGGCGGGGTCTGCGGGGATGCTGCTGGAGGCGGGGCCTGCGGGGATGCTGCTGGAGGCGGGGTCTGCGGGGACGCTGCCGGGGGCGGGGTCTGCGGGGATGCTGCTGGAGGCGGGGCCTGCGGGGATGCTGCTGGAGGCGGGGCCTGCGGAGATGCTGCCGGGGCGGGGTCTGGGGGGATGCTGCCGGGGGCGGGGCCTGCGGGGATGCTGCGGGGTCAGCACCCTGGAGAGCGCCTGTGCGCAGGCCCCGGTTCTATTTCCGAGCATCTTCTGTTTTTTCCTGGGATCACTCTGGGACCTCCCTTGCGATGCTGCTCTGTCGTACTTATCCGGAGCAGCGCCTCATTATTTTGACTGTCTTTTTTGTCATTTGTTCTGATCTGCATCCCTCAGAACGGGCTTTACTTTCTTTCTGCTCAGCATTTTTCCAAATAGATCTTAGAATCATTGTATTGAGTTTTTTTAAAAAGTATTTCATTAGAAGTTTGTTAACCTTATTACATGTGGAGAATGTAGACATTTTACAGCCTTCATCTCCCAGCATCTCAGGCATCCCTTGGCCAGAGTCCAGTGTGGTCAGGCCTTTTATCCCAGCTCAGGCCTGGGCTTCTCTGGAGAGCCAATACCCTACCTGATCCACCTAGGAGCTTCCCAGACACCTCTGCTGCTCTTCACCTGTCCCTGACAGTGGCCCCTGAGACCCCTCTGGCCTCTCCTACTCCTGCAGCAAGAAAGGGGGTTCACAAGGGAAGGGGCCCCTGCTCAGTTCTTTGCCAGACCTGCTGAGTCTCCTCCTCCATATGCTCCTGGAACCACTGCCCCCGTCCTGGGCCCTGCCCAGAACTCATCTGCACTCTCCTCCAGCAGCCCACCTCCCGTAAGGGCTGGAGGCTCCCAGAGCACGTGCCACCCCTCCCCAGGCCCGGTTCCCAGTACCCAGCATCCCTGCACCATTGTCCCTGTGCCCACCTGAGGAACTGCGTAGGCTCCCTTCAGGGGCCCCACTCCTGAGAGCAGAGGAAGCCACAGGTGTGGACAGCCCCAAGGGGGACCCAGGGAGGATTCAGGAGTCTGCTTTCAGAGGTGGGACATGCAGCTGTGAGGCCTCCCAGGGTGTAGAGTGGGGGAGAGGAGGGGTGGACTCTGAGGGATAGGAAGGCCCCCTCTTGCTCTGCCTTCCTGGCAGGACAGCAAGAAATCCAAGGACCCAACTCACTAGGCCCTGTCAAGCTGTGGTGGTCAAGATGGGAGGACAGACAGACAGGTCTGATTGGCAACTGCCATTCAAATCACACCTTTAAAGCACAGGCCTCACAACCTATACTTCAGGAGCCAAGAAAGCACTGGAATCAGAACCACTGCTATGGATGGTGATGTCACATCAATCACAACTCAGCCCCCCCCCCCCGCCCCCCGCTTCAGATGCCAAACAGGAAGGAGGGAGCATCATGTGCTGTGGTGTGGGGCCTGCTCTCCACCAAAGAGCCCACCTGAGGCTCAATAGGGGTCTACAGACTGCAAGCCCTGCCCCCGTGTATGTCCTGGCTAACTTGGCCTCAGCCGAGAAGCAGGCCTGGCCGGCCAGGGGCAGAAGGCACGAGCAGTGGGCTGCCGGTGCTCACCATCGTCTCTGTCCTCCCACACAGCCCGGCCACACCTGTGCAGCTCAGGGCCCTGTCGGAATGGGGGCACGTGCAAGGAGTCCGGGGGCGAATACCACTGCAGCTGCCCCTACCGCTTCACCGGGAGGCACTGTGAGATCGGTGCGGCCCCAGCATGGAGTGGGGTGGCTGGCAAGCCCTGAACTGGGCCCAATCAGTTGGAATCAGCATGGGAAGAGTGGGAGGGAGCCAAACTTCCACCTGAGACCCCCAGCCCCCATCCCAGCCACCTGAGTGTGTCTCTCAGGAATACCCCATCACGAAGGCTCCCAGCCCTAGGATGTTAGGGAAGTGGGTGGGGGTGAAGGGAAGCATCTAGCCGTGACACCTGACCCTGCTGGGTGCCTTCTGCTTTCAGGGAAACCAGACTCCTGCGCCTCCGGCCCCTGTCACAACGGTGGTACCTGCTTCCACTACATTGGCAAATACAAGTGTGACTGTCCCCCAGGCTTCTCCGGGCGGCACTGTGAGATAGGTAGGGTTGGGAACAGCAGGGGAACTCTCCTATGGATATAGGCCCAGTGGGCAGGGCTGGCCTGGGTCCTGCAGGAATAGGAGGTGGATCTGGGTTCAGGAGGTAGGACACCCCCATGCATCTGAGAGCCCCTCGGGAGACTTGGTGATGGGAACCCTCCTGCTCTCTTTCAGCCCCCTCCCCCTGCTTCCGGAGCCCATGTGTAAATGGGGGCACCTGTGAGGATCTAGGCATGGATTTCTCCTGTCACTGCCAAGCAGGGTACACAGGACACCGGTGCCAGGCAGGTGAGCAATCCAGGGGACTGGGCTGGGGGCCATGCCAAGGGTGGGACCGGGCAGAGACGGGAAGGAAAAAAGGAAGGAAACCTCAGAAACTGCCAGTGCCCAAAAGTCCAGCACCTTGCTCCAGAAGGGTGCGAGCTGGGCCTCCTCAGACCCTGGGCCCAGCAGAGGAATGGCGGCTCTGGACAGGCTGCTGTGCTCTTGTTCCTGCAGAGGTGGACTGTGGCCGCCCAGAAGAGGTGAAGCATGCCACCATGCGCTTCAATGGAACTCGCCTGGGCTCGGTGGCTTTGTACACATGTGACCATGGCTACAGCCTGAGTGCCCCCAGCCACACCAGCATCTGCTTGCCGCAAGGTGTCTGGAGTCAGCTTCCCCAGTGCTTAGGTGATTTCGTGGGCCCTCAGGGGAGGGTGGACGGGACAACCCCCCCACCAGCCAGCTTCCTCCTGGCCTAGCCCCACCTTCCCTGTCTCCTCTCTGTGCATTGGGGATGTGGATCCTGTCAACTTTACTCGGGAACATCCTCACTAAGGGCTTCCCTAACCTCAGAGTAGCTCAGAACAGAGGGTCAACCTCCTACAGGCCCACTCTGCAGATGAAGCCGCCAAGGCCAAGACCGTGGCCAAGTGCAGGGTCCTAAGGAGGCAGACCCAGGCTAGGACCTGCCTCGTACTCCCACCCACCCAGACCTGTGGTGTCAGATATGTGTTTGCACAACACCCCCCGCCCCACCCCACCCCCCACAACACGCAGGGCACGGCAGAGGGCTGCCCCAGAGAGCACTGCCTCTGGGTCCTGCTGTGTCTGCTCCGGAGCTTAGGGTGCATACCTGGAGGCAGGCGGCCTCAAGACGCAGGGCTCTGACACAGTGGCACGAGTGTTGCACCAAGCCAAGGCATCCAGGCTCTTCCTCCGAAAAGCTGTGTGATGTTTACATGGTTTTCATAAAACAAGGATTTCTAAGCAACAAGCTTAGGGCTGGTGGTGACATCATCCAGACAGGAATGGGGCACATAAGCCCATTAATATCTCCCAAATGTCCCCAAAGCCCAACCCACCCTGTGCAGCCCTACCCAGGTGAAGAGCTCTATGGACTGCCTGGTTCACAACCATCTGTCCTCTACTCCTGACCTCCCAAGGCTCATGCCTGACTGTCAAGAGACCTTTCCAGTGCTGCTTCTCCCCAGCTTGTTGCCAAATGAGAGGCCAGTGTCCTCAAGAGAACAGGAGCTCACCAGAAAGACCCTGAGGCCCCCGAGAAGCACAGCCACTCCAGAGTAGGAAAAGAGGTCCAGACAGCAAGCCCCGGGGGTGGAGGGTGCAGAAAGCAGACTAACAGCACAAAATAGCAAGTACACTCTAGATCATGCCTGCTTCATATTGTACAGTACAAATACAGGATCCAAGTCCCGCTGTAGAGAAAGAGGCCTGAGTGCTTACAGCCACTGCACTATAAATAGTACAAAGTGACGCACAAGCCTCAACTTGGCGTTGCCCATACAAAACAGGATCAATAGTTTTTAAGGAGAAAGTATAAATAAAAGGATTTAAGACTACAATAGTTGAAATAAACATAATTTAGTAGTGGACATAGATGAAGAATAAGTTGAAGACAGTTGGAAGAAGAGGGAAAGACTGTGCATCAAAAGGAGGGTGAAGCACAGTGCCCACCCTGGATAAAGGGACCCAAGAAGAAGAGAGCCGTAATGTGTAGAGAAATATAGATATACAGAGAAGATAAATACAAGAGAGAAAACTCCTAGCAGCTGTGAGTTAAATTCCAGGATTACAGAAGAAGGATGGGTTGGAAGGACTCATGGCGCATCCCGCAGGAGGAAAGGGAGCCCAGCCACATCACAGGGAAATGCAAAGGTGCCATGGGATAATGAGAACATCTGCACATCTGGAGAGAAGAGCAGGTTACAGAGGAAAAAGAACCAACAGCAGCATCAGAAGTAAGGCCACAGGAGGTGGTTTAAACCCCAAGGAGACACACTGATCATATGGACACTGGCATTCTGGTGTGACTTGGAAGAAACACCGCCAAGCCTAGGATCATGTCTGCTGACCTGTCCAAGATCTGGGGTGCAAGCAGTTTGGGCAAGCCCTTCGCAGGTGAGAAAGACTGCAGGTGCGTCTCTCCCCACCATGGGCAGGTGCCTTGGGGAGCAGAGCAGTCCAGCCAGCACTCGATACTGTGGGCAAGCACGGTGGAGCCGAGCACAGCCGCAGGGATTCAGGTCCCACTGGCTCTCCCCACATGACCTTCTCAGGTGCAAAGCCAGGATCCAAGGCCAGCTCTAGAGAGAGAGGCCTGAGTGGTTACAGCCACTGCAAACTGAAGCCACTTGAAGTGGTGCTGCAGGCCAAGCCAGCTCTGCTCCTGGGAGCATCCAGGAGAGTGAGAAGCTGCTCGGCCCACCTGCCTCACCCAGGGTAGGGCTCATTCCAGGGAGGAGCGGTCACCCAAGTCTCCACTGGCTTTGTGTGCTGCAGGGCTGAGAAGCAACTCAGGCCCTCACTGTGCTGTGAGCCCCACTCCCAGGCCCTGCTGTTTCTGTCCAAACTGTGTCTGAGAAGCAAGGAATCACGATGGTAATCTAGAAGGAAATAGTCAATCCAGATAGGCCTACATGCGCCCCAGATGTTGGAATTCACAGACAAGGAATTTAAAACGCCACTGTAGCTCAGAAGACAGAGGGGAAAAGAGGTGAAATGAATGAAATGATAGAGAACCCAACCAGGAAAAAGAAAGATTTAAATGTAACAATACAGAAATTCTAGGACTGAAAGTGCAATCTGAAATGAAGACTGAGCTGGACTCAAAGCCAGGACCACAAAGCTTCTTCATCTGTGGATCAGAGGGGAGATGAGCGGAAACAAATCATGAAAAGATGAATGCTGAAGATCAGGCAGAGATCACATGTCTGTGGGCGATCGCAAACAAATCCGTAACTGGGCCCCGGTGATAGATGACACAGTAGATAAGAGAGATATTCAGAGAGAGAATGATTTTTTTTCTAAAAACTGAAGAAATATGTCAACACAGAGATCCAAGCAGCTCAGCAAATCCCCAAAAGGATAAATATTAAAATAAACTTAAAATCTAAAAATGTGTACCCAATTGGTTGGTTGCAGGCTAAGGAGACAAACAGCAGAGAGGTAGAAGACTTGAACTGTTATGCAGGTGGACACCCAAGATAATGCATTCTCTGAACAAGCAAAAAAAGTTAGTAGTAGCAAGGTACATTTTAAAATCTCCATGCAGATCTGAGCTATTGTATTCTATTCTTTGGTACCAGGGATTAAACCCAGGGGTGTTTTACCACTGAGCTACATCCCCAGCTCCCCCTGCCTGGCCCTTTTATCACTGTTAAGTAATTTATTTTTTAATTTGTTCTTTTCTGTATACATGACAGTAGAGTACATCTTAACATATACATACGTGGAGTACAACTTCCCATTCTTCTGGTTATAAATGATGTGGAGTTGCACGGACATTGGAAAGTTATGTCCGATTCATTCTACTATCTTTCTTATTCTCATTTCCCCTCCCTTTCCTTCATTCCTCTTTGTCTAAACCAAAGTACTCTAGTCTTCCCTACCCACCCCCTATTGTGTGTTATCATCCACATATCAGAGAGAACATTTGGACTTTGGTTTCTTGTGTGGGGTTGGCTTATTTCCCTTAGCATGATAGTCTTCAATTCCATCCATTTACTACTGGCAAATGCCATAATTTCATTTCTCTTTATGGCTGAGTAATATTCCATTGTGTATACATCCACATTTTCTTTATCCATTCATCTGTTGAAGGGTACCTAGGTTGGTTCCATAAGTTAGCTATTATGAATTGAACTGCTATAAACATTGATGTGGCTGTGTGACTGTAATATGCTAATTTTAAGTCCTTTGGGTATAAACTCAGGAGTGGGATAGCTGGGTCAAATGGTGGTTCCATTCCAAATTTTCTGAGGAATCTCCATACTGCTCTCCAGAGTTGTTGCACCAATTTGCAGTCCCAATGTATAAGTGAACAATGTATAAGTGAACCTCTTTCCCCACATCCTTACTAACATTTATAGTTATTCTTGATAATTGCTACTCTGACTGGAGTGAGATGGAATCTCAGTGATAGTTTTAACCTGCATTTCTCCAATTGCTAGAGATGTTGAACATTTTTTCATATATTTGTTGACAATCATATTTCTTCTTCTGTGTAGTGCCTGTTCAGTTCCTTTGTGCATTTACTGATTGGGTTATTTGGGGGTTGGGGGGTGTTTTTGAGTTCTTTATATACCCTGGAGATTAGTGCTCTATCTCCCTAGCCCTTTTGTAAAGTTTATTTTGAGACAGGGTCTCACTGATTTGCTTAGGGCCTCCCTAAATTGCTGAGGCTGGCTTTGAACTCGTGATCCTCCTGCCCCGGCCTCCCAAGTTGCTGAGATTACAGGTGTGAGCCACCATCCCCATATTTTAAATGATGTTTTGAAATAGCTCATGAGCTGGTACCAAAACGAAAACAAAATCTATATAATTATGTGGGTAGAATGTAGGTAAATATCTTTTTTACTTTTGGTTAAGGAAAGCCACAAAATGCACTTATAAAAGAAATGAATGGACTAACTTGTTCCTGCAAGAACTAGGAACTTAAGTGAGAAGTGAAACGTCAGCTGGAACCTCAAGAGGGTACAGAGGCACATGCCAGCACACACGCGCACTGATGAGGAGCTGTTTCAAGATGGTGTGAAAAATGCCAATGTGTCCATAGGAGAGAACAATCAGCCAGTATGGAAACAGGCAGGACACACAAACAGGCCTGTGGTGGAAGAAGAGACACGTGGACAACGAACATGAAAAGTCGACTTCATTAGTAATTAGGAAAATGCAAATCAGAAGTACGACGAGACATTCTGTTGGCAAAATTCCGAAGTCTAAGAAGCCTGTCTTGGTGAGAATGTGGGCCAGCGGTGTTTTGCAGATGGCTGGCGGGATGAGAGGAAGTCAGTATGAGCACTTGGATGTGGCGACTGGCCTGTTGAGCTGACCTCAGCGACCCCGCTTGGGGGAAATCTGGAGACACTTGCACATCTATACTGGGGGCAGGTGGGGTACTTGCTGCAGCATCTGCTGTCATTGCCATAGTCTGGAACCAACTCGAGTGTCCACCAGACAAGGAAGGATGAGTCTGAGGTGGTCACACACCGCAGAGACCACTGTCAAAATGCTGGGTGGGAAAGAACACGCACTGTGATCTTCTACTAGTACAGGTCACAGGCAAAAGCAGAACCGCCCATTGTCTAGCCATTCACAGGGTTTTTAAAAGGCAAAGAAATCATACTTGCAAGCCAGTTCCATGAGGAGGGAGGAAGCCCAAGTGCGAGGGCACAGAGCACCCAGCTCCCAGGCGGGTGCTGGCTCCGGCCCCCCAGGCCGTTCCTGCTCACTCGCTTTGTAGGTGTTGACATTAGACTTTCCTCAGATTGAACATCTGAACTCAGGAGCACAACTCCCAGTTTAAAAGATTCACCATACAGATTCACCACACAGAACCAGATTGGCCTCCAAATACACTGGTTTCACACAGGACTGTTGTATACTGAAATGGCAAAATTTGACATGGAACATTTTCTGCCAAACCTCGTGTGTTTTGGACCTATCCAAAATTGGAATTAAATCCGCAGTGTCTTCCGTGAGCCCTTAAGATGACCATGATCATCCCCATAATTTCATAGCCGTGGCCAGGCTCTGAGTCCTGGGGCTACAACCTGCCCCTCCCTCCGAGGGGCTTGGCCCCTGGTGTTGGCCTTTCCAAGAACTACAGGGTGTCATGGACTCTGAACCCTCAGCACTAGTTTGTGTTCATCTGAACTTGGCTTAACTAAGGGCACCTGGCTTTATTCTTGGGGTCTTCCTCCCTCAGAAGTGGACGAGTGTCGGTCTCAGCCATGCCTGCATGGGGGCTCCTGCCAGGACCACGTTGCCGGGTACCTGTGCCTCTGCAGCAGAGGCTATGAGGGAGCCCACTGTGAACTGGGTAAGAGACTCCTGGGTGTGACAGTTGGAGGCACTGGGGCCCTGGCACAGCCTCCTTGCCCTAGTCATTCCTCCCCTGGATGGGTCTCTGTCCAGATGGCCAGCTTGGCCACCTCTTGCTCCCCAAGTTCCTGCCAGCTCCAGTGTCCAGGACAGAGATTTGCAGACATCTCTGCCTCCTCCTATTCTGGGGACCAAGAGCTCAACTGAGAGACACTTGCCTGAGGGCAGGTGGGGATGGCCTCACCCCTGTCCGCTGCTGCCAGCTGGCAGGGGTGGGAGGCCTGCCAGAGCGTGGATGGATGAGCACTATGCCCCTGATGATTTTGACTCTAAGCCCAAACAGAGACACTGGTCCCTAGGAGGAGGGGCAGGCAGTGGAGGTGGCGCACCTAGGAAGGGGAGCGAGGGCTCCTGGAGGAAAGGCCCAGATGCAGAGTGGTGACCCTGGGGCTGAAGGCTCCTCCAGGAGCAGCCAGAGTCCTGAGGGACAGGCTGGTGCCTGGACTTTGTCTTCAGAGACAGATGAGTGCGGAGCGTAGCCCTGCAGGGACGGGGGCTCCTGCAGGGACCTCCCTGCCACTTGCGAGCCAGGGCTCTGCAGCTTCACTGGAGTGCACTGAGGGACAGGTGGGGGCTCCTGGGAGGGTCCCCAAACAGAGCCTGGCCTCTGGAAGATCAGGGGTGGTGGGGTCCCGTTCCCTGCTGGACACCCAGGGCGAGTGACAGCCAGGGCTCTGGCCACCTTGGGAGGGAAGTTGTGGGGAGGGCTGAGGGGGATTCCCCAGGAGCCCCTTCCACCCCATGGGCTCCCCACACCCCTCTCTCGGCCAATGCTCCTTTCCCCCCTACCCCTTCTTCCTGCTGTCCTCTCCTCCCTCCCCCAGAGCCCCCCCTGCTGCGCGGGCCAACCCTCTGGGTGTTCTCCAGAGGTGGATGCCTGTGACCCCAGCCCCTGCCAGCACGGAGGGAGGTGTGAGAACGGCGGTGGGGCCTACCTGTGCGTCTGCCCCGAGGGCTTCTTCGGTTACCACTGTGAGACAGGTAGGGTGGCAGGCCTGCCTGAGGCCCACTCCCTGGGAGGTCCTCCTCAGTCCTTGGGCAGGTGGCCCTTCCTCTGACCTCCTTGGCCCCCAGACGGTGCTTTCCAAGAGTCCCCACACACACACCGTGTGTGGCCCTCACCTTCACCATAGTCCTGGACACCCTGAGCACACACCCACTCTGTGGCCTCGTGTCCAGCCCTGGCCCTGCTGTCCCTGGACAGACCAAGCTCCTTGTAGCCCAGACCAGACACTCTCTGTCCCTCCCATCGGGAACGGTCCCCCAATTAGCCCACAGCAGGGGCCCTCCAGGTGATGCCCTCCCTGGCCCCTGTCCGCAGTAGCCCCACTGTCCACTCCCTCCCCAGCGTTATCTGGAATGCCTCTCCCTACCTGTGTTGAGTCTCCCCTCCTACAGGAGCTACAGTGTGGTGGCCCAACTCATGGCCAGGCGGGGCCTGACCACCACCATCAGCTATGGGGAGGCAGGTGCTGTCACTGGGCCAACCCTGCCACACCCACTCACCTGGGAGCAGCCCAGTTCCCAGGAGCAAGGGGACCCAAGGACACTGGGCCTCATTGCTGTTTCCCACCTCAGTGAGTGACCCCTGCTTCTCTAGCCCCTGTGGGGGCCGCGGCTACTGCTTGGCCATCAATGGGTCCCACAGCTGCACCTGCAAAGTGGGTTTCACAGGCAAGGACTGTGCCAAAGGTGAGCAGTTAGGGGTTCAGAGGGAGAGACAGGGAGCTGGGGATGGGGCGGCAATCCCCTTCACCAGGGGGCAGGCAGGGGACCTAGAGGTCCCCAGGGCAGAACGGGCCACTGCTTACCCAGGCTCCTCTCCTGAGAAGCAGGGAGAGGGGTGTGACCCTCTGGGAGGCCAGTGCGGGCAGGAGCCAAGGACTGCAGGGGGAGGGCCAAGGGTGGGGCTCCCTGCCACAACACCTTGCTGTCCCGGCCCAGGGTTCGAAAAGGCGTGCCTGACAGGGACAAGGGTTCCTGCAGCAGCTGACCACTCCCTTCTTTTGTGTTTTGGCCCAAACCCTGAAGAGCTCCTTCCACCGACGGCCCTCAGGGTGGAGAGAGTGGAGGAGAGTGGGGTCTCCATCTCCTGGAGCCCACCCGAGGGCCCTGCCACCAGGCAGGTGCTCGATGGCTATGCGGTCACTTACGTCTCCTCCGACGGCTCCTACCGCCGCACGGACTTTGTGGACAGGAGCCGCTCCTCACACCAGCTGAGGGCTCTGGCGGCAGGCCGGGCCTACAACATCTCCGTCTTCTCCGTCAAGCGCAACACCAACAACAAGAACGACATCAGCAGGCCTGCAGCCCTGCTGACCCGCACACGTGAGTGCCCGTCAGGCACAGCCTCCGCCTACACAGGGAGTCAGCAGGCAGGGGCCGAGCTTCTCACAGGAGCAGGCGTCAAAGGCAGAGGCCGAGGCACATGCAGGGAAGAACAGGCCCCCAGACGGAGGGCAGGGCAGACGGGTACTGAGGGCAGCAGCCCTGCGCGGGTTTCCAAAGTGAAAGCTGAAGGCTTGCGGGGCTCTGGGGAGGGGACATGGCCAAGGGAATGAGGAGTCCCTCTGCTAGGACACGCCTGGGAGCCATGTGGCTCCTTCTTCTGGAGGTGTCAGCTCAGGGCACTGAGGGCTGTGACCAGTGGACGGAGCTGTAGAAACGGGCTCTCCACTTGTGGGTGGGTGGAGGGGACACGAGAGTCTGGGGAGCCAGACAAGGGAAGTTCCAGAGCCCGGGAGGCAGGAGCTGGAGTGGTGGCAGTGATGGACCAACAACACTTGAAAGAGGGGAGGGAGGCTGCAGGCCACTGAGGGTGGAGAGAGGGAGCCTTCCGGAGCTGTCAAGAAAGGGTGTCAGACAGTGTCCACAAGGAGGGTGTGGCTATCAGGGGAGTGTGACAGTGGGTGTCGAGGTTCAGCTCCCTTGTCTGCTGCTGGAGACCATTCAGGGAGGAAGAGGAGTCCCTGGAACAAGCCCATGGGTGGCTGAGGAGTGGGATCTGCTGCAAGGCCGAGGGCTGGCCCTCTACCAGGTGACCAGCATCAGCTTCAACAGGAGGTTTGTGTCCAGATGGGGCCGTGGAGGCCACACCTGTGTACTTGAGAGGCAGGAGCAGTGAATGGGGAAGGGGTGCTGGAGTCTTAAGGAAGGAGGGAAGGGCCGAGGAGCTTGGACCAGGAGGGGTGAGGGTGGCTGTGGTCCAGCATGCAACCGAGCACCTGCTGGAGTCCCTGCCGCTGGCCCAGCAGGCAGTGAGAGCCAGGGACCTGTCTCGTGGACTGTGATGGGTGAGGTGGGGGGCAAAGTGGCAGGAGCTCAGAGGCTCACACCAGGAGGCACAGCTCAGCCCGGCTGGACTCTGGCAAGCAAGGGACAGGCCAAGGTCCTCAGGACACTGTGCCCACTGCAGGGGGCCCAGAGGACCTATTGTGCAGAAGGCGGCAAAGGCCAGAGGTCCCCACACACTGAGGACACAGTACACTCTATTCAGAGGAGGAGCCCTGCAGTGCACACTTGGGTGGTCCTGAGCAGGAGGCCAGCAGGGCCATCAGAGGGCTGGTGGTGGGTGGGCTCATCCCGAGCACACTTTCAGAAAGATGCACGTGGGCGGCTTCCCAAGATGGAGTCTGCCCTCCAAAGGCATCTGGAAGAGATTGCGTCTCTCCCCTGCCCCCACTGGAGACCAGGGTCCTGTGGGAAGGGCCACTGTCCACGCCACATCCACCAGGCTGGGCACTGTGCCATGAGCCCTCTAGTCTCTCCTGGCCCCTCAGCAGCAGCCCTCAAGCTCCTGAGGACACAGAAGGTGAGGAGCTGAGCTCCCGAGCTTCCCCTCCCTGTGGTCACTGCAGACTCTGCAGCCTACATCCCCTGGGCCCAGCACTGCCCAGATGTTAACTGCTGGACCAAAACAGCACAGAGGAAAGAGACGGTGCCCTGGTTCACTGGGGTCAGGAAGGACTCCCACCCTCACCCCACCCTCTGCACGTCACTGTCACATCTAAAGAGGGAGGCGACTCCGCCTGCCTCTAAGGGCCTGGCTGGCTCAGGGTGCCCACAGCGGGCCCTCCGCAGTTGCCATCCTGGAGGTGAGGAACCTGGGCACCTCCCCTACCCCAAAGCCCTGCTGGGCTGCTGAGGGGACAGTTCTCACCAGTGGCCTCTCGGTGACCCCAGCAGCCTCTTGTCTCAAGCCCTGCTTCCCCAGAAACATGAATGTGCTGGTGTCTGCTGAACCATCTGTTGCCCCCAGGCCCCCGCCCCATTGAGGACATAGAGGTCACCAACGTGTCAGCTGATGCCATCTCAGTGCGGTGGGCTCTGCACAGGATCCATCATGCCACCGTCAGTGGAATTCGAGTGTCCATTCTCCACCCTGAGGCCACCGAGGCCCAATCCACCGAGGTGGACAAGAGCGTGGACCGACTCACGTTTGGGTAAGAGGTGGCTCCTGGGGGACACAAGGTCTCAGCTGTTCTGTGTCTGTGCACCTGCTTGTCCCTTGCCTGGGAGGGTCTGGGGCCCGGGAAAGCCAAGCTTGGTTCTGGGACGGCCCCTGCCTTGCTTCCTCACAAGGACATCTAAGGAGCGCCTCACGGCAAAGTGCCCAGAGAGCTTCGGGGTCCCGGGGCAGCACCTTGGCTGCTGGAAACCAGTCATGGGGAGTGGGCGGCCAGGTTTCTTCCAGTCCCAGGGTCCACCTGCCAGAGGCCAAGTTCTGGACCCCTGCTCCAGCAGTGCTTGGGGAGGCAGAGAAACTGGAGGGGCATCTGGCTGGCAGCTTCCTGTGGCTCCTGTGTCCACAGGGTGAAGGGCATTCCCAGGGAGCAGGTGGAGGCATCTCAGCAGTGCCCAGCTCAGGGGGCTCAGAGGGGCCATGCAGAAGGTGAGCGCTGCAGGGCGAGCTTGGGGACCATGGCAAGGCCAGGTGGCCTCCAGCAGCCCCACTCCTGGGTGCCCTACCCGGGTACCTTGGAATCACCTGCACTTATGTGCCAAGACCCTTCCCCAGTGTGTGCTCTTTCCCAAGCAGGCAGACAGTCCCCGGTGCTCAGACCAGCCTGCCTGCTCTCCCCGGGCCCGCTGGTTTCTGCGGAGCCCCTTCTCTGCCCTCCTGGTCACAGGACTCCCTTCCTCGCTCCACACCCCCTTACTTCTCTCAGCTGCTCCAGGGCTGTCACTTCCGAGTCTTTCTCTAGCAGAGGTAGCCATCTTTCTCAGGGAGTTTCTGTTTTCCTTCGAATGTGCCGTGTTTCTTGATATACTCTGATTTTGTTGTTATTGTTGTTGAAACTGAATTTGAATCAAATGACATGGCACCCTTGGAACTGATGTCCCCTCTGTTTTTCCCCAGTGCTGGGATTGAACCCAGGGGCACTCCACACTGAGTTACATCCCCTTTTTGTTTTTTATTTTGAGACAGGGTCTGCTAAGTTGTAGGTCTGGCCTGGACTTGCAGTCTTCCTGCCTCAGCCTCCAGAGTGGCTTGGGTGGCAGGTGGCAGGCCTGCGCCACTAGACAGGGCCCCTGCTCTTTTCATCTGGTTTAGACTCAGGTCTCTGTTGTTTTGTTTGGCTTTGCGGTAAGCCATCCCTGCCAGGACAGTCTCTGAGGAGTTACCTTCCCATTTCCCGCCACCAGCAGTTGCTTTCGAATATCCTTGTCCTTGATGTCTGGCTGCCGAGAGGGGAAGAAAAGAACAAGGAAGCAGGAGGGCACTGGCCTTCAAATCACCAAGTCACTTTGGCTGGAGGGAGGGGCTGCCAACACAGCGCTGTCTCTGTGTCCCACCTCTGAGCAGAAGCCACATCGTGGTCCCTACTATTGGGGAAAGGATCTTCTGCCTCCTGGCTCCTGTGGGCTGTGTGCGGGCTGACCCAGGAGCACCAGGCGAGGCGGGAGGGCAAGGCCGCTCTGCTGAGCGCTGAGACTGATGGAGAGCCACCACAGGCTCTCACCCCACCTCCTCAGGAGCGGCAGGCCCTCATCAAAGTCCAGAGTGACAGGAAAGCGAGGCAGCCTCCCAGGGCTTCCTGCCCCACATCTGCCCAGATCCCTCTCCTGTTCACTGTTCAAATTCTGCTGTGATTTCCCTTGATTCACATCCCAGCTTCTTCCAAAGAAGAACCCCGTGTGGCTCATGGAAGAAACACCAGCAGGGCCCGGGAGGGCACTTGCTGACTCTGTCCCAGGACTGCCCCCAGCCAGGTTCACCAGGGGGACTGAGCACAGAGTGGCACTGGGAGCTGGGACCCACTCAGAGAAGGGACACAGGGAACATCAGCTCTCTGACCACAGTGTGGCTGCTCTCAGCACAGGACCCTGCTCAGTCCCTCACTAGACCAGACAGTGGAGGGGCTTCCCACCAGAGGAGCACCTAGGACTGCCAGCCACAGTAGGCCCCAGCCCTGGTTATCAGAGCTGGCCACGGGCCCTCACATGTCCCTGTCCTCCTCCCCACGGCAGGGCCCTGCTGCCAGGAAGGAGATACACCGTGTGGGTGGCCACCCTCAGTGGGCCTGGGGGAGCAGAGCATCCTACAGAGAGCCTGGCCTCCGTGCCACTGCACGTGTGGACACGTAAGTAGGCCAGTGTGGCCTCTGCCCCCCAGGCACCCTTGGAGAGGACTGCTTCCGGCCAGCCTCCTCAGCCCTCTCCAGAGCGTGCACAGCACCGTGAGCTCAGACCTAGACTCCCTGAGGCCTCTCCACCTAGACCATCAGGAGGGTCCCTGCACCAGGCTGGTCCGGGCCCTCTACTGGGGACATGTCCAATGTTGCCCTCAGCACCTGGCAGCTCCTCAGGGCAGTTTCCCACTCAACACTGACCAGAGAGTACAAGGATGCACACACAGTCCCGGGCTCTTGGACCATGTGACAGCCCACTCTAAGCTCCCTGGTGTCACTGGCCCCAAGTGCACCCCCAAGTGTGGAGAGCACAACAGGCACTACGTGGGGAGGGCAGGTGGGCAGGGTGGTGAGTCTGTGAAGAGCTGGCCCAGCAGGGACGACTCTGCCTCCCCGGGCCCTGAGCTGCTGGTCCACTGTCCATGGCCCACCTCGTGGTGGCACTGGCACTGGGACCCCAGAGGATGGCGGGTTCGCTGCCTGTGCCTGGTTGCAGCAGTGGGCTCTGACGCCATTCTCAGAACTGCACCTTTGTCCCTAGTCACAGGCCTGGCTTCAGGTGAGGCTTCAGTGACCCTCTCAGATCCCACATGGCGTTCTTGTCAGAGCCCCACCACCACCCTGCCCATCACCTCCTCTGCTGTCCCTGCCTTGTCCAGGTCCCCTGCCTCCAGCAAACCTCACGGCTTCCCGAGTCACAGCCACCTCTGCCCATGTACTCTGGGACACCCCCACTCCAGGCACATCACTGGAGGCATATGTCATCAACGTGACCACAGGCCAGAGCACCAAGAGCCGCTACGTCCCCAACGGGAAGCTGGTGTCCTACACCGTTCGGGATCTGCTGCCAGGGCGGCGGTACCAGCTCTCGGTGATGGCCGTGCAGAGCAGCGGGCAGGGCCAGCGGCACAGCGAGCCCGCGCACCTCTACATCATCACGTGTGAGTGTGCGGCCAGGGCCAGAGGGTGTGTGCTCAGCCCCGTGGACACAGTCCTTGTCCAGGAAATGCGGGTGGTCATCAGTCCCCAGGCCCCTCACTGGTCTGGACCACCTAGAAACAGGTCCAGTCTGACACAGAGGAGCCTGCGTGATCGGAGGCTGGTCCTTCCTCAGGACTTACAGGACAGTGACAACAAGCCTATGAACCCCATCTCGCACAGCTCCTGGGGCAGGTCCCAGGCGGGCTGAGCAGGAAGGAGAGGGAATCAGCTGCACCTCAGGGGCCACCCAGGCCTAGCCCACAGTCATTTCTGGACACAGCGTGGGAGAGAGCAGCAGGAAGCGCCGTGAGGAGGCGGCAGAGCTGCGGGGGTGTGGAGGCTCAGGCACCAGGCCAAGGACCGGGTTTGTTCCCGGTGCGGAGGGTCCTGCCAGGGGCCACTGGGCCCCACTTGTCTTGTGCTGTTGTGGGAAGATGGGTTTCTGGGGAGTGCAGGTGCAAGGTGAGACATCAGGGGAACAGGGAGAGAGAACTGCAGACCCAGCTTTTCTTAGATCCTGCCTCCGCCTCCCGGGCCCAGGAGATGCTTTGCCAGCCAGCACAGGCTGTGAGGTTTCACACCCAGCCCTGCCACCCTGTCCAGCTCTGGGCACAGCTGCCAGGTAGAAAGGGCAGGCCAGCTGTGCACTAGGACCGCGTCACAGCCCTGTGGAGGACAGAGGCCCTGGCGGCCTGGAGGTACCCGGGCCTGGACCTGAGGTGGGAACCTGGCCTGAGGAGGTGGGTCAGGAGCAGCCGGGGTCCAGGTCCGGAGCCCAGCATGTCACAGTGTCAACATGCGGTCCTCCTCAGAGGCTGTGGGGCAACAGGCTTCTCAGGCCCACACATACCTCTTGCCCCTTCCCCAAGCCTGGCAGTGTGAGCTGCCCCTTCTGCAGCAGGGTCAGATGCCAGGGGCAGCGTGGCCACTCCCCTTCCTCCCACCTGCTCTGCAGCCCCCAGAGATGGCACTGACAGACGCTGGCACCAGGGAGGACATCACCCACGGGTGCTCAGAAACAGACCACCCCCAGTGCACCTGCCAGAGCTGCATCTACTCAACACCCACGGCGCCCCCGGAACACCAACCCCGCCCCCGAGGTACCTGTCCCAGTCACCACCCCAGGGTGCCCAAGGGACACTGCAACCCTCGTGACCCTCCCACCCTCTGCAGCTTCTCGGAGCTTGTGGATGGAAGAAGAAGAGTAAGTGCCAGGTTCGGGGTCCTGCCCAGCACCTCAGCCACAGAGAGACCACGTGAGTGCTACGCTTCCCAGCACCAGCTCAGGGGCAGCTCAAGTGGCCACCCGGCCACTCTCACCCACTTCTTGTCCCACCGTGACAGTGGCAAGGCCTGGTCCTAAAGACCCCCAGTACCCCACCCTGTCTCCAGCCAGGGCCTCAGCCCCAGCCATGAGCAAGGCTCTGGGTCCTGGGGTCAGCACACACTGAACACAACGGAGGGTTGGGCTGGTGAGGTCTCCACGTGGTCAGCCTGTGGGCTGGAGGTGCAGGTTGCTGACATGCCAGAGAAGACCGTCAGCCATAGGTCTAGGCACTGGGAGCTCTGATTGTCAAGTGTGGCCTGCCAGTTCTGCTAAGGAGGCTGGGTGCTCTCATTCTTTGCTACTCAAAACGTGGTCCCTGGACCAGCAGCCTTGCCTGGGAGCTTCCAGAAGGATGGACCCTGCCCAGAACTTCTGGCCACACTGTCCTGAAACAAGGGAAACACGTCCCTGTCCCAGGAGTATGCAGCTACCTGGGGCCTCTGGGCTCCTGCTCGGGCCTGACGAGCCTCCGCCTCGCCCAGCACCACAGGACATGGGCACCCCTACAGACCGTCCCTTGGAAGGTTGGCCCAGCAGCAAAGAGGCGCCTGAGCCTAGAGGCCCTGTGCTCTTGCCTTCTAGCCCACAGGTGAAGGGGTGTCTAGGAACCTGCCTGAGGCAGGCTTCCCGTATGACTAACTCAGAGCTCCCTGAGATGCTGCAGGACCTGCTGGGTACAAGAATCCCCACGGGACTCTCCAGCAGAGAGCCTCATCACTGGTTCAGTGGGAATCTCCAAGGAGAGGGAGAGGAGGGCAGGGCACGGGGGCCCAAAAGCAGAGGGGCAGCAGAGGGGCCACTGCATGTGGTGAGCCAGGTGAGGGAGAGGCTGGGCCAAGGGCCTGTGGGGGCAGGATGGTCGGGCTGACCACAGGATCCAGGTGGTGGGCAGGGTGAGCTCTGGGGTACAGAGGCAGAGCTTATGGGACTCTCGCCATGGGGACAAATGTAAAATGCTCAGGGGCACAGTGAGAACACTGTACGGCGGTGACATCCCACTGAGCACAGCCCGCAGAGTAGGGCAGACACAGAAGCAGGGGTGGGGGAAGGAGCAGGCAGAGTCTGACCCTAGGAAGGACAGTCCATAGCGCCAGTCGTGAGGAGGGTGAGGCTCCTGGTGGAGCAGTCACTAGCCTTCCCCAGAGCGGCCTGATGGGGCCTGGGAAGTCGGAGCTGGGCCCTGCTGAGGGGCAGAAGGAGAGTGGGGCCTGATCCCATGGGGAGGCAGCTCTGGGGCCGCAGGGCTGGTGCCAGAGCTGGGGGAGCCAGGGGTGGACGGGAAGCGGCTCAGAAGCAGCCCTCTGGGAACCTGCGAGTGAAGCAGGGTGCCATGTGGTCGCCTGGCTTCTCCTAGAACCCACAACCCCAGTGCCACTCGGGAACACAGAAGAGGCCCCCCAGCAGACCCACGTGGTCCTCCAGCTCCCCAAAGACAGCGACAAGGATGCTGAAAGTAAGTTGACAGTGGTGGAGGGGACCCAGGGCTGACTGCTGCTGGACGCCCAGTGAGGGGTCCACAGGGCTGCCTAAGGGACAGCCAGGCACCCAGCCTGGACAGGGCAGGGCAGACTACACCACCTGGGGTGGTGACTCATCCTGCCAGACAGCGAGGAGACCAGGGCCTCTGCTAGAAGGGCTGGCCCTGCCTCCAGCAGCTGGCCTCCCCCCCAGGCACCACTGCCTTGCTCCTCCTCAGGGGAAGCCCCAAGTCAGCACCGTGAGAAGGGTGGAGGGAGTCACACCGAGCCTCGCCGGTGGGGTGCCTCCCAGCCTGGGCAACATGCGGGCCACACAGGGCCTGGCCTGCCGCTGTGCCTTGTGAAAGCCACGGCCAAACACCACGCAGGGCAGGGACAGGACAGATGCCAGCTCCTTACACTGACTACCACTCTGCTCCCCGACTTCTGCCCTCTAGGACAGTCCAGAACCTAGTGGCCCCTTCTCCCCTAGTCACACTGTGGACTCAGGTTAGGCTCACCCATCAACCAACCCCAGAGAAGCAGGTCCTTGATAAAGACGTGGCCTCTGTGGGTGGTCTCACAGCAAGGCCCTGCCCCTGGACACACCTGTTCAGGGCAGCTGCAGCGCAGAGGGTGCCTTCCAAGCCTACATCTAGCCCAGCACTGTCCCCTCACCACATGAGGTCTGACAGACTCCTGGGCTGTGAGCACCAGGAGGGCGGGCTTGTGTGTCAGCGGCCAGCAGTGAGGGACACTGTTTTTGATGGAGTAAAGCAAACTTTCCATCACATGGTTTGTGTCTGTCAGCCCTTTAAGTACCAGATGTTCCATTCAGTAAAACCCAGAAATGAGAAGAGCCCAAGCTGGCTCATCCGGCTGCCCCCACAGGGCTGCCCCCAGGCCACTGCCATTTGCATTGCTTGTCCTGCTGAGGTGCAGGATGATTCTAAATGAGGAGATGAAAACAGTAGCTCAGGTGTGCAGGACTGGTCACCATCCCTGGTCTTCCCTGCACTCTCCTGTGGCCCCTTTATCATTCCCCGTGTGTCCTGATGGGGTTTCTTTTCAAAGACAAGAGCCTTCTCTGGGCTTTGGATACTGCTGGCTAGACCCTAATGGGCGGTGCAGTGTCCTCACATGCTGCGGAGCATGGCGGCATGGAGCGGGCTCCCGGGTCTCCCCACCCGCTCCCTGTACCCAGGCCTGAGGCTTGTGAGTGACTGGCATTGCCAGAGGCGCTGTGGATGCTCCTGACCAGGTTTCCCAGGAGTCCCACATCAGGGTTCCTTCTCCACATGCCAAAGAGTAGACACGCTGGATCTTGGTGTGTGAGGACATCAAGGTGTCTCTTAGCAGTGACGGCTGCCCGTGGGCACTCAAGCGGGGACTGCCAGTCCCCAGCACTGGTCTTGCTGGGTTAGGAAGTCTTATACAGAATACAGATGTATTACACAGTTTCATATTACTATAAATAGTAGTTTTCAAATTGCATTTCCCAATTATTTATTCTTGGAGTATAGGTATTTATTTGGCCTTTACATTGTGACCTCCCACCCAACCATCCTGCCAAACGCTCTGATTCTTATCATAGATTCTCGGGGTTTTCTATATATACAATCATATCACTTAAAGCTTAATTGTCTGCCTTTTAAACTCAGACTTATAACTCACCTGATTGTCCTACTGTAAAGCACAAATCAGGGTGAGCGTAGTGGCACACACCTGTAACTGCTGCAGCTCAGGAGGCTAAGGCAGAAGGATCACAAGTTCAAAGCCAGCCTCAGCAACTTAGTAAGACCCTGTCCCAAATTTTAAAAGAAACCAAAAAACAAAACAAACGGCTGGGGATATAGCTCAGTGGTAAAGTGCCTCTGGGTTAAATCTCCAGAACTGCCCCTTCTCAAAAAAAAAATAAATAAAAACAGTATAAATAGCTCTTTTTATGGACAACTGTCCTTCCAGAGTCCTTTCTTGACTGTCCTTCCCATGCTGCCAATCAAGTGTTCATGCACACGAGTCCATGCTGGCCTGGCTCCTCTGATCCACTGGCGTTCTCTGAGCCAGTCCACCCTATTTAATATTGGAACCTCACATCTGACTTGCTAGACGCAGCCAGTCTTCCCACCTTGACCTTGGAGAAAGCCTCAACTATCCCTGACCCCTTTACATGTCAGCTGATCAAGTTCCACAGAGCACTTGTTGGGACTTCGAGACCCTGTGAACCTGAGAACACTCTCATGAGCCCCCACATGTGCAGTGCAGTGTGGTGGAAGTGGAGTCCCACATCTGGGTTCCTTCTCCACTGCCACCCTGGGCCGGTCCTGTTACCTCTGGTATCCATCATGCTGCTGTTTCTTTGCAAGGCAATTCGCTCCTTCTCTCTCAAAGCTGTTAGACTGATTTCTCAAGAAAAGGAGGACCCCAGAGAGCCCCCACCCACAAAGCACAGTTAATATTCCCAATGAGCTTGCCCTTGCCAAGCAACCATCCTGTCCCGGTGCACCTTCCAGCCTGAGAGGGGACCTCATCGAGAGGAGTTGGGTTCCCAAGACCAGAGTCAGTCACCCTGAGGGTCTGCAGGTGCAGGAGTCAAAGAGTGCTAAGACCGGTCAAATGATCCCCTCCACCCCATTCGCCCCAACTCCACTCGGGGCTTCTGCTCTGTTCTGATCTTATCACCAAGGACACTATCCCAATGGCCTGAATAGATGCCACCAGAAGGACAGGCAGGCGCTGCCCCTAGGTGACACCAGGCAAGGGACACTGTCCCTAGGTGAAACTGGGCAAGGGCAGGGACTGAAGCGCGCTGCTTGGTCATTCGTCCTGCATGGGAGCAGCTCAGTGCCCAGCCCCCGGGTGCACCCACACCCTGTTCCCTACCCAGTTCAAAGCAGCCTTCTCCCTGTGTATGTGGGTGTGACAGTAAATTCGGGATCTCCTGGAGATGGCCATAGGGAACAGGCTGCAGGGTCAGCTCTGTACCCTCCTGCCTTCTTGTGGCCACACAAGCTGCAGCGTTGGGCCTCATCAGTCCACAGAGGAATAAGTTCAAGCATGGTCTCTGTGGGCACACCTGTCCCATTGCAGAGGGTTAGAAATGATGACTGTATGAACTGGACATTAGGTGTCCTCTCAAAAGCTCATTCTAGACAATGCAGGAATGTTAGAGGTGAGATGCTTAGACCATGAGCACTGTAAACTCATCAGTGGGTTGATCTTTGACGGGTTAATGATCTGAATGGACTACTGGATGCTAACTGCAGGCAGAATGGGCGTGGCTGGAAGAAGGTCACTGGGGGTGTGATCTCAGGAACCAGATCATGTCCCTGGCTCCTCTCCCTCTGTGTTCCCCGGCTCTGCCATAAGCTCAGCAGCTCTTCTCCAACATGCCCTGCTGTCAAATGGGGGCCCACGTGGTCTGTGGACATCTCATTAAAGCTGCCTCATCTCAGGCCAGAGCATAGAGCTGACCAACCATGGACCGACCTTCTGAAACCATGAGCCAAAATAAGCCTTACCTCCTCTGAGTTGTTTTTAATCAGGTATCTTGGTCTCAGCAATGAAAACCTGACTAACACAATGACACAAGCTTGTAGATCCTTAATACCCGACACACTGCCATATTCTGTAGGGCTGCTGTAAAATCTCTCTAGACCATTGTGTACAGTGTCTAAAATTCAAATGGAATTGCAAGGGAAGGAAGGAGGGAGGGAGGGAGAGAAGGAAGGAGGGAGGGAGGAAAGGAACGAAGGAAGATAGAGCTGAAAGATTTAGAAAGTAGAAGGACTCCATTTCTAATGTCAAAGCTGACTATGAAGCCATAGGAATCAAGTCACTGTGGTCCTGCTGAATGGTGAGCACTTAGATCAGTGCTCAGATAACTGGATGTCCACACGTGGAGGTGAAGTGGACCCTCACCTCACACCGATGACCTAAGGCCCTAAGTCACACAGGATGGATCCACGTGTTAGAGTTAAAATCAAAACTCTTGATAGAGTGGGTAGGGGTGATGGTGCTGGGGACTGATTAGAGCAAATTATATTCCATACTTTAATAATTATGTCAAAATGAACCTAATGTTATGTATAATTAAAAAGAACCAATAAAAAGAAAAAAAATCAAAACTCTTAGAAGAAAACAGGAATAAATCTTCACCTTAGTTCTGGCAGAGGATTCTTAGATAAAACACCAAACATATAACAACAAAAGGAAAATTGGACTTCATCAAAAATCCAAGACTTCTGTGCTTCAAAGATCACCACCAAGAAAGTGGAAGACACCCACAGAATGGGTAAACAAGGGACGTGTATCTAAAATACATCAAGAACCCAGTTTAAAAATGAGCAAAGAAAATGAAGGAACACTTCTCCAAGGAATGCACATAAATCGCCAGTAAGCACAGGAAAAGACGCCTGATGTCCCTCACCAGAGGACGGCTGGCCCCAGGACAGCAAGCATTGGCAAGGGTGTGGACATGGCACCGGCTTGCCACTGCCAGGAGGCCAGTGCTGTGGCTCCTCAGAGGAGTAAACCAGAGGGATCACATGGCCAGCAAGCCCACTGACACCTGCCCCCAGGAGAAATGGACACTGCATGCACACGAGGCCTCACAAGTGGATGGACACAGCAGCACCACCACCACCACCACAGGCAGAAACACCCATGCCTGACGGTTGCTGGAGGGAGACCCCCCAGGGCACCACTCCAATCAGAGGACAGCTGAGGTGACAGGCACACAGCGCTGCTACACACTACCACCTGGGTGTGTCTGGAGACACGCCGAGTGGAGGGCCAGCTACAAAAGACCACGCGCAAAAGGCTCCCACGTGCAGCCAAGTCCAGAAGAAGAGACTGTGAAGACACAAAGCCGCTCAGGGGCTGCTTAGGACAGGGTGGAGGCTCAAGGTGGACAGGGGGAGCTAAAAGCCACACCTTCTTTCTGGAGGAGACTGACTATGGTGACAAGGAACTGCACATGTCAAATGGGGGCCCACGTGGTCTGTGGACATCTCATTAAAGTAAAGCCACAGGCTGCAGTGTGTTTGGTGTGCTGTCGTACGGGAAACAAGAGGGGAATATGAATACGTGTTTTTATTATGTTTAGGAAGAAAACTAACAAAGAGGGTGAGCTATTCATGGAAGGAAAGAGCAGGGAAAGGGATGGACAGAGTCTAATCTTCTCTGAATATATCGACCTTGTTGCATAGTTTTGACAAGAAAAATATTTTTAAACAACAAAAAAGAAAAGTCAGGGGGCTGGGGCTGGGGCTGGGGCTCAGTGTTAGAGCACTTCCCTAGCAGGTGTGAGGCCCTGGGAATACCAGAATAAACCCACGACTTGTTTATTTTTTAAAACTCTAATTTCCTTGTCCTATTCACTGGAAAGCCTGAGACAGAGGCAGCTCAGGAGTGGGGATCTCTCAGAGCACCTGACTGTGGGTCCAAACCCATCTCCTTGGAGAAAGTGGCTCTGGAGAAATGGCTGATTCCAAGACTGCAGCAGGATGTGGACAAAAGTGACCAGGCACAAACCGTCAGGCAACAAGCACACATCCAGAGTCAACAGGCACCTTGCCAGGGGCCAAAGAGCCAGCCTGAAAGGGTTCCCACCGCCCAAGACAGGATGGCTGAGCACCAAGAAACGTGACAGCACCAGCCAGAAGCAACAGAGGCATCCAGAGCTGAGTACACCAACACTCAGAAGGAAAGACTCGCCAGTCAGCATGGACACAGCCGTGGTCTTACACGCTAGAGAGTTCCTGGTAACTGGTCATGCAGAGCACTGCGGTCTACGTACAGACACAAGCAGCAGAGGGAAGACAGGGTTGAGCACTGGCCCTTCTTGCAGGTGTGCACCTTCATCTCAGTCCTCAGGGCGGTGAGGAAAGCGCATCCTTGCAGGCCCCTGGCAAGCTGGTAAAGGCAGGAGCAACAGCCAGTGCAGACAGGGCTTTCTGGCTTAGGAGGACCCGGGTCTCCAGGGAAGGCTGCCAGTGCCCAACTGTGATCTGTCGCGCACCACTCAAGTGGGACTTGGCACCTGGTTGGCCTCCTACATGTCCAAGGATGACAAGCACCCTGCGGAACAGTCCTGCAAAGGGCATGGAACCTGAGTCCCCTTGCGCCCTTCTCTGATGAAGAGAGTTTGTGGGGTGAAGAACAAGCTGGTCCACTAAAAGTAGTAGGTCAGATCCAGGAGGGCACTTGAGGGAAATGGCCTTGCTTCTTTTAACAGAGGTAGAAGACCAGGGGTGCAGATGGAGACCCGAGACATATCAGGCACAGGCAGCATGCAGGCCCTCACAAACCCTCGTCTGTTAGCCCAGCTGTAAGTGGCACTTTAAGGTGGACACAGCCTCAGTCTTCCATGCTAGAGAGTTCCTGGTAACTGGTCATGCAGAGCACTGCAGTCTACGTACAAACACTGCTGGCTGTCCACAGGAGAAAGGGGACATGAGAACGGCCCTGCGGTTATTCAGGGTAACAGACGAGTGTGAAGCGCCTGGGGTCTCCCTATTCCACACACTGTCAGTTTGGAAAGTTCATGATGAAGGTGTTTTTAAGCCCACAATTCATTTTAAGTACATCAAGAAGGACAAAAGGAAGGCCCAGAAGACGGCAGGGGGAGGGAAGAAGGCAAAGTGGATCCAATGGGGACGGAGGAGGGGGGCAGTGACCTGCAGGGGCAGCAAGGTCTTCCCACGGCCATGAACCATGGGATTGGAACTTGGAGAAGCCTTTGAGGAACATGCTGCAAGTGTCGGGCAGGTGGGGCTCCATTAGATGGTGTGATGGAGACTGAGACTCCTGCAGGACCAGACATAGGGGAAGGCCAATTCTTACTCTTTTGTGCTTTAAGTTAAAATAAAATAACAGGTGTCTTTAAAAATAATGACAAAAATAGGGCCAGAATGTATTCAGGGATGGAGGCCAGGCCAGGCCAGCTCCTCCCAGGCAGCACTGCTGACCACCTTGGCCTCCACTACAGCAAGATGCGATGTGCTAGGAGGTGGGCAGCCGCCACTCACAGGGGCACAGGTGCAGTTCTGCACACAGGGCTGTCTGGGGCTGGGGATGTGGTGGAGAAGTCTCTGCCAACTGGGGGCAGACACTCAGAGACAAAAGGGTCTCGAGGTCCAGGCAGAAGCAGCCGTGTGTAGGGGTGAAAGCAGACAACCTGGGGGTGGCCGCAAGCCAGGTGGCTCACACAGGAGGCCATGGGCTCTCTCCTCCCTGCTCCCTGAGTCATCAGGTCAGGGCCAGCACACCGAGGCCCATGTTCCCTTCTCTGCTGTCTGTGTCATGAGCCCACAGCAGCAGGGCACAGAAGGCCAAAGCAGGAGGGAAAAGCCTGTCACGGCTGCCCTCGAGCACCCAGTCAGGTGCGGCAGGCTCCCTAGGACTGGGGGCCGACCTCTCCTGGTCTGTTTCCAGGCGCCCCTGAGAGCTGCTCAGAAGGTGCCTGTCAGAATGGAGGCACCTGTGTGCCAGGTGCGGATGCCCACCACTGTGACTGCGGGCCAGGCTTCAAAGGCAGGCGCTGTGAGCTCGGTAAGTCAGGGCTGGCCACCCAGCTGGGAACTGGCCTCCAGAGCCTCTTACAGCAGTGTCACCAGGCCCTGGCAGGCTGGGCTCAGGTGGCTTTGTCCCAGGCCTTCCAAACTGAAGGGCCAGAACAGAGGCCTAGAGCATCCGGGGACAGAGGCTGACAGGCGAGGAAACCAAGGAATGATATGAGTCCCAAGGTGAAAGGTGGCCCTTGGCTGCAGGGACTGAGAAAAGCCAAGAACGGCAGCCATAAGCAGTGGCCGTGCCACAGTGGGGTGAGGCTGCAGGAGACAAGAGAGTCCATGGGAGGGACACAGGCTCCTTTGGACTGAGTGTCCAGGTTGGGGGCAGAACCCCCTACACCACCATACTAGCCTGCGGGCTACGAGGTCACCCCAGCCAGGGCAGTCTCTGCAGATGTTGGGCAGCCCTGGGAGGAAGTCACTATCCCAGGGGGAAGCTGGCACAGATCCCCAGGCCCAACAGGGTCTGAGAAAAGCTGCCTGGGTCTCCCTCGGGCAGGGGTCTCTCGCGAGGGCAGGAAGAGAGTTCCTGTGGCATGGAGCCTCCTCCTAAGCCTCTGCCCTTCTCCTTTGTGCCGGCAGCCTGTAAAAAGGTGCCCCGCCCCTGCACTCGACTGTTCTCGGAGACAAAGTCCTTTCCGGTCTGGGAGGGAGCCGTCTGCCACCACGTGTAAGTTGGCTTCCGGTGATGCTGACAGGGTCTTCACTTTCCAGAGTGCTGTCTTACTAACCCCGAGGGACGGAGGCTGCAGAAGACACTGGCTTGGATGGCTCAGGCCCACCACATAGCAAACCAGGGGCTTGAGGCAGAGGAATGGGCCTAGGCCCCTGCGGCTCAGGAACAGTGGCTGAGAAGAGCTGGTCCCTGTCTCTCAAGCCCTTGGCTCTCCTCTACACCCCCTAGGCCCCAGTGGACAGAGGGTCCTATGCCCAAGGATTCCAGGACCTGACCTCCCTCTCTTCATCACAGTCCCTGGAAAACAAATGGCACATGGTAACTTTGAGTCCAGCACTGCCACTGACTCATGATGTGGTCTTGGACAAGTCACCCATGTCTCCGTTTCCTCATTTGTAAAGCAGGCTGTGGAGGGACAGTTGCCTCATTCATCTCTTGGGACCTCCCCCCAAATCCTGTGACTCTAGGTGGTACTCAGTCATTTAGGCACACCCTAACAGCACTGTTGTGTGCCAGGGTGCTGCAGGCACAGTCCACCAGGGACATGGGCATTCAGGCTGACAGGGTGCTGCAGGCACAGCCCACCAGGGACATGGGCATTGGTGCCATGCAGTCACAGAAGGTGGTGAGTGCTAAGGAAGGAAGGGAGAGAGGAAGTGAGGCTAGGGGAGCCAGGTGAAGGCCATGCTACATCAGACAGGTGACTAAGGTGCGCCTCAGGGATGAGGTGACACCGAGCAGATGTGGAGGCAGTGGGAAGGAAGAAGGTTCCGGAAGGAGCATCCCTTTTTGGTCCTGCATCACGTATGCCTGGCATGTCTGAGAACAGCAGAGGAGTGACGCGAGGACACCCCATAAGGATGGTGGTGTTTGCTGTCCATGAAGTGAGGAGTGACTGAAGGTCACTCAGCAGAGGAGGGACGTGTGGCAGCACTTCACAGACTGCTCTGGATGCTCCACAGAGGAGGAGAGGTGGCAGCAAGGGCAGAGAGCTTTGTTTGAGCTGGACGTGAAACTAGGCTGAGGACAGAGCAGAGGCAGTACCAAGCTGCAGGGCACAGAGGCTGTGTGACGCCACTGGCCTGGACTCTGTGGGGGCAGTCCCCAGCTGCTGGACTGGGCTGGTCCCAACATTGCCTGCAGCCTTGTCATGTCCCCAGCATGCCTACAGGAAAGCCTCCATTCCCAAAGGCCTTCTGCCCTTTCACTGGGAACCTGCCTGTACCTTTGAAGTGACCTTGTATTGAACATACAGCAGCCTTGCTTCACATCCAGGGTGACATCTCTGCTTTCTGTCACTGTTTAGACCATTCACATCATTCTTAGATAATGGCGATGTGGCTGTTGGCTACTTTTTTCTATTTATCCCATCTTTCTGCATGACTTTTTCTTCTTTCCCTCCTAGTTCAGGATTAATTGTTCAGGGCTTGCTGGTCCCTCCTCTTTGGCTCATTGTTACTCAGGAGTTGCTGCAAGGTTTTCAATATGCACCTTCAACTTATCAGGACCTGCCTTTCCTGTCTGTGGCCGACCGCAGCTTAGGGGAGACTCCTGCAACTGTCATCCTTTGAATCACCCTCAGCCTCTTCCTTCACACACACCACCAACTGCCAACGCCGATGCTGCTCTCAGCACTGTTTTCCACATGCTGAGTGAGTCCTCTACAGCCAGGGCACACCCACCAGCCCAGCTCACCGCCCCGTGCATCACGCCCTCAGCCTAAACAATGGGACTCTTCTTACAGCACAGGTCTGCTGGTGACCAATTCTCTGCTTGTTTGTCTGAAAAGGTTATTTCACCTTTTTTTCTGAAGAAATGTGGTCAGATACAGAATTACTGTTTGATACAGTTTTTCCTGCAGCACTTTACCTGCAGAGACACGGCCCCTCTCACCGGGCCCCACTCCACACAAGGTGTTCTACACCCGGGCCCTTTCGCACTCTCTCGGGGACTGTCTTTGGCCAACCTGATGATGTGGCTCTCGGTGTGCATCCTCTGGAATGGTTAAGCTCTTGCATCTCGGGTGTTCACTTGTGTCACATCTGGAATGTGTGGACCCCGCTTCTCTGTGCGTTTTCCCTGCCCCTTCACTTCTCTCCTGTTAGGACAGTGCTGGGCTGGTGCTGTCACCATGTTCTTCCCATTGTTCAGACGCGCCACCTCTGCAGTCAGGGCCATCGACTTTGCTTTTGCATCACCCACACAGCTGTGTGCAACTCTAGCAATTCCACTCGCTCCTTCTCTAGCCCACCACCACTCCCTTCATCGTGAGAAGCTTCTCCTTTAGATCACCAAACACATGGCACAAACTTAGATCTGTCTTCAGGGCCGTTTCTGGCCTTTTTCTGTTCAATTCTTTTTCTCCAGGATAGGGGTCATTTTTTTTTTTAATTCTTCACATGATTCTTTGAACGTCTTATAAATTTCCATAGAATGCTGAACATTAAAAAGGTGCCAAACTGTTTCACTTTTTGTATTTCTTTTCAAGAATATTCTCTCTGCAAGGCAGTTCTGGGTATGATTTGGTCTTCCTGAGGCTTGCTGTGCAGTAGCTTTGTCCTGGCACGGTTTCACCCTTCTCTGCTTTGGCTCTCAGGGTGACCGGCTCCTCAGTGGACTTGCCCAGCTTCATGGGTACTCTGGCCATACAAAGTGTGACCCTGAACCTATCTGCAACTCTGCCCTAGCCCTGCTGCCGGCCAACATGCAGGTGACCCTGTGCCTGTCTCCCTCTTCCCAGGCTTGCTGTTTCCTAACACCTGAAGACAGTTACTTCCTGTATCTGTCCAGCTCTCTGGGAGTTCCTTCCATAGTTGACCACTCTCTGGAGGCCAGAGTGGAAGTCTTACCAAGGCTACAGACTGGTGTGGGCTGCAGCTTTGCCCACACCAGCGCTGCGGCTCCTTAGGCCTCTTCTAAAGGGCTCTCACACTAAACACCTTCCCCTCCTATCATCTTCAGATTCCTTGTGACAAGAGGTGGCATAAGTCTCCCAAGGACACAAAATGGGTGCGACAGAGTCAAAGAAGCCTGATCAAGGCGCCCTGGCTAATAATGGGAGAGGAGGCAGAAACCAAGTCTCTGGCCCTCCACTGCTGCCTCTGCAGCCTGCAGCCCAGGTGGCTTGGCCTTCTCCAAAGTCTAAACAGCAGAGCGGGAGGGTCAGAGCCTAGGGACAGGGCCAAGGGGCCTGCCTTCAGCAGTCATTATGTTGGAACTCATTTCACTTCCGGTGCCACGTGGCTTTGCCAGCAGTCGTGAAGTGCACTCTGAAACGGTATACCTCACATGTCAATTGTGTTCAGTACAGCTGATCTTAAATCACATGGCTTCTACGTTGGGCACTTTAACACACCCACAGGCAACCTCTAGTCAGGAAACAGTGGTCTTTCCCTCGAACACCTCTGCACTCACAGGTGGTCCACAGCCCAAGTAGGTGGGCAGCACACTCTTCGGCGTCCAGTTTCACAGAATTTTCTTGTGACAACAGGTACAAAAGAGTCTACAAAGTTCACCAAGATGTCTGCTTCAAAGAGCACTGTGAGAGTACCAGCCTCAAGAAGCCCCATACAGGTAAACCCGGGTCCAACCTATGTCCTGCACACGGCTCGCAGGGTGATGGGCAGGGGTGGTGCCATGCATGCCTGAGACTGTGTGTGGGTGAGATCTGGGCACACACACACGGGCACAGTGGGCATGGTGAGTGCGGGTGTCACTCGGCTCCTGCAGGAGCGAGACGCTCCGGGGAGAAGCGTAGAGCACTCCTGGCAGGCCAAGTGCACAACAACAGAAACAGAAAAGACCTTTTTAACCTTTGCTCATTTACACCCAGGTTCCGTCCCCAAAGGGTTCAAGGTGCTCACAACTCTTTGGGGTTTTACTGAAAGAAGTGCCTGAGAACATTATATGCTTTCAAAATCAGAGCCCCAATCTCGGTCTCATTCTTCAAGACCCACTGTGGCCCCACACCTTTGCTGGCTTGGCCGAGTAGAGTACTAAGCCCCGGCGCTGCTCAGCCTGAGTATGAGGCCTCACCCCGAGTCCACTCCTGCTTCCTCCTGCCCACCCCCCCACTCTCCACGCCCTCCCCAGCTAGGCTGTATCCTCTCCTTCCACAGCCACGGCCTCCAGACAGGGGCATGGAACACATGAGCAAGAGGGCAGAGGGAGGCAGGACTAAGGGCACAGAAGTCTCCTCATTAAGCCCTTTTCCTAGTTGTTTCAGGAAACAAAGTAACCGTCAAACACTGAAGAAACAAAAGGTACCATTCCCCTGTGCCCCGAGAGCTGCTGGGAAGAGGGAGAGGAGCCCACCTACCCGGGGCCTCTGAGAGCGCTGCCACTCCCTAGGCCCTGCTAACGCCTCAGGCCAGGTGGCTTCAGGTCCCTGACTCAGGCCTCCCAGCAGACAGAGCCTGGCCGAGCCACAGACCCAAACTCATCTCCAGGAGGAAGTGAGGCTCTGGGGTGAGGGCATATCCTGCCTTCTCTCAAGGGAACACGGAGCAGCTGCCACAGGGGCTCACAGAAAGCTGGAAGACCACCCGGCACCTGGAGGGAGGAGACCACATGGAGGGAGGGCCTGAGGTGCTGAGGAATTCTGGGGAAACCCCAGAATGGTATTATACTGGAAGCTAAAATGGAGGCCTTAGTCAAGAAACATTTGGCAAGTCCTGAAGACGGTCCCCGACCAAGATGGTCACATGAGACACTGGAATTCTAAGCTTCGTGAACTCTGGGATGGAAGAAATTTCACCTTTGTTCAATCCAGCATTTCCCAAACTCTCTTGGCAAACAAACCCCACCCAACCCCGGGCTCCCTACACGCCACTCTGCTGGCACTCTTCACAACACTGTGGAGACCCCATGAAGCTCTCAGCTCCACCTCTCCAAGAGCCCACAGAGCCTGCCTTCCTAGCACTGGGGGACAGGGAGGCTCTGTGGTCATGGGCCCTTTCAGGGTCCTTACTTCTGGGCTGAGAAAACAGAATGTCTAAAAAGCCAAGGAGCATTCCAGCTGGCTCATACACTGAGGGAAAGACAAGCTCCCCCGGGCCCCCGGAGACCTCGCAAGCAGCAGGGTCCCATCTCAGATGGGACTTCTCTCTGCGAAAGCAGCCGACAGTGCCGGGCTCCTTCCACTCTGGGCACCACCTGCCCTGCTGACTCTGCCTCTAAGGACACACAAACAGACAGTCGAGGGCTTGCAGGCAGTCCAACCCTGGTGAGGTCAAGAGCCCACATACACCATCTGGGTGGGAAATATCTGCATGGCAGTAAGTCTCCTGAAATATTATGCATCTTTTTAAAAGCTCACCTAGCAAACCCATTTCCATAGAAACAAATGAGAAACCCCCAGCTAATGATGGATCACCAGCTGTGGAGCACACCTGTTCTTAGGACACGCTGGGGCAAACACAAGCAGGAAACAGGAGCACACCACTCAGACGCCGCCAGGAACCACATGGAGACTCCTTCAACACAGAGCAGCCTGGTCGGTGCCCAGTGGAGGTGGGTGGAGGGGCAGCCACCTGCTGATGCCAGTCTAAGAACCCAGTGCCCGCTCAGGTTCCCAGGGTGGGCACAGGTACTCCCCCACTCCAGGCCCTGCCTCCCTGCACTCAGGCCAGGCTTGGGCTCAAAGGGCAGCGGGGAGGGCATGCCTGATGCTCTTCTCATGTCTGGATCTGTTGACCCTTCAAAGGACTTGGGACGAGCTCACTACACTCCACCCACCTTAGGAGTTTCCAAAACCTAGGAAGATGAGCTCTAAAAACTGGATACAGAAAAGGATACAGAAACAAGGCCCTGGATGGGTCAGTTCCCTTTGTGACCTCTGGCCTCAGGCCTCTAGAAAACAGATGGCCAGGCCTGCACACACACCAGCCCCCAAGAGTCACTGAAGCACCTACGATCTAGCGCAAGCTATGGCATCCCTGAGCATGGTCTATCCTCCACGCAGCTGGCCTAGCGGGGCCATTAACATCACTTCTGCAGTGCTTAGAAACCAGCCCTCAGATTCCAGTGTGAGAAAGGTCTCCCGAACCAGGAGGAGGACAGACTTCTACCACAGACGTGGGCAGTGGGAAAGTGGAGACAAGGTGAATCCTCCTACCTGCTGCACATCATTCATGCTGCATATGGTCCATGCATTTGGAGGTGGAAGTGTTCATTACTACCAAAATGGAGCTTGGACAGTTTCAGGCTGCACCGTGATTGCAGACTCCTTGTGCAGGGCAGTGAATGCTTCTGGCTTGCAGATCAGAGGCTCTGTGGCCACTGCTCAGCTCTGCCTCTGCAGCATAGCCATGGATGTGCAGCTGAATGTGCGTGGCTGTGCTCCCCTGAAGCTCCACTCAAAAGAATAGTCACAGGGTGGACCTCTCATCTGTGAGGTCACCCAGGCTTTGGCCTCATGTAGTGGAAGCCATCCCCTGGGTGACAAGTCACCACCAAGGCTCCAAAGACCCACAGAAGACTTACACAGAAAAAAAAAAAACCCTCCTCAGAAAGCCAAGGCACACCACCATGAAGCAGCAAGTTCTTCTCGCCAGTCTGAAGGTAACAGAGGAACGCTCTGGGCAGGCTGGACGAGACCACACGCAGGGGTCCTTTTAGTCCATGACCAGAGCAGACCTCTGGGGCCTCCAGGTAGAAACACAGCCTACCACACATCATAGAGCACGTGTGCGCCCCAGCACCGCCCCACACAGCTGTCTTCTCCCTGCAGTAGTCAGGCCCCCTTTCTCAGTGGAGGACAGCCACTCACACAACTAGAAAGGAGCACAGTCACATCATGCCAGAGGCCTCCTCCCTCCGGGGTCTATAAAAGCATTCTTTGAAGAGGTGCATTTTAGATTTAACTGAAATGGTGTGTGCACACCTGTGCACTGTGAAGTTTGCTGTTTTCAGAAGGGAGGAAGAATGATTCAAGAAAAACCCTACTGTGCCCTGCAAACATCCAAGGACAGATGGCCCCAGACACAGTTAGTCAGAAGCCAGTCCACAGACATGCAGGCTGACCTCCACTGCAGCACCAGGCCCATCACTGTCCCTCTACATGACACCCCAGATCACTAGGAAATAGCAGGACCAAGGTCACCCCACGATAGGAGATGAGACTTTCTCTACCACACTGAAGACCAAGACCCTTAGCCACCAGCCAGCCATGACCTGGACCCGGGTGTTAGCTCAGAGTCTTTGTTTCAACAAGAGACAGAGCAGGATACTGTGCTGTCACGCTGTCAACCCACATTGAGGCCACACAGGTGGAGTGTCTGGTAAAAGAATGTCCCAGTATTGAGGGGTTACAGTCCACCCAGACATCCCAGGGAGTGGCCACTGCTGTTCTAAAATGTCCTTCTTAAGACTAACATCTTCCTCAGAAACACTTCAAGTCCATCTCAGCAAAGGTCAGATGGAACCAGAACAGGAAATCCGAATGCCGAGGTCACCGTCTGCCACCAGCACTTGGGATAAGTGGCCCTCTAATCACACTCAGGCCACCGTCTGCCATCAGCACTTGGGATGAGTGGCCATCTAATCACACTCAGACCACCGTCTGCCACCAGCACTGGGGATCAGCGGCCCATTTAATCATGCTCAGGCTTAGGATTCTTCTCAGCTCTCATGGGGCCCAAAAAAGTGATGGTCACTGGATAACACAAAGTGAAGAGCAAGCAGCAACCTGGCAGTGAACACCTGCACTCCCCGTTCACCCACAGCCACAGATAGCCCTTTCCCCAGTGCCTGCACTCATGTGCTCCCTGTGGAGACCCATAGGCCAGGGCCGGCTGACCAGGCCCTGCACCTTCCTTAGCAGGACCTCCTCCACTAGCAGCTACCGCTTTTCTTTGCAGCCCAACCCCATGGTGCGTGGAGAGCACAGGCAGCTCCACACCTCAGCACTGAATCCCCACAACCCAGCCTAGGCCTGCCACGACCCCACTCTGAAGGAGGAACACAGCTAAGTCACTCACCTCCTGCAGTCCTCAGACAGCTGCACTCTGCTCAGCCAGGCTGCAGCATGGTTTCTGAGCCTTGGCACTGACACCTGGGGCTGACCATGAGTGTGGGGCTCCCTGTATGTCAGGGTGTTCTGCAGCATCCCTGGCCTCTGTCCATAGATCCTAGCAGCACCCTACACCAGGGTCATGGCAACCAGTATGTCTCCCAAGACTTCCAGATGTCCTGAGGATCAAGGTCACCCCCAGGTAAGCACTGTGGCCTTGAAGGATTCTCACATACATGAGAAGAATGAGGCCAAGCATCAGAGGAGTGTCATGTGACTAATCAAATGCCACCAAGCAGACCCAAGGTGCTTTCTGTAGCACCAATCCTCGCAGTACCCTTAGGAAAAGCAACAGAGAACCTTCTAGGAGGCCCCAGTCCTCTGGGCCCCTGTGAGCACTCGCACCATCAATGCCAGGCTTCTACCTCAGAGTTTGCCTCACCCCACTACCAGCATGTCACACTGCTCCTCACACCCCTGTTCCCCAGGGTGATGTCCACACCCTGGGCATTTGAGGAGCCCTCTGGAACAAATCCACGAGCAGTCCTGGGCCTGCGCTCTTCTCCTCTGGTCCTCAGAACCTGTTGTCACGCAGTGGGGTATGACTGTCTCAGCCTGCTCCCCAGCCCCTCCCGAGCCAGCACTCTCCAGACCGTCACTCTGGCAGCATTAGCAACAGGTCAGAGAATCAGGCCTGGAGTGACCACCAGGAGCTGGCAGAAAGCCAGCATGACTGAGCTGGAAGGACGGGTCTTCAGAGACAAGTGCTGGTGCTCTGCAGGCCTGCAGAAGCCGTGCACAATCCCAGAACACATCACCAGCAGCGCCTTTCATTCTGCTATACACTGAATGCAACTGAGTAGCAATGAGATGTTTTGGATTAAAAACAGGAGTATTTTTATGGAAACTCGCTACTTGTTTTCATAAAATAAAGTGCTATGATGTACTATGGCCTTGATTTTACCTTTATCACCACAGGACATACACAAGGACTCTTCGGCCAGCAGGCCCCTCCTCCACTCCCTCATGGTATTAGCACTGACATTTTAAGACAGGAAAAATCAAATCAAATTTGCAAGTACTGAGTCCCATTTTAAAAGTTGCCTTTTATTAGAACAGTGCCTGCCCACAAAACCTGGTGACAGACCACACCAGGGCATCCTGTGTGGTCTGAATGACTTTTTCATCAGAAGACCTGTGTGAGAATGAAAAACATTGAGAAAGTCCAAGTGAAGCTCCCAAGGCTTGGACAAGGTGCATGTCCCCTGACAGGCCCAGGCCCTGCTCCCCATCCATCCTTCGTCACAGCTGCTCCTCTTTGTCCTCAGATGTGCTGCTCTCAGGCTCCTCTTCCTCTTCCTGCTCCTCCTCCTCCCGAGCCAAGAGCTTTTTAAAAACCTCAAACTCTTCAGCAGAAGAACAGGCTGTTTTGGCCAAAAACTCACTTTCTGACACTCTGAGAATGTCCTTAAGCAAAGGGTTAGTGATTTGCGTCTGCCCCTTCTTGTCAGGGGTTTGGTACCGTCCTAGGCGCTCCAGGTAGCTGTGTCTCTGCTTGATCTTGTTTACTGAGTACTGAAGGAAGTCAGTCCTCACTATGTCCAGGTGCTTGACTCCCATCCTAAAGTATGCATACTGGGAGACACACACAGTGAGGACTCCTCCCCACACACTCTAAAACCACACTCTATAGAGCACTGAGAAAGAAAGGCCTGAGTAATAACAGCAGAAACTCACTACTATACTGACACTTGTGTGGAAACTGATGGTTTTCAAAATCTAATACTGAGAAAAACGCAGCAGAAAGTAAATTAGTGGGGAAGAAATCAACACTGTTCTTGACAAACCCAGGAGGAGGCTAGAGGCGTGGAGGACCATGAGTGTGGAAAGTGCAGGCAAGACTCAGAAAGCACCCAGGAATCCGACCCAAGTTGTCATAACTTACTCAGACATTAGGCCAATTATCACAATTACATTTTCAAAATCATGCGAAAGTATGTTCTAAGGAAAGGAAAGTTTCAGCTGCTTCACAGCTGTTTTGGATACCCACCTAGGACTCAGAGAATGGAACTGTCATTCATTATTATGGAAGAAATAGAGCAGGTCTGATCTGGAAAGGAGGAATAGTAGAACCAGCACCATGTTTCCTAGGACCAAGGATGGCATGGAGAGGCCCTTCCCCTCGTCCACTCAGAGGCTCTCTACGCAAAGGACGGCATGGAGAAGCCCTTCCCTCATCCACTCAGAGGCTCCCTACACACAGAACCAACCTCACTACACCCAAAACCCTTGCCCTTCCTGCTGGCTGCTGCAGCTGTGCTTACCTGGAATTTGTATTCCAATTCACTGGGGTTCTCCTGAAGAACACTGGGGCATCTGTGCAAAATCTCAGTGACCTGCTGAGCTGTGAAAAGGCACTTCTCCTTGAGCAACTTGACAGTGTCATCAATGTCCTGCTGACGCATGGTGAAGACTTCAGGGCAACCGTGGAGCATCCGCCTTAGTTTCCCTGAAGAACATGAAGAAAAGGACAGCACATAATTTCACGGTATGCCGGAACACAAAGACTAGCTCCAACAGCCCTGACCGAAGCCTGCATGAGAAAAAGGAGGAAGGTCCTTTCCCCCAGAGCATGAGTGCTTGTTCCAGCTCACCACAGAAATGACTTCTAGACTCACCAGCCCCCCCCCACCTCCCCGCCTGTTTCTGGCTTCCCATCTGAAGGTGCTAGCTTCATGTTCTAGGTCTCCTCTTGCCCTCCTCACCTAGAAAAGAATTTTACAGGGTTTCACCAAGAAGATCAGACAGCAAGATGGGAAACTGGCTTCCCCAGAGTGGGACTACAGACTGTGGTTTCTCTCTTTAATAAAACCATCACTGAAGCACTGTCCACCAGCACTCTCAAGACCTGGGAGTCGGACCTCCATGAAAAGGCTTCCATATCAATAATGATGATGTTGAGAACACAAGAAAGATGTTGACAAGAAAGATGTTCCCAATACACAACCACAAACACCAGTGCCCTGACTAACAGGGTGACCATGTGTTCTATCCAAACCAGGTCACCTGTGAGTGAAAGAGGCCTTGAGAGTAATTGCATTAAGATGACTTGTATAGAGGGGCACAGCAGCACCTGTCATCCCAGCAACTCAAGAAGCTGAGGCAGGAAGATGGTAAGTTCCACACTAGCATCAGCAATTTAGAGAGGCCCTATCTCAAAATAAAAAGGGCTGGGGATGTGGCTCAGTGGTAAAGCACCCCTGGGTTCAGTCCCCAGGACCACACACAAAGGTAGATGGTCTAAATTGGGACTATCCCAGGCAAACTAGGGTATATGGTCTTCACAGGAAACACTCAGAAAAATTTAATAACTAGTAACTGAAAGTCACTTTCTTTAAACATTTCAGTTTCCCAAACACTGTCTTACTAAAAAGTGAGAAATGGATTTGGGAGTTTAGGTGTTATCTTCATCTCTTATAGCTATGCTGAGTTGCTAATTAATAACCATAACACATACCATATTAAATCTAGTATCTCGTATTACCCTTTAAGAGAATTATACAAGACTACCTTCTTGTTTATTTTCTGGACAAAGAATTCCATATAGACCCTAACAAATAATGGGCCCAAAAATATTCCTTTTCAATTAAAAAAAAATTTCTAGGAAGTGAAAAAAAATAATAATGGAACATCTGTGGTCAAAGTGGTTGGGGTCCTTGAAGCAGACAACATCCTCCTTCTCCAGAAGGTTCTTAAAGTGACCCAAAAAAACTTCAAGGATCTCTGAGGTGTGAACACCACTGGAGGAGGGGGACAGCTATAGAAGCCATTCTACCAGCTTCCCAGGAACCTGAAGGATCTCTCAGGTTCCACTGGATTCTCGGTCTTTATAAGCAATGGTGTCCTCAGGCCTACAATGCACAAAGCATAAAGAACACATCACGTGGGCTTGCACATCAGAGCCTCCACATATGCACACACACAGAGAGACCAGCACCACACAGCAAGAGTAACCTACTGAACACAGACCATGTGCCAACACTGTCCTGGAAGCAAGAGATCCTAGGTGAACACACTACACAAGGACTGCCCTGGCCCCGGTTCCCTCCTAATCTCCCCACATTCTTTCTGCAATGGCTTCTGCAAAGGCTGCAAACAGTCTCCCCCAGGACACTGAACTCTCCTCAGAAACCTTTCCTAAGCCATCACACCTTCAGCTCCTCCTTCCCAACTCTGACTCTTCTCACACCACATAAAATCTGCACCCTGTACCTTCCCCAAGGCCCAGCTTTCGCAGGTAATTGGAGCGCTTCTTCATTTGTACAACTGGCAGTTTCAGTAACTGGGGACTCTTCTTCAAGACCACACACACAGGCTCAGGATTCAGACCCAGGAGTATCAATTCTGAAATGATGTCCAGCAACTGCTGAAGATTGGCACCTGGCAATGTGCTGAGCAAATCCTTGACATGGGCATCACTGAAACCCATGTCCAGGAGGGAACTGATGACCTTTTCTGGCTCTAACGACCCACTATCCACAGGTGTGCTCTGCTTCTCAGGGAGGCCCTGAACAGGATTTGTCCTGCACCCTGGTTGCTGCACAGAGTTTCTGGGTCCAACACGGAATGCCTCCTCCAGGCTCCCTCCATGGGAAGCGGTCGTCTGTTTAGTCCTTCCCCGTTCGGGGGGATGAGAAGTCCGCCTGGCCACACAGGCCCAGGAGAGTGGGACTAGGCGTTGCCCCCCGAGGACCTGGAAGACAGAAGCAACCTGCAAGGCCGGACCCGACTTCAGAGCCCCAGTCCCACCGAGGGTCGAGGACTCCCAGTGCCGACGGCGGACGCCGGCGCCCGCCAGGCTGGGGGACTGCGCTGTAACCGCGGGAGCCGGGGAGGGAGAGGGAGCCGTTTCAAAGCCACCGGGCACCACCTGCCGGAAAACCCTGGGCGGAAGACGAGTTCCCAAGTCGTCCCCCAAATCCCTCCCACCAGAGGAGGACTCCAGGCCACGAGCCGGCCAGCGAGCCGACGCACCCGCCACCTCCACGGCCAGGGGAGGCCCCGCGCCCGGCACCCGCTCCCCAGGCCTGCCCGGCGCGGCCCCGCGACCCCTGTGCCCGGTCCCCGGGGCGCCCTCACCTGCCGGCCAAGCGCAGCCATAGCGCCGAGGCGGCGCCGCAGCACAGGAAGCGAGGCCCTGCCCGGTCCGCCACTTCCGGTCCGCGGTCCGTCCGCCCCTCCCACCCCCCCGCGACAGCGCGGGTGCTCGGGGCGTCGGTTCCGGCCTGGAGCGGAGGGCCCGGGCTCCGAAAGCCGGGGAGGTGGGCCGGGCAGGAACGCACGGCCCAGAGCGGAACGGCAGCACCCGGGGCCCTAGCCTCCGAGGACACCGCAGCCCCCCGGCGGGCCCGCGCAGGCCGAAGCGTCTTCCTGAGGGGCCCTCGCCGCTCCAGAAGTGTTCGGAGCAAGCCGTGGGAAGGAGGGCGCCTTCCCCGCCACCTTGGAGGAAGACGCAGTTTACTGCTCGGAAGCGCCATCTTCGAAACCCCTGAGATGAGCAGGACCTTTAAAGGACCAGCAGGGGAGTGAGACCCAGGCGGGAAGCGCACCGGGTGGCCTGAGCAGCGGCGGTTTCCTTCGGCAGCCTCCGTGGTGCTGGTCAGGTTGAATGGCGGCAGCCCTCAGTCTCCGATCTCAGCAGGAGGAAGCTGTTCCCCATGCAGCCTACTTTATAGGCATTTTTCTGTTTCCTCGACTGACAAAAGGACTTAATTCTTGCAGGGATACCTGTTTGTGCCAGACACTGAGCTGGTGCTATTTATTTAAATGTGTCTTTTGACAGAAGAGGAAGATTGTGTAAAACTAAAGAATTGGTTGCTTAAAAAAAAAAAAAAAAAATCTAGTTTTCTTTAAATGCTCAACTGTTAACACCACAAAATAAATGGTTAGTGCTTTTACATCCAAAGCCAAAGGAAATCCTATGAGTGTCCCCCAACCCCCAGGGAGGAATCAAGGAACCTGAGCACATCAGCACTCTAGATAGAGTGATGTCTGGCTGCAGGGGTTACCATGAAAAATGGGCAGCATCTTCAGCGTTTTGTGAAACTTTGCTTTCTTGAACCATACTTGAAACATGCAGAGGAACAACTGTCATCTGCAGCCTCAGAACTTCTCTCTCCAGATTCTTTCTGCAGAGAACATCTGCAAAGCCTCAGACCACCTACTGCCAGCCAGCCAGATGTTTTCATTGCTTTTTCTTATTAAAACAATGCATTCTGTGATATCTTGTGCTTTATAACCATCATGAACACAAGGGAAGACGTTTAATTCATGAAAACAGTATTTAGATCATCAGAAATCTCATTTTAATTCTGAAGCAAAAAAGGTCACTAACTTCTGGTAGCTGGGCCTGGAGACCCTCACGCAAACACAGAGATGGGGCTGGGTCTGCTGTAGGGCATCTGCAGAGTGTTAGCAGGCCACCCTGGGTCCTCAGCAGTCTCCTTGAGGGCTCAGACACCTGGCAGACCTGGCCCTGCTGAGCTGTGCTTAGAGAAGGGAAGTGTCTGAGGATGTGGCAACTCCCCAGGCATCTGAGGGGGAAAAGCTTCAGAGCCCGGGGCAGTGTCCAGCACCCTGTGAGACTGTCTCCCAGACTGACAGAGACTAGACTTCTCTCCAGCTGCAGCAAGCTGTGCATAAACAGAAAAACAAGGCAAGTCCTTCTCACACCAGGCCTGGTGGACAGTTCATAGAGTTCCCATTAGGGGGATCATTTATTAACAAAATGGCTTTAATTTGAAAGTATTCAAGGAAATAAATTAATGAACTAGTCTGGTTATTTGCTAACCGGTTGTATAGATTGCACACATCAATTCTCGGCTGAGCACATACCAAGTCACAGGGAACAAAGTTTGTATATATATACACACATAAAAAAAATAGATAATTAAAACACTCTTCCCTCTATAAGCTCACAAATAAAAGAACTTTAATAAAGTAATTGTACATTACAATGCTTTCTCAGGGTCACAAAAAAACACGGACTCCAAGTTTACTTTATAAACCTAAGAAAACGGTCACACCTGCTCCCATTGTGGCACTTGCCCAGTTGTATGTGGGCTTTTAGAAGGTAAATTGGGCTCCATTCTTGAGAATTTACTTTCTTTTAAGTAGACAGGACCTGAAATCTATGATTCTCCAACCCGAGTGAAGAAGAGCAGCAGGAAGTGTGTGTGTTCAGCCCACTGGTGGGGAGGGGTCCTCAGGACACAAGCAGCACTGGCCACTGGGGGACTCGCTAGAGGCAGGAAGCCTGCAGAGCCCCCCAGCCCGAGGCACGTCGCTCAGGCTCCTGTTGCCCAGCTCCAAACTTGCAGTGGACAGGAGGCTGCTCTCTGATGGGAGGAAAAAGACTTTGTGTCCCATGCTAACAATTGGAGATTTTATTTTGGGGGCGTGGGGGAAGTGGGGGTACTAGGGATTGAACCCAGGGGAACTTAAACACAGAGCCAAATCCCCAGCTCTTTTTTTGAATATTTTATGTGAAGACAGAGTCCTGCTAAGTTGCTGAGGCTGGCTTTGAACTTACGCTCCTTGTGCCTCAGCCTCCCAAGTCACTGGTGTGCGTCACCATGCCTGACAACAGAAGATTCTAAAACGCTTTCTCACTACAAGTCCGAGGAACAAGGAGTGGGAGGGAGACTTTGGAAAAACCACAGTCAGTGTTCTGGACATGACAAGGTGCTGGGGGATTCTAAGCCCAGGGCCACTGGTGCCAACTTGGTCCACCTGCTCTGAGCCGTGGTTCTGGCTTGTACCAGAGCCTTGTCCCCATGATCCCCAGGGTGTCACACATCTGTAGCCAACACCAGCTGCACTCCTCAGGCCCTGGCCCCCACTGCTCCTGCCCAGGGCTCTCCTGGGCACTTGCCCTCCCTCAAGGCCACAGCCATTCCCTGAACCCTGGTGACATCCAATGGCCTCTGGCACAGAATCCATCCCTCTCTGACAGGCAGCTGCGAGGCCTGACATGTATCCAGGACAGCAAGGAGGAGGGGGCCTCCCCTGGCCAGATAGCCCGGGCACCTCCCCACACCACGCAAGCCCTCACCTGGCTGGCTTATTCGACACACCTCTTCCCAGGTGTAAGCAGCCAGATTCACAGGCTGTGTTACCCACGGATCCATCACCAGCTTCTCCAGAGTGGTGCGCTGCTCGGGGGCAGGCTGCAACAGCCCAGACACAAGGCTCATGAGTGCTGGAGATGAAGAAACACAGGTGGATCCAGGCTGGGGCTAGCAGAGCACATCTCAGACCCCCACAGAGTCTCTTCGAGGCAGGAGGAAGAGGAGGCTGGGGCTCAGGCTGGGCCTGGAATGCCCAGGGAAGGCCTCCTGGGGAGATAGACACCCCTAAAATGGAAGCCTGGAGCTTGAGACCCAACTCACTCAGACTCAGAGGCCTGGCGCCCCAGATGGCCTGCGGTCAGGAGCGCAGCTCTGCAGAGCTGTGAGTACTCGGGGGGGACACAGAGGCTGGAGAGAGGCAGCTGGCAAGGTGCCCCCGACTGGCCCCATGGGAAGAGCATGGACTCTGAGAGAAGCTGAAGCTTTGGCTCTAGATTTGGGTTCCATTTCCTCCAACAATGTGGGTGTCAGGGACACCCTGTGAACCTGTGAGAACCCCTGGGACAACCTCTGTGAATGGAGCAGCATGCTACAGAGCTGTGACCTTAGCACAGCTCTAAAAATGCTCTGCTAGGGTGCCCTAGCTGGGTTGTGTCCCCAAAACTGTGCATGTTGAAGTGGTAACCCCGTTGTGACATCAGGGAGGTGGGACCACCAGAGGCCATCAGGGTTAGTTGAGGCCCTGAGGTACAGGGTGAGCATCCCTATAAGAGAGGGAAAGGACTAGGCTTCCAATCCACAGAGGACACCTACAAGCCAGAAAAAGAGCCCTGACCAAGAACAGAACCCAGGGCACCTCGTCCTCAGATTTCCAGCTCCCAGACTGTGAGGAATCAATGTCTGCTGTTTGAGGGCCCATCTGCGGTGCAGTCACCCAGCCTGAGCTGACCCAGACAACAGTTTCTAACAAGAAAAGAATCCAGGCACAGATGTTGAGCACGAGGATGCTGCTGTCTTATAGATTTTAACGTGGGAATTGGGAACCCTGGTGTCCAGTCACCTGGCTAACACCTGACTGTTCCTGCCAGTCCCTGGGGCCCCTCCTGGTGTGGAAGCACTGAGCAGCCCACTCCAGGCTGGGAAGCCTTTCTGGCCACTGATCCCACATCTGCCTCACCACCTGGTCCTCACTCCAGAGGCAAACAGCATGCAGCCTGAGGGGAGCTGAGCCCTCAACCATCACCCTGCTCTGGAAGGGGAGGCTCCAAGGTGAGTGGTTGGGGTCTAGTCCTTCCTCTGACCTACATGCCTGATCTTCCCGGTGCTGCTCAGAAAGGGTACAACTGTGAAGTCTATCACTGACAAAGGGCCTCTAACACCCAAGAGACACTAATAAGAACTAAATCATCCAGAGTTTTTTAAGTCTTCTTGAAATCACTCATCTGCCTGTGTGTGCACACGCACGCATTACTAGGGGTTGAACCTAGGGTCTGTGCATGCTAGGCAAGTGCTCTGTTTTACGGGGTCTCACTAAGTTGCCCAGTCTGGGGCAACTTGGGCTCTCCTCCTGCCTCAGCCCTGGTGTGCCACCATGCCCCACTCAAATCATTCTTATGTTCAGATCAAAGCACAGGAAATAGAAAAGGAAGGTAAATAAGATCACTGGTATGCGAGGAAACAGAAACAGGAGCTGACAGCAGCCCAGGACACGACATCTCCCCACCATCTGGGAATCCTGCTCACCCTGGGAAACAGGGCGTGGGGGGTGTATAGCTGCCTCCACGGTCTCCTCCACTTCACAGAAGGGGTTCTCCTCGAAGACCAGTGTGTACAGTGTGACCCCCAGAGACCACATCTCCAGCTCCGGACCTCTGTAGCTGTGAGGAGGAGAGAGCATCTCAGGGCTTCATGGAATAGCACAGGCTTGCCCAGCCCACCCACAGTGCCACCAGCTAGGTTTCCCTGCGTGGGAAGGCCTTCAGGGGACCGCAGGCCGGGGGGAGGGCTTCCTGGAGAAGGCAGGGAGGTCAGGAGCGGCCTCATGAGGGGTCATCAGCACAGAGTGGTGTGCTTTGTAGAAAGACCACATGACAACGAGGTCAGGCTCAGAGCAGTGAGAACACAGGACAAGTGGACAGAGCAGGCAGAGGACAGTAGGACAGGGTGGGGCTAGGAACTGGTCCAGATGGAAGAAGAAGACTGGGGAGGGGCGGGGCACTGTTATTTCCTGTTATCACACAACCTCACGCATGCTGCCAGCTGCACCAGGCCGTCAGGTGGTTGAACCCTAACCCTCCCAGCAGCCTAGCAAGAGGAGTGTCGTCCTCATTCTACACCAGAGCACACAGGGCTCGGCAAGGTGGAGCAGCTGCCAAGCAGGCCCATGGCCCTGCACTGCCCTGTGCTGTCCCACGCTGCCCAAGGCCCTGAGCGTCAGTCTGTGGAGCTCAGAGCAGTCTCAAGCAGGCACCAGCTGGGAAGCAATAGTGCCCACGAGAGCCACCATCAGACACGGAGCCCTGAGCAGCCACAGCACGAGAGGGGCCCAGGACAGGGCCTCTGCTGTCCAGGGACCACAGGAGCCTGGGCCATAGGAGGCAGAAACCCAGGCAAGGGCAGCAGAGGCCACCACAGAGCGAGTGAAGGGGCGGCTGCAGGAAGCTAGAGCAGGTAGTCAAGTAAACGGCTTTGCCTTTATGTCATCTCATGGCAGAGATTTCAAGAATGTTGGAAAGAGTGGGGCTGGGACTGGCCAAATGATACATGTTCTAGGCTCGCAGGCGTGTGGCCTTGTGCCAGCGACTCAGCTCTGCTGTGATGGCACAGAGCAGCCACAGAGGATGAGAAGGCGCATGTGCACGTGGCCATGTTCTAATAAGACTTTTATTTGCAAAGCCAAGGGTAGGAGCTACTCGCACACAACCACAGGTTCACAGTAGCCAGGTGGCGGCAGCAGCAAGCACCCACCAGCAGCTCGTACCAGCCCACAAAAGGGAGACCGTGCCCCAGCGGCCACGTGAGGAACCTTGAGGACCTGATTCTGAGCCAGACAAGCCAGCAGTAGGAAGGCAGGCACCGCAGAATCCCACTCCTGGGAGGTCCAGTCCCTAAAGGAAGCAGGTCTGTAGAGACAGAGGTAGGACACCAGAGGCAGAGGCTGCAGAGGGTCGTGGGTGTTAGTGTTCAGGAAGATAAAGAGTTCTTTGGGGGACTGGGATTGTGGCTCAGAGGTGGAGCACTCGTCTAGCACGTGCAAGACCCTGGGTTCGATCCTCAGCGCCATATAAAAAAATAAAATAAAGATATGTGTCCACCTATAAGTAAAAAATAAATATTAAAAAAAAAAAAAAGTGCTTTGGGTAGGTGGTGGCTGTGGTTGCAAGACAGCATGAATGTGCTTACTGCCCCAAGCTCAGGCTTAAGATGGCAAATGTTACGTTATGTATGTTACCATAATAAAAAATATATATAAAAATCAGACTGGGGGCTGGGACATAGCTCAGTTGGTAGAGTGCTTGCCTCACATGCGCAAGACCCTGGGTTCAATCCCCAACACCACAAAAAAAAAAAAACAAGAATCAGATGGATACGGCCCAGGAAGGAAGAGCACTGCTAGTGAAGGTGGAAATCGCAGCTCAGACAGCCTTTTCAGGACAGTGGAGAGGACGGGCAACAGGACACAGCCAGGGCTGACCCAGAGGCCAGGAGCAGGACTGTCCCCCTGCATAGCTAATAGGAGGCACGGCATGAGAAGAAAAGGCCAGACAAGGGCTCTGGGAGAGGTGAGAGCAGGATTGGGGCTCCTCTAGGTTGTAGCTGGTCAGTCTGAGAGGAGGTCACTGAGCAGCTCAGAGCCACAGCCCAGGTTGGAACCCACACCCCTCATGGAAGCTGCCCAGCTGGGCATAGGGGCAGGACCTCCTAGGCAGCCCTGTCCTGGGCCACAGTAGACATTTAGTTTCCCTCCCACACTGGAGTAGGGTGACCACCCCAGCATTCACGGATGCCAGGGTGACCAAATCAATCCGAAACGTCACTTATGGAGGTTCCAACAGAACCCCACACTCCACGCAGGCAAAAAGTCCAGTCACTGCACACAGGGGCCAGACAGGCCCAGGAAAAGGCTGGAGCAGGCTGAGGGCTGCCATGCTCTGGGACTGCCATGAGCAGCCTGGAACCTGCACTTCCCAGCTCAGGGTGAAGGACCTGGGAGACTGTGCTCTGGGCCCTCACTTCCCAGCTCAGGGTGAAGGACCTGGGAGACTGTGCTCTGGGCCCTCACTTCCCAACTCAGGGTGAGGGACCTGGGAGACTGTGCTCTGGGCCCTCACCTCCCAGCTCAGGGTGAAGGACCTGGGAGACTGTGCTCTGGGCCCTCACCTCCCAGCTCAGGGTGAGGGACCTGGGAGACTGTGCTCTGGGCCCTCACTTCCCAACTCAGGGTGAAGGACCTGGGAGACTGCTCTGGGCCCTCACCTCCCAGCTCAGGGTGAGGGACCTGGGAGACTGTGCTCTGGGCCCTCACTTCCCAACTCAGGGTGAAGGACCTGGGAGACTGCTCTGGGCCCTCACCTCCCAGCTCAGGGTGAGGGACCTGGGAGACTGTGCTCTGGGCCCTCACTTCCCAGCTCAGGGTGAAGGGACCTGGGAGACTGTGCTCTGGGCCCTCACCTCCCAGCTCAGGGTGAGGGACCTGGGAGACTGTGCTCTGGGCCCTCACCTCCCAGCTCAGGGTGAGGGACCTGGGAGACTGTGCTCTGGGCCCTCACTTCCCAGCTCAGGGTGAGGGACCTGGGAGACTATGCTCTGGGCCCTCACCTCCCAGCTCAGGGTGAGGGACCTGGGAGACTGTGCTCTGGGCCCTCACCTCCCAGCTCAGGGTGAGGGACCTGGGAGACTGTGCTCTGGGCCCTCACTTCCCAACTCAGGGTGAAGGACCTGGGAGACTGCTCTGGGCCCTCACCTCCCAGCTCAGGGTGAGGGACCTGGGAGACTGTGCTCTGGGCCCTCACTTCCCAGCTCAGGGTGAAGGGACCTGGGAGACTGTGCTCTGGGCCCTCACCTCCCAGCTCAGGGTGAGGGACCTGGGAGACTGTGCTCTGGGCCCTCACTTCCCAGCTCAGGGTGAGGGACCTGGGAGACTGTGCTCTGGGCCCTCACCTCCCAGCTCAGGGTGAAGGACCTGGGAGACTGTGCTCTGGGCCCTCACCTCCCAGCTCAGGGTGAGGGACCTGGGAGACTGTGCTCTGGGCCCTCACCTCCCAGCTCAGGGTGAGGGACCTGGGAGACTGTGCTCTGGGCCCTCACTTCCCAGCTCAGGGTGAGGGACCTGGGAGACTGTGCTCTGGGCCCTCACCTCCCATGTGAGCCTTCGGAGTGTGTGGCACAGTGGTGACCACAACCAGACACTCTGGATCCAGGCCAAGGGCCAAGTCCAGCTCCAGCCAGCCCAGCAGGGTAACCCTGCACACTGCTGACAGGACCATACAGGCGGGTCATGCCCAATCACCCACTCCCCTCCAGAGGTGCACGTTAGCTGCATTTCTCTTAATACCAACGTGTCTGAACCTGACTTAATAAAATACTTCGTATGTGGAGACACCCAATTTGAGCATGCAAGAGACGGTGAGGATGTGTACATAGCAGAAACCACTGTCAGCCGACTCCTCTGGGGACTCCTAGCACTAGGAGGAGACGCTGCAAGGGCCATCCCCTGCCGTCCACAGGCTCCCCCACCTGAGGAGAAGCAAACTCATCTTCCCCCAGGGTCCACTTCCTCCCCAGCAGGGGCAGTACCCTGGGGCTGACTGTGGCCAAGCAGTACCAATGAAGGGCCTCTCAGGGACTAAGCCCCCACCGTCCATCCTCCCCACAACTCCTAGAGCTTCTACTCTGGCTATTGCTTGATTTCTAATATGGCCAGCCTGACAAGACTTTATTGAAGTAGGTTATTATTCCTGTCACCAAATAAACCTAGCTAAAGAAGAGTTTTTCGGGCTAGGGTTGTAGCTCGGTGGTAGAGCTCTTGCCTCGCCTGAATGAGGCACTGGGTTCGATCCTCAGCACCACATAAAAATAAATAAATAAAATATAGACATTGGTCCATCTGCAAATAAAAATTAAAAAAAAAAAAAAAAAGAAGTGTCTTCACTTTACGTAGTAAAGTCCCATCTTTTATTTTTGCAGGGTTTTGTGTATTTTTTTGTTGTTTTTGGTACTGGGGATTGAACCCAGGGTGCTCTACTACTGAGTCATACCCCCAGCCCTTTATTAAATTTTATTCTGAGATAGGGTCTCATTATGTTGCTGAGGCTGGCCTCAAACTTGTGATTCCCCTGCCTCAGCCTCCCAAGTTGCTGGGGATACAGGTGTGTGCCACTGCTCCCAGCAAGTCCCATTTTGGGGGACCCTCATCTTTACTTTCTATATTTTCCTAATTTATATCAAACTCAAGAAAAACAAAAATTGAGAAACAAAACATAGTAGAATGAACCCATGTCCACTGCCCAGCACCCTCTGACCACTTTGCATGTTTGCCCACTTATTCTCTGAAACATAACCCTTTATCACTCAGCACCCTTGTCACAAAGAGGCACTGACCAAAGCCATTTCCCCTAAAATCAAACTAATCCTGAGGCCCAGTGGAAAGGGCAGGCACAGTGACAGGGCACACACGAGCTACGTACGGATTCCCCATGAGAACCTCAGGAGCACAGTACTCGATCGTTCCACAGAAGGTGTAAAACAATTTGCCCCTTTCCAAGTAGGCAGCCGATCCAAAGTCGATCAACTTGATAGTGAAGTCCTCCGCGATCACAATGTTCTCATCCTTGATATCCCGATGCACGATGCCCTTTGAGCGCAGGTAACTCACTGCTGACACCAGCTGGAATTAGGCAGAGGCATTTATTGTCAAAATAAATGCTTACAAGAGGGGCTGGAGTTGTGGCTCAGTGGTAGCACACTTGCCTAGCACGTGTGAGGCACTGGGTTCGATTCTCGGCACCACATACAAATAAAATAAAGGTCCATCAACAACTAAAAAAAAAAAATAGTTTATATATATAAAAACAAGAAAAATACCACCAACAAAACTCGTTTGCCAGTGCATCATGCTGGGGGCTGGAGACCCGATCTGGTCCCCGTGGGAGGCACAGAAACCAGCTTGGCAGGAACAGACCTCAAGAACACACGGAGAGCAAACAACCGTATAGACTGGTGTCCAACAGGAAGTGCCCACGAGCAGCTCATGGGGCAGGAGAGCCACTTGCCCAGGGTCCAGTCGGCAAGGGGTGATTGAGAAGGTACAGATGCTCCTGCCCAGGGCTCTGGGAGATCTTCAAAGAGCAGCAAGGCACACCCACAAGGATTCCCCACGGAGCAGGACTCTGACCATCTGGAACGAGGGGCTCCACTGGAAACAAGCTCCTCTCCAAAAGTCATGGACCCACCTGCCTGGCCCCCTCTGCATCTCCGATGGCAGAGGCCCCACCTCTCCTGCCTCTCCATGGATTCCAGAAAGACACACAGCGGGTCTGACTGCATCACGGTGTGGGTAGCTGGACCCATCAACTCAACAATCCCAGAGTGCAGTCAATCATTTCAAAATCAATCAGAAGCAAACTAATGGCAGGACCACTAAGCCCACTAAGTAACTTACACTTAATAAACAAATATATGTATGTATGTATATATATATATATATATATATATATATATATATATATACACACACACATAAATAGTACATACCTACACACCTACACACACACATTCACATGCACATACATGCACACGTGTTCACACTTGCACATAAACAAGTGCATGCGCATTCATATGTAGACATAAACCAAACAGACATGCATACATGCACACACAGCATATTCCCGTCAGGCCCAGTCAATGACAGAAGCCACGTTTTCATTACAACATGGAAAGTCTCACTAAGACTTATTAACTAGTGCTGAGCGGGGAGGAGAAGCCAACCTCCTGCCGCTCTCCCATGCCTTGCACATAAGGGCTGCTCGCAGGACTCCACAACAGTTCACAGGCTTCGGCTCCCATTGCACCCCAGGCCTGGCAGACGGGGAGCTGCGGCAAGGTGCTGATAACTGGCAGTATTGTATATGATAATGTGTTTACTCCAAACTAAGGATCTATATTCAACTATGTTAACACATGTAAGTTTATACCCAGAAACTTTTACAAAAATGTTAAAATATGAACTGCTATAGTTACTTGTGTCATCAGCCACAAAATCAACTACAAGGCAACACTGTTAAGAGCTCACTACAAGGAAACCTCACATAGGGGCTCTAGGGACCACAAAGTCCTAGGACACATTCGTGGCACTAGCTGAGGGGAGCAAGAGGGTCCAGCATGGGAAGGGAAAGCCAGGCAGCCGAAGCCCTCAGGCAGGTGTCCAGGAGAGTCCCACAGACACCATGGAACTTCCAGGCCCTCCCAGGAAACAGATCAACACAGGCCTGGTGGCCACCCTCCCAGGAGCTGGGGGCAGCCAGGGAACAACACCTTCTACCTCCCAAGGCAGAGTCCTGCCCCTCCCACCCCTCTGCTGATCACTCCCTAGCCACTAAAATGACAAATGCACAGGGACAAATGCACACTTCAGTACAAAACAGAGGAAGGCACTGAGTGAAAGTAACACACCAGGATCTCACCTGTACTCACCAAGGAACCAGGAACTAACGCCATGGGCGTACGCCCCCAGGACACGCTAGGACTCACAGCCTGTCCTGTAGGTGACACAGTGACTCCACCTGTGCTCCTGGGACATCTAGGACTCACAGCCTGTCCTGTAGGTGACACGGTGACTCCACCTGTGCTCCTAGGACATCTAGCACTAACAGCCCTGTCCTGTAGGTGACACGGTGACTCCACCTGTGCTCCTGGGACATCTAGGACTAACAGCCCTGTCCTGTTGGTGACACGGTGACTCCACCTGTGCTCCTGGGACATCTAGGACTAACAGCCCTGTCCTGTACGTGACACGGTGACTCCACCTGTGCTCCAGGGACATCTATGACTCACAGCCTGTCCTGTAGGTGACATGGTGACTCCACCTGTGCTCCTGGGACATCTAGGACTCACAGCCCTGTCCTGTAGGTGACACGGTGGCTCCACCTGTGCTCCTGGGACATCTAGCACTAACAGCCCTGTCCTGTAGGTGACACGGTGACTCCACCTGTGCTCCTGGGACATCTAGGACTCACAGCCCTGTCCTGTAGGTGACACGGTGGCTCTACCTGTGCTCCTGGGACATCTAGGACTCACAGCCTGTCCTGTAGGTGACACGGTGGCTCTACCTGTGCTCCTGGGACATCTAGGACTCACAGCCCTGTCCTGTAGGTGACACGGTGACTCCACCTGTGCTCCTGGGACATCTAGGACTCACAGTCCTGTCCTGTAGGTGACATGGTGACTCCACCTGTGCCCCAGGGACATGCTAGGACTAGCAGCCCTGTCCTGTAGGTGACATGGTGACTCCACCTGTGCTCCTGGGACATCTAGGACTCACAGCCCTGTCCTGTAGGTGACAGGGTGGCTCTACCTGTGCTCCTGGGACATCTAGGACTCACAGCCGTGACCTGCAGGTCCACAGTCACTCCCAGAATGTCTACCAGAAGACTGCAGTACTGATTTTCCTGTGGTCTCCTGGTCTGCAGAGACAGGACTTGAGAGCTAACTCACAGGCTCAGCCTCCGTGACGGTCTGAGTGGTTCACGTCTGTGACCTCTGAGGACACTCTACACATACAAAGGAAGCTCAGTCACTTAGCACCTCTCTGTGCTCACGCCACGTCACTCTCTGGCCTCTTCTCTTAGTTTCTCTGTCTCAACCACAGGATTCTCTTCTCAAAGTAGGTATCTTACTCCACAAAATCCCAAGGCTGAAGACCAGGTCCAGCTCAGAAAGAAGTGAGTCCAGTCAGAGTCCCTGGCCACCCATGTCCATCAATGGTGCCCATCCAACCCACACAGCCCTGGACCCTCTCACCTGCCGGAAGATGTAGCTTGCCAGGGGCTCATCCAGGCTAGGGTGACGGTCAATGAAAGCAAAGAGGTCCAGGCCAGAGCCATGCTTCTCCATTACCAGCTGGAAGAAGCCCTGGTTTTCAAACACGTCCAGCACCTGGGAAAGGCAAGGCCAAGGGAAGCTCTGCTGACGTCAACCACCAGATGAAGGATGTTCTACAGGAGCAACGTCAGGGCTCCCTCCTTCACCTTGATGATGTTGGCATGCTCCACTCTGGAGAGAATCGCGATCTCCAGAGTGACTTTTCCAAGTTTGGGGTCCTCCACCCAACAGTCTTCCAAAATCTTCTCCTTCTTAATGAACTTCACCACCACCTGTGGAAACAGTGAGGACATAATGGACAGTCCTCTGTGTCCCATTCCACATGATGTCCACTACCTGCCCCTGGCAACAGCAGAGCGGCAGTGTTCTCCTCCCCCAAGCAAACACAAGCCCCGCAGCGGGAAGAAGCAGGCAGTCAGCAGCTGAGCAGATGCGGGGGAATCCCTGCCTGTCCTGTCTCATGCATGGACTGCAGTGAAGGGGGCCCAGGAAGCAGTGCCTGAGAAAAGAAGCCGTGGAGACCTTGGGGGGGTGCTGCCCAGACCACCCATGCAGCCTCATCCTCCTTGAAGTTCTGTGTCCTAACCAGGAGAACAAAATAACAGGCCCAGGGAGAAGAGAAAATAAAGGACAATCCATCCTTAGACACATTTCAACACTGACTCTGAGGCCAGCCAGCAAGTCCACAAACTGGACGGACAGAGCAGAGCACACAGGGCCTTCACAAAGTCAGGCCACGTGCCGGAACATAACACAAAGCGTGTTCTCAGACTGTGGGTACACTAAGCTAGAAGTTGAAAACTGAAAGAGACCTGAACAGCTCCAACTACCTGGAAATTAAACAACACGTTTCCACATAGCCAAAACATTTATAAGTGAATAAAAACAAAACACAGAATATGGCAACGTGGGCCACAGATGAAGCCAAGCTGCAGAGGAATTCCGAGCACTGATATTTACACTAGAGAAGAGAAAAGCTCAACTAAGCCATGTAAGAAGGCACCTCAGAAAAGTAGGAGCCAGGCGTGGTGGGCACATCTGTGATCCCTGCCACCAGTGAGGCCGCGCTGGAGGGCCACAGCTATCGACCAGCATGGGTACCTCAGTGAGACCCTATCTCAACACAAAAAATAAAAAGGGGTATGCACGTGGATCAGTGGTAAAGTGCCCCTGGGCTCCATCCCTGGTAACAAGAAAAAGAAAAAGAAAAAAGAAGAAGAAGAAAAGCAAAGCAAATTAAATCCAAAATAAAATAATAATAATAATAATAAAGAATTGAAACCACAAAACTAAAAACAGATCAATAAGGACAATTAATGAAGCCATAACATTAAGCCTCTAACCAGACAGATCAAAAAACAATAAGACACAATATCAAGTATGAGAGAGATGATAAAATCACAGACGCCAAAGACACTGAAAGATTCTGAAGTATCACAGACAACTTTATGCTGATACATTTGATAATCTGGATGAAACAAAGCTCCTGAAAGACCCAAACCATCAAAGCTCACTCAAGAAGCCAGAAACAGAAGTCACCTTCTATTTCAGAATCTTGATTTGTAGTTTAAAACTTGCATTTAAAGAGCAACCCACTCCCAGACCATTCTACTGTTCAATCCTACAAAATGTTTAAGGAGGAAATCACATTGTACACAATTGTGCACAGACTCCTGCAGGGGACAGAGGAAGGGGCTACTTCCAGGTCTGCCTTTACAAGGCCACTTCACTGACCCCAGAGGCAGAAGAAGCGTTTCCGCCACACTCAAGCCACACGCCTCACCACCACAGAGCACTGACAGAGGGAATACGGCAGTGTTTCAGGACAGCAGTGACACGGCAGACCAGGGACACTTAATTCAGGACACAAAGTTGACGGAATTCGCAGTCCACACCCAAGGTTGGTGGAGTGGTCCAGTGATGTCTGACAATGCTCCCAGACAAAGAAAGGACACCTTTTAACAACTGTGCCGACTGGTGCACATGCCCATGCGAAGATGACCCTCAAGTGTGTTTTGTGCCACGTGCAAAATCACTCCAACTACACCACAGGCCTCAAGCAAAGCTTCAAACCCAGAACCTGAAGAGAGAAACATGAAATCTTTGTGACCTTGGATCACACAGGACAGGGAGCACATGATCCATGGGAAGAAACTGATAAAATTGGACTTCACCAAAATCCAAACCTCTGTCCCTGAAAGGCACTGTCGCGGACGAGAAGACGGGCCTCTGACTGGAGAACACATCTGCACAGCAGGCCTCTGATGAAGGAATGCAACCAGCTCACCCGGAGCCGGCATGGGGCCAGGGGTCCCAGAGCTCAGGAGGCTGAGACAGGAGGACTGCAAGTGTGTGGCCAGCCTGGGCAACTGAAGAAGGCCTGGTCTCAAATAAAAAATAAAAAGTGCTGGGGAAGTAGCTCCAAGATTAAGCAATTTTTTAAAAGTTCACAGGAGACAAGGACACTTCAGCAAAGAAAATAAGCAGATGGCAAATAAGCACATGAAAAAGCGCTCAGCACCCCAAGAGCCCAGGTGCTGCGCTCAGTCCCTCACAGCTCAGCACCCCAAGAGCACAGGTGCTGCACTCAGTCCACACAGCTCAGCACCCCAAGAGCACAGGTGCTGCGCTCAGTCCACACAGCATCCAGGCAGGCAGGGCTAAGCCCCAGGGTCTGTGGCCAGGACACAGGCTTGTGTGTTGCGGACAAGTCGTGCCCCTTGATTAGGATGGCTGTGCCAGGGACTGTGCTCTGTACTTAGTTTCAAGTATACCTTCTGGCCTGCTCAATAATGTTGGGAGGATTTCTTTCCAGGTGAGAGGAGGAGGTACAAGTTTGGTTTAAAAGTAGGCATGTGGGCGGGAGAGTATCCCCCATGCCAAGAGAGCTGGGGGCCTTAGCATGCCAACCCCAGGAGTGGCTGCAGCCTTCTGGACCACGTGCAGCAGGACTGCCACCCCAGCAGCAATGTGAGCCCTGCAGGGCGTGCTCTCCTTAAGACCCCTCTCTCCCACTGAACCCACAGAGGGAGAGCAAGAGCAGAGCCAGGCCCCCCCTGAGAGCCAGAGCACCTCCTTGTTTTGCGCCTTATCCACTGCGGTCCAGACAAACCCAAAGGCCCCACTTCCAATCGGGCTGAGGGTGCTGTACTTGTGGGAGTACTCCCCCTCACAGGCGGCCAGCTCTGCCAGCTCCACGGGTGTGGGGCTCTCCTCAAACCAGGGCTTGGCTCTGAGCATCTGCAAAGGCAAAGGAAGGTCTGAGGAAGACCTGCCACCACAAAGCCAGGTGGCCCCCCCCTCTAGGCCCACCATCCCCAGCAGCACAGCCCCTCCTCCCGTGCCCACAGGGAGCCTTTCTAGGCAGCCTGGACACCCTGATCCAAACTGGCACCCCCAACCCTGGACACAAAGCATGTGCAGACTCAAAGGCCTGCATCTGCTCTGCACACAGGGTATGAGAAGACAGAAGACCACGAGACCCCACTCCCACCCCCGGGAAACAAAGCCAAACAGCAAGGCCAACAGGAGGCCCACGCCAGCTGCAGACACCAACCTCCCCGAGGCTGGGTCCAGGGAGCTCGCTCATGGAGTGGGTGGAGCTGGGCAGGCTGGCGATGAGCAGGCGGGTCCTGGTGGCTGAGTTGCGGTGGCTCTGCAAGAGGTTCTTCACCAGCCAGCAGCAGAACAGGGTTGCAGAGCCCTGGAGCTCCACGCGTTTCACTTCAAACTGGATACCTGAAGCACAGAGGTGAGGAGGAGGGACCTTGCTGACGCTGCTCCCCGAACAGCACGCGGACCACACACAGCAGTCCACGTGAGGGCAAGCAGCCCCCGGCCCGGAGACACCACCACCGCAGCATGTGGGGCAGCTGGGAGCCAAGGGACACCCTGCAGAGCACCAGAGACTACACAGCCCACCTCAGAACAGCCAGGCAGAGGGGACAAGAATGTGACAGTCCACAGGCACTGGTCACGCAGTCACACCAGGTCCAAGCCACACACCCACTCTGGGCTTTGGTACAAAGCTCCGGTGTCGTGTGCATCACCAGGCACTTTTACAGGGCCCTCTCAGGGACATCAATATGAACAAGGTATTTTAGATCCACCGTGTTTTCACACATCAGTGATGGGAAGCAATATAAAAAAAAGAGGTGAAAGTCCTCTACAGTGAAACTACAAAACTCTAATGAGAGAAACTGAAGACCTGAAGGGTGAAAGATCTTCCATGTTCTTGGATAGGCAGAATTAATATTGTCAAAATGACCATACTACCAAAAGCTCTATACAATTCCTATTAAAATCCCAATGTCATTCTTCACAGATATACAAAAAACAATCATAAAATTCATTTGTAAAAATAAGAGGGCCAGAATAGCCAAAGCAATTCTTACCAAGAAAAGTGAAGCAGGAGACATCACAGCACCAGACTTTAAATCATACTACAGAGCTATAGTAACAAAAATGGCATGGTATTGGCACCAAAACAGACGTGAAGACCAACGATACAGAATAGAAAACACAGAGACAAGCCCGAATAAATACAGTTATCTCAAATTAGACAAAGGCACCGTACACATACATTGGAGAAAAGAAAGCCTCTTCAACAAACGGTGCTCGGAAAACTGGAAATGTAACAAAATGAAATTAGACCCCCCATCTCTCACCTTGCATAAAACTCAGATCAAAGTGGATCAAGGACCTAGGCAGATGGCAGGGTCTGTACCTACTAGATGAAAAGGTAGGCTCAATCACCTATCATCAGCTGAGGAACCAAATTCCTCCACCAGACTCCTAAAGCACAAGTAAAATCAAGAATCAATAAATGGGATGGTGTCAAACTAAAAAGCGTCTTCACAGCAAAGGAAACAATCAAGAACATGAAGAAAGAGCCTACAGAATGGGAGAAAAATCTTTACTACCTGCACCTCAGACAGAGCACTAATCTCCAGGATATGTAAAGAACTCAAAAAACTTAACACCGAAAAAACCAAATAGGGGGCTGGGGTTGTGGCTAAGCAGTAGAGCTCTCACCTAGCACGGGCGAGGCCCTGAGTTCAATCCTTAGCACCACATAAAAATAAATAAAGATATTGTATCAAACTACAACTAAAAAATGAAAAAATATAATAAGTAAAAAAAAAAAAAAAAAAACCCAATCAGTAAATGAGCAAAGGAATTGAACAGGTACTTTACAGAAGAAGTAGTAAGACTGGTCAACAAATATGTGAAAAAATGTTCAACATCACTAGCAGTTAGAGAAATGCAAATTAAAACTACACTGAGATTTCATCTAACTCCAGTCCGAATGGCAATTGTCAAGAATACAAGCAATGATAAGTGTTGGCGAGGATGTGGGGAAAAGGTACACTCATACATTGCTGGTGGAACTGCAAATTGGTGCAACCACTCTGGAAAGCAGTATGGAGATTCCTCAGAAAACTTTGAGTGAAACCACTATTGGACCCAGTTATCCCACTCCTCGGTTTATATGGAAAATACTTTAAAATAGCATACTACGGTGACACCGCCATATCAGTGTCATAGCAGTTCAATTCATGATAGGTAAACTAGGCTAGGTATCCTTCAAAAGATAAATGGATAAAGACAATGTGGCATATATACACAACAGAATGTTCTCAGTCATAAAGAAGAATGAAATCATGGCATTTGCCAGTAAATGGATGGAACTGGAGACTATCATGCTAAGTGAAATAAGCCAACCCCCAAAACCAAAGGCCAAATATTGAATGTTCTCACTTATATGCAGATGCTAACACACACTAAGGTGGAGGAGGGAGAATAGAAGTTCACTGGATTAGACAAAGGAAAATGAAGGGAAGGAAGAAAAGGGAATGGGAAAGACAATAGAATGAATCAGACATCACTTTCCTATGCTCACGTGTAAACACACGACCAGGGGCACTCCACATCATGTACAGCACAAGAATGGGAACTCACACTCCATGTAGGATATAGCATGTGTATGGTATGTCAAAATGCACTCTATTATCATGTATAAAAAGAACAAATTAAAAAATTTTTTTTAAAACCCTGGTGTCTACTTTCAGGTGGTGGAATTCTGGTTAGAGCTGATTGTATTTCCTCCTTATTTCTTAATATTTCTACAAATAACGTGTGTTACTCACATTTTTTTTTTTTTAATTTAGAAAATGGAGTAAGCAATCAACACCACAAAATCAGCAATGTTGAAACAACTAGCTAGAACAAGGGGGACCCAGAGATTAGGAAAAGTCAGAGCCTGGCTGTAGTGCCCATGAAGAAGGGGCTTCAGGGCCCCTGCAGAGAAGCAAGGGAGCACAGGGCAGAGCAGATGTCCGCTGGGCACATAGCACTCTCTGCCTGGCAGCTCAGTGTGACCTGGGGACCAGTGGGAGCTGGAAGGACAGGCCCCAGCACGAGACCCCCACCCCTTCTGAGCCTCCTGGAAATCAAGACTAGGTGCTAGAGCACAGAGCACCACAAAGGGGACCCAGGCTCCCTCTCCTCAGGCAAATGTGCCATAATCCTAATGTCAAACGACAACATATTATCCTTTAGCAAACCTTCTCCAAGATGAGAGCTCCATAGACCCCAAGATGAAGACCACCTGTGCTCTGCTGTGATGCTCTGAGGCAGCAGTGCCTCCCTAGGTCAGGGTGACATACAGCCCCAGTCCCACCCAGGCCAGAAACACACTCAGCCCCAGACCCACCCAGGACACACTTAGGCCCCCCAGCCACTCCCAGGCCAGGGACCCATGTAGCCCCAGCCCACAGATACCAGGGACACACTCAGCCGCAGGCCCTCCCAGGCACACTCAGCCGCAGGCCCTCCCAGGCACACTCAGCTACAGGCCCTATCAGAACACACTCAGCTAAAGGCCCTATCAGAACACACTCAGCCGCGGGCCCTCCCAGGCACACTCAGCCGCGGGCCCTCCCAGGGCACACTCAGCCTCGGGCCCTCCCAGGCACACTCAGCCGCGGGCCCTCCCAGGCACACTCAGCCGCGGGCCCTCCCAGGGCACACTCAGCCTCGGGCCCTCCCGGGCACACTCAGCCGCGGGCCCTCCCGGGCACACTCAGCTGCAAGCCTGCCCAGGACACACTCAGCCTCAGGCCCTCCCAGGCACACTCAGCCTCAGGCCCTCCCAGGCACACTCAGCCGCGGGCCCTCCCAGGCACACTCAGCCGCGGGCCCTCCCAGGCACACTCAGCCGCGGGCCCTCCCAGGCACACTCAGCTGCAAGCCTGCCCAGGACACACTCAGCCTCAGGCCCTCCCAGGCACACTCAGCCTCGGGCCCTCCCGGGCACACTCGGCCGCGGGCCCTCCCGGGCACACTCGGCCGCGGGCCCTCCCGGGCACACTCAGCCGCGGGCCCTCCCAGGCAAACTCGGCCGCGGGCCCTCCCAGGCCAAGACATACTCAGCCGCAGTCCGTCTCGGTGGTAGCAGCTCCCAGAGTAGGTGCCCTCCTGGATCTGCTGCTGCAGGCTGGTAGCCCTGGGTGCCACGGGTGTGGAAGTGACCTGAGCGCTTAGCCTTGGGTCCTCTGCTGACGGGCACGTATGCTCAGGGCTCACATCCAGTGTGGGAAGGATGTAGTCCGGGCTCTCCATGTCATGTGCTTTGTGATGTTCAGAGGACACCAAACAAATCTCAGAGGGTTCTGTCTGATCGTGTCCTAAATGGCTTTCCTGGAACTGCAGGCCATCACCAGGGTCAAAGTAGGTGCCAGCCAATAGCAACAGTTCCCTGTCCCCCAGGATATCTGGTCTCTGCCTATGGAGATGGCCCACATCCTCATCAGAGTCCACCACCACAGGAGAAGGTGTCTCACTGAGTTCAGATGTGGCACAGGAGCAGCTGGATGAAGCTCGTTCCGCCAAGTCGCTGAGGAAGAGCTCCTTTAGGTTCCAGGAATAAGAATTCACATCGGCCTCCTGGGCCTCCTGGGCCTCCACCACCTCTAGGACACCAGGAAGGTCAGTGGCCAAGGCATAGCAGGCCGAGGAGCTGCCCAAGTGGCTGCTGTGAAGGTCTCTGCCTCCAAGATCGCAGAAGGACATTGGGGCGGAGGGTGGGTGCTCTGCTGGGACCTGCTCACGGCAGGAGAGGCCCAGAGGCCCTGTGCAGCTCAGCTTAGGCAGCCTCTCCTCTGTCAAGCAAGTCTGCAGCTCCTCTCGGTTGTCCTGTGCCCCCAGCCAAGGCTCATCCAGAGTGGGCGTCCCAAAGGAGACACTTGCCCTCCCTGAGGGGCTGGGAGCCAGCTGCCGTAGGGCCCACTTGCTACTATAGAGAGGGCAGTGCATCAGGAGGCCCCCCGTTGCCAGCTGTCCTACAGTTTGGGCCTGGAGTCTGGCAGGATCAGTCCAAGGGCTAGGGCTGAGGACACCGATCAGCTCCTGCTGGGCCTCCAGACTCAGGCCACTGTCCCTGTCCTCAGCAGGGCCTGCAGGCTCAGAACCCTCACACAAAGCCCAGGATTTTGTATCCACTGGTTCAGACCTGCTTTCTTCCAGGGGACCCTGCCTGGGGTCCTCTGTTGCTGCAGGCTCCTCTTTCCCCAAGGCAGCACATTCCTGGTCTGTGACCAGTGACTGGTCATCTTGGGCTGGTGGGCTCCCTTCTGGGGCATCTTGCTGGTCCTGGAGCAACGAAGACTCACCATGGGTCACGGAGCTTTCCTCTGAGGTACTCTGCTGGTTCTCAGGCAGTGACTGTTCACTATGGGCTGGCGGGCTTCCCTCGGGGACACTTTGCTGGTCCACGGACGACGACTGTTCCCCATGAGCTGGCGGGCTTCCCTCAGTGACACTTTGCTGGTCCATAGATGACAACTGTTCCCCATGGGCTGAAGGATTTTCCTTGGGGACACTTTGCTGGTCCATAGGTGACAACTGTTCCCCATGGGCTGAAGGATTTTCCTTGGGGACACTTTGCTGGTCCCTGGGTGACAACTGTTCCCCGTGGGCTGGAGGGCTTCCCTTGGGGACACTTTGCTGGTCCCTGGGTGCCAAATGTTCCCTGTGAGCTGGTGGGCTTCCCTCAGTGACACTTTGCTGGTCCCTGGGTGACAACTGTTCCCTGTGGGCTGGAGGGCTTCCCTCAGGGACACTTTGCTGGTCCGTGGATGATGACTGTTCTCCGTGGGGGGCGGGCGGGCTTCCCTCAGGGACACTGTCTACCCTGGAAATAGGAATTCAGATGTCAGGCATTAGCAGTCACAAAAAAGGAGACAGGAGGAACCATTCTGTTAAAACACAAAGCATTTAACACCATAAAATTCACAACAAAAAAGATTAAATTTTGCAACCAAGTCAATACATAAAGCACCTACTCTCCAATACTGTCAGACAAATCCTCGTTTAGCAAGGCTTTATCAAGATGGTGCTGAGACTGCCACAGTGCAGAGACCCAGGCCCAGTGCTCAGCTCAGCCTGCACGCGGCCCAGGCAGCCTGCTGCCAGTGTGCAGCTCACTCTGCCACACTGAAGGCCTGAAGTGAGGGGCCAGAGGGGACTCAGTGTCTGGCAAACTCCACACCAGCCCACTGACTGGCTAGGAATGCCACCACCCTCACAGTCAAGTGGGGAGACGGTCAGGCCAGCCAACAGGCTGAAGGGAGCAGGTGGGGGTGAGGACAAAGAGAAACTCCCCCAAGTGCCTCCAGCAAGTGGTGAGCAGGGGGGAGGCTGCGACAGTTGACACAGTGCCCCCAGGGCACAGGCCCACACCACAAACTGTAGCCTGTGCCTGGCCACTGAGCAGCAGGTATGCCAAACAAGTGCACATCCTACAGGGCACAGAGGCAGGTTCACACCTGCCGCCCAGCAAGAATGCAGCAGTGATTCCCACTGACAGAAGAGGCCAGGGCCAGCACCAGGACAGAAGTGCAGAGGAGGGCACTGTCAGCAGGGGTCTGAGAAGCAGAGCTGTCCTGTGGGAGGAGGGGTGTCTGCAGAGGTATCCCTCCATGCCCACTCCCACCCTCTCTGTCCAAGCACTGCATGTCCAGAGATGAGCCTCGTGTGGCTCAGGGGACCATGCGTCCTTCTCCAGGGCCAGCAGAGGGGGGTCCACACCAAGGAATCTGGGCAGCCTCTGGATGTGGTGTTCCATGGTCAGGACATGCGGCCTTGACCTCAGGGCAGCTCTGTACTTTCAGTCACCCCCTGAGGATCTCTGAGGTGCTAACCACTGGGGGCCCCCAGGGTCCATTTTCCTCTTTGATCACCCCATCCACAGCCCTCCCACCTTAAACCCCTGGGCCAGATGTGCTCTTGGATTTCAGAAAGATCATCAGTCACTTGAAGGAACTCCACAGGACAAACCCAGCATGAGGCCTCTACATACCGCAGTGTGGGGTAGCAGGAAAACATCAATGGCTGCCCATCAGCTCAGGGTGGGTTTAATCATCAAACATGCTCCAGCATCAAATTTAGGGAAAAATTTCCATGTTGGGGACTTTTTAGATTTCAAGATGTGGGTTAAGGCTGTGAGCCTGCAGAGTCTCTACGTGTTAGCATGACCACGGAATGGCCCTCCCCAGCTCCCCTGGAGACCACGCTCTGCCCTCCACTCAGCACGGGAGCAAGGGGTGTGGCTGTCACGTGATACCGGGGAGTAGGGCACCTCCACTCCTACCTCCCAGAGTCCACACAGCGTCAGGAGCTGCTGGGACCTGCACCCAGGTCACCCCAGGGATCATAGGCCCCAAAGCAGGGACACCAAGACCTGCCACCGTGGAGACCCCTGAACCAATGTCACTTCATGTGGAGTCCTTTTGAGCCTCTGCCTCTCAGGAGAACCCCCTCAGCATGAGCATCAATTCACTAGAACAGCTGAGCCTGAGCGAGAATGCTGGGGCCTGAGGCGGCGGCGGAGGAAGCCCGACAGAACCCCAGAACACGTGCCTCCCTCCTCCTTCTGTACTTCCCACTTGGACTTGGTGACGCAGCAGCTTGCATTCCTAATTAGACCACAATGTCACAGAGAAGCCTCGACTCTCCGCCCGTTATCTGTTGAACAAGTGAGTGGGTGACTGAAGGGCATGTCACGCACTACTCCGTGCTGCAGGTGGGATGGGAGCCGCTCCGCGGCAGAACCTCGGCCTTGTGTGAGCAAGGCATGGTTCCATCCTCAGCACCACCAACGATAACTACGCAAACCCCTAGGATCTAAAACTGTCCCACCTAAAAGAAAATGTAAGACTTAACCAATGCAGTGTAGCTTCCTCATTGAACAACACGAGCCTAGAAGAGGCACTCTGCCCTGATCCTGAGGAGAGCGGCTGGCGAGTGACCCCACTGGACACCCCACTCCTGGAATGATGCACTCACTGGCAGCTGGCAGGAGTAAGCAGCCCAGCCAGGCTGGGGCACTTGACCAGCATCGGCCACTCATGCCAGCTCCCAGCTCCCCTCATCTGCAGATGGGTACGCTTCTCATGCCACCCAAAGCAAACCTGAGCCAGGAGGGAGCCAGGGAGACGAATCAAAGGAACACCCTGACACCAAACAGCAGGGAAGGAACAACAGGTGCTGTTGGGGGTCTTGCTGGGAAGAGGTGCTGCATGGGAAGAGGTCAGCAGGCACAAGCACACACAGCCAGGACAACATGCAGCAATCCTGTCCTGTTAGACAAAAGCCAGGCACAAGGGTACACACCACACACACACACACACACATCCATGCTGACTCGCATAGGGGGAGGGTCTGGAGGGTTGGAGCTGCTGACAAGTGTCCTCAGAGTGGGAGGAGGCAGGTCTGGAGAGGGCCAAGGGGAGTCCACCTGTCACTGCTGCTCTGACCTTGAAACACACCCATGTACTCCTTTAAAATAAGTCCAGGAAGGCTGCCACAACAACAAACTAAAGAAGGCAGACCCAAGGACAAAGGGGACAGCTCAGGCCCAAGGACAGGAAACTCTGACGTATGCTCCAATGCATGGTGGTAAGGGTACAGACCAGGAGATCCGGGGGCAGAAAAGACCATGGATCTGCCCTCCATGTGCACATCTGAGGCTCAGGCATGCTCCTGAACACTGTGCGTAAAATAGGATTTTAAGCCGGACATGTGACACATACCCTTGATCCCAGCCACCTGGCAACTAGGCAGGACGAGGACCCCTAGTATGAGGACAGTCTGGACAACTTAACAAGGCCATCAAGATAAAAATAAATTTAAGAAATTAGGAATGTAGCCCAGGGCTAGAATACCCCAGCTTCAATGCCCAGCACCAAAATATAATTTACATATATATATATATATATATATATATATATATATATATATGTATGTATACACACACACACACGCACACACATATATGCGTTTTACATATACATATACATGTTTTATTCGATAATACGTATATATTTTTTTAATGAAAAAACTAGCTAAAAACACCAAAATACTGAGCACAATAGGACTGAGAAGCAGAATCAGTGAGCCTTTGTTCCTGTTTTCCCAAGTCATCTAACATAAACGTCCTTCACTCCATGTAGGATACTTTATTTAAAAACGTGCAAAGAAAACAGCTTCATATGATCTCCACAATGCTCAGGCCAGGCCAGCTTCAGCCCTCTTAAGTCTACCTAAACGCCCCTGACCTCTGACAGCCACGGGATAAGATGGCATTGTGGGCACCCCGTCCCACGGCAGAACACTCAGTGGGCAACCTGGGAGAAACATGTCACCATTCAGACAGGGCAGGTGCTGGGTTTGTGGGAGCCAGGTGCATCACCGAACTGCACCCCCCACCCTGGGAGCAGCTCCTCCACCAGCCTGCACTTCCCACCAGCACTCACCCCGGTGAGGGCTCCGACGAGGAGGAAGGGAGCCAGGCTCCTACTTCCTGCTGTGTCTGAGCAGGGGAGATGTCTTGGCTTCTTGCCAGCTGCAGGGGCTCCTCTTGTGGCAGCAGGCGGTCACCAGCACGTACCACGTTCACCTTCAGATCTGAGAGCAGAATCGGGAAGGCCTGCACCCTACTCACAGCGCTTGCAGCCCGAGCTGCTGGCACCCGGCGTCCCAGGGGAGCACCACCCACAAGGGCCACGGCCCAGCCCGATGCGCACAACGCACCCTGCTAGTACCTGACACTCACATCCTGTCCCCACTGCTCCTTCCCACTAGAGAGCAGAGACCCCGCCCAGCACCCCCACACTACGTCACCTGGATCCTCAGACCCCATCAGGGCCCAGGGACCCCAGAACCACACCTGAGGGGTCGAGGGCAGAGCGTGACCAAGGGTGCCAGGGCCCCTGTCACAGGCCCCACAGCCTGCCAGTGTCCTGAGCTACAGCCGGCTGCTGGGCACAGGAGGCTGGGAGCTTCTCCCCAGAGACCAGCAGGCTGAGACTGTCCACACACAGGGCTCAGGAATACTGTTGACATGTTTAAGTGCCAAGTAAAAACCAAAGGGGTGAACGTTACAAACTCCACAAACGTGCCAGCAATATCTGACTTAGGAATAAAGAGGACAGCTCATCCACTCCATCTTGGGCCACATGGACCTACATGAACCCCTCCCAGAAGCCAAGACTGTGGCTGAGGCTCGACAGGGCACGACTCATGGCTTCTTGAAGCCCTTTCCTTCAGCTTCTCGCTGCCAATACGTTTGTAAGAAGAGCCCCCACACCTTGCCCTACCGCTGGCGAGCAGAAGGCCTGAGAGAGACACAAACACGGAAACAGGACTGGTGCCCCTCACTCAGTCCCCAGCCACGACCCTAAGCCCATCTCTGGTAGGAGGCATGGCCCTGGTGGGGCTGGGCCGCCAGGGGCACACTGGGGAGAGAAGGCCATGTCTCACCCTGGGCTCCGCTGCCGGGGTCCCAGCTCATCTGCCCAGGCCTGCTCTCACTGTGGATGTCCAGGCAGTCGGCCAGGTCTGGTAGCTGTGAAGAACTGTCATAGGCAAGGTCCATGTAGTGGTAGAAACCAGGAATCAGGAAAGTGATATTCTGGGAGGCAAAAAGTGACAGTTCAAGACCTGGGGGACTCATTATGCCCCCTCCTGGACACATTCTGCTGGGGCTGAAATGAAAACAACTGGCAAAAAAAATTAAACAAATGGAGCAAGTCTCTGGACAGTTCCTCCTAAGGTCAGGAAAGACACTGGGGTCAAATTTTCAGACATGAACCAGTCTGAAGCCACTGCAATTGTGACCCAAACCTGGTCCCATCAGCCAGACCAGATCTCACTGGGAACAGCACTCCTCTCCCTCCCCGGGGTGACTCTGGAATCGGCCAAGGGAAATGACCTGGTGGCCGTCAGCAAGGCTCCCCGCCAGGGCCCGCGCTCCTTCCTGGGTGAATCTGTGAGCCACCACCCCCATACACAAGGGCCAGCCTCCCAAGTGGGTGGAAAGCCCGCAGCCCCGACGAGCCCACCTTGCCCAGGAGCTCTGTCCTTCCGTAACCAAACAGCGTCAGCGCAAAGCTGTGGTTGATGCCGTAGATGGTGCCATCCGGCAGAAGGGTCACAAGCCCACTGATGGTGCAGAACACCCAGACTGATGCCCAGTAGTCCAGCTCGGGGGCCTCCTTGCTGCTGGCCACCTCCGGGTCACTGGGCTTGGCCTTCAGCTTTAGGCTCAGAGGGAAGGTGGTGCCATCCCTGGCTCTGCCAACAGACCTCTGGATCTTCAGACTCTACGAGAGAGGTGCCAGGCTCAGCAGGGCAGCTGGGCTGGGGGGCTGAGCAGACCTTCTCTGCTGTGAGACCCCCTCAGGAAGCACAGGAGCACCTTACACCCACACCTGCTGTCCCCCAGCCCACCCTGCCTGGGGAATGACAGCAGGGGACACCAAGGACTCAAGAGTGGCCTGGGTATAGCACATGCCAGGGTATTCAAGAAAAGCCTAGTGAGCTAACCAAGACATGGGCAAGTGAGGGACCAGGGCTCCAGCTGTCCAGGGTGGGTAGCTGTGCCACCCGCACTCTGGGCACTGCCCTCAGTTCTGCGTGGAGGAAGAGCTCGGAGTCCACTGGGACTGGGGGCCCCCGCTTCCTGCTGTCACTGACTCCCCATTGCCTTCTCGGCTCCTCCCTCTGCCACACCACCAAGTGCATGTATCACACTCCCCCTGCACGTCACTGTCCCACCACATCCCTACTAGGACTCCCCCCCAGACACTTCAGAGGCCACTAGAGAGTGAACCAAAGAGCACTTTACCACTGAGCTACATTCCAGACCTTTATAATGGTTTTTTCTTTGGAGACAGGGTCTCACTAAGTTGCTGAGGCTGGCCTCCAACTTGCCTCCTGCTTCGGCCTCCCGAGTCGCTGGGATCACCATGCCCAGAGAGTCCTGTCTCTTGACTAACACAGTGTTCCCAGCCAAACACTTCAGAGTCTTCAGGGGCTTCAGGGTGGTAAGGTAGACCCAAGCCTTTGCCCCCACCCTGTTTAGGGGCCCACCCTTCCAGACTGGAAACCTGCAGCCGCCAGGCCGCAGACGGGCAGCACAGCGCCCCGACCCAGCCAGAGGCAGGCCCAGGCCCCAGTGAGCCCTGTGAGGACAGGGTACAGGTCCCTCTGTGTTGGCTGCCAGCATGTCCCTGTCTACCCCTGAGGGACATGGTAGCCCACTTGGGGCTAAGAACACACTCACTTGTGCTTTCTGCCTTGCCTTACCAGGGTGTATCTCTGGGGGAGAGGGCTGTGAGCAGGTGCTGCCAGGCAGTGCCCAGGGTAGACAAGTAGACAGCCCTGCCAGCCGTGAAGCCCACGTGGCCAATGCTCAGAGCACAGGAGGTGGGGACAAGGGCTCCTCCTAGAAGCTGGAGAATCTGATGTAGCAAAAGAGGCTCAGGGGCTGAGTTTAGAGAGCTACACCCAGGGAACACTCCAGATGACTCTCGTCTCGCCAGAGGAACTGGCACTGACCAGAGACCAATAGAGCAGTCAGTCCCCACCTGAGGAAGACAGAGGTGACCTTGGGACAAGTCCCCCGGGGAAGGGCTGGCACACTGGCCGAGCACTCCACCACGCCCAGACCCCACCACCCACTTCCTGTGGGACACAGCCGTCCTGCCTCCAGGGCGTGAGGGCCACCTGAGGTGTGGACTTGCCTGGACAAGCAACACCCAGAGCTGAGCAGCACTGCCTCTAGTGCCTGTGAAGGGGCTTCCAGGACACGGGCATGTGCGCACACTGATGCCGAGACACTGGGGGTGGCTTTGGACTTCAAAGCACTGCTTTCGTTCGTGTTCCCAGGTCCTCAGGCTTTCAAAAATGTGACAAATCCACACCCGGGTCAATTCCAGAGTCTCTAGCTTATAGATGGCGGGTCGTGGGCTATGGCCTTGTGACCTCAAAAGGCAAGTCCCTAATAAATCCCCTCTTGTCTCTATATATGTGCATCCCATTGGTCCAGGTGGAGAACTCTACTGGTACCCTGTGAGCATGCTGCCCTCCCTGTGCACATTGACAAGAGAACTGAGGAGACAACAGCGGTCAGCTGGGAGAACACACAGGCTTCAGCCCTTGGCCACACCTCGGAGCACAGAGGGCTGAAGGCTGTCCTGTTGTCAGGTTACGGATTCAGAACTTGACGCCCACATGTGGCCCAGGTGGTCAGCATCCTACCTTTGGCACAGGCTGGCCAGGAGGAGGGAGCTGCACAGATGGAATGAGGTCTGGGAGATGCTGTCCAACCACATCCTCACCCGAGGCAAAGCCATGGAGATGAGCGAAGAGGCTGTCACAGGCCGTGATGGTTCCCTGGAGAAACATACGGCACTCGTAAGGGTTGCAACAAGAGCCCTGTGCACCTGGGCTTGAAGCTGCCTAGACTCCAGTGCCTGTGAGCCAAAAGCAAGACCATTCTCACATTGGGCAGAAGTTCAAGAGGCACACGGAGGGGCTTTCCCAAGAACACCTCCTCTTGTGCCAGACGTGCCTCGGCCTCTGACTTCCTCAGTGCACTCTGGAAGCCCTGGCCTCAGGAGAAGCTCTTTTTTATAACAATACACTCAGGTGCTGTCTGCAATGCTGGCATGTTCTGAGGTTTTTCAAACATCATTTCATTTTATATAAGAACAATCTCATGAGTGGATACAGCTCCTCCCCCCACCTCACGGAGAGGACAACTGAGGCATGGGCACTAAGTTCCCTGCCCAAGGGCACACGGTGAGGGGCGCCGCTGGCAGACCCCCAGACACCTTCCTACTCCTCTGCTCTTCCCGGCCAAGCCATGGAGAGCACTGGCTGAGGTGCGTGCAGGAGGCAGGACTGGGGTCCTGGGCCAAGGAATGGACACACTCACGTCACTCTGGAAGGCGACCCAGGCTGAGACCCTCTCCACAGGCTCCAGGACCACCACACAGCACAGGCCACGCTCCTGCCGCACTCTCTTCATCCACACAGAGACTGGAATCTTCTCCCCACTGCGGCTGACGATGTCCACCTGCACACACAGACAGGCTGCACTGGGGACCCTGGCGGCAAGCACGGGAGAGGGCTGCCACCAGGAGCCACCCTTGCACACCCCACACCTCAGTGTGTCCAACTTCCCACGCCTACCTTCCATCTTGGAAACTCACCAAGGGTAAACGAAGGGTTTTGTTTGTTTGGGGGGCGTGGAGGTGGAACCAAGAACACTTTACCACTGAGCACACACCTAGCCCTGTTTTTCATTTTGAGACAGGGTTTCTCTGCATTGCTGAGGCTGGCCTGGAACTTGTGATCCTCCTGTCCTCAGCCTCCTGAGTCGCTGGGATTACCAGTGTGCACCACCATGTCCAACTGAATAAGCTTCTGATACTTAGGGTTTTAGTGTCTGAGTGAATGTTTTACTAAGATTCTTTTTTTAATCCTTAGTGTCATGGTTCATCTTGTCTAATTGACTAGATTAAGGGACACCTACAGAGTGGTAAAGCACACTGTGGCATGTCTATGAGGGTGTTTCTGGTGGAGAAGATGCACTCTGAATGAGGGCAGCACCACCTAGCAGACTGGGGCGAGGACGGAACCCAGGGGTTGGAGAAGGACCCTCACACACACACACTCGGTCCTTCTTGGGTGGATACGTGTTTTGCTGCCATTGTCTGTGGACGTCAGACTGCAGGAGGTTCTTCGGCTTTTAACACAGACTTGAACCAACAACTCTGGGGTTCTGGGATCATCAGATCTGATTGGGCAGCATCGACGCCCATCTTGTTCTCAGGCTGCAGCTTCTCGGGCTCAGCACATACTGGTTTCCCAGCTCTCTGGCCCACAGAAGGACACTGTGCAACTCTCTGGTCTCAGATTATATTAGCAGCCTAATAAATGCCCATTATGATTAGATACATCCTATGGGTTCTATTCCTCTGGAAAAATCTGACCAATACACTCAACTCCGTGGTAAAACAGCAGGAAAAAAGATCAGCACCTGGTATTCCTTAAAGCGGCAGACACCAATGTGCTAAGTCCTACAATTTCCCTCTATAGCAGCAGGCCTCTTAAACCAGGAACCTCCTGATGCAGCTGACCCTCTCCAAGTCTCTTCCGTGCCCGGGGCTCAGTCCTCAGCATCTAACAGCTCAGCTCACCCATCAACATCCAAGTTGGCCCCAGAAGCACAGAGGAGAGACCAAAGCTCTCCAGGGAAGCTCCCCCAGTCACACCAACCAGACATACACCAAACAGAAAATGTGGATTAGATGCAAGAACTGGTCCAGACAATGAAATCACACCCCTCTTCTGGGATTCTCACGTGGTGCCTGCAGGTTTGCCACACGCCAGCCACACCGCACCCCCCATCACACCAAGATGGGGCTCTCCAGGTCACCCGGTGCTCGTCCTGAGTCCCCAAGCCCAACCAGCCAAAGACGGAAACAGAACCCAGGGCCGTGTTTTCAGTTGAAGATGCTACCGTTGCTGCTACGAGGGCCCCACGGCAGAGGGCAGCTCAAAGACAGAGTCCAGGCAGGGAAACCAGGGCTCTTCCGCCCCGCGCTGCTCGTGCCTTGAGGCCTGGGCGCTGCACCCCGCTCACCACTGTGCTGAACACTACGGCGGCGTGGCCATCCGCCTCCACATGCTCCTGGCTGAGGGCTTCCACCACAGCGGAGTCCGACTTCAGGAAGAACTGTGCCAGCTTTTGGCCAATCAGGTCCTGGCTGCTGTACCCCAGGAGACTGCAAGCTTTGTCATTAGCAACCAGGATCTGAGGAGGAGCGGAGAGAAGACACAAACATCACCAGCAGCCCCTCTAATTCCCAGAAGCAGAGTCGAGGACAACACAAAGCTGGTATGGCAGCCCAGGGGCTGGTCCTTCCCCAGCAGGGCCCCACCATCATCATTCACACCCCATCAGAGGTGAAGACAACACCCACACATGCACCCAGAGGCCTCAACCTCACAGACACAAAACCTGGCCAGTGCCAAGGGCACCCAGGACCCCTGAACCAGGCAAAATAGCACATGGCAATCAAGACCATAGAAAATATGGGCATTTCCAGCAAACTCTGATCCAGTCTAGCAATTCCTAGGTGCATTTCACACAGATGGTGCCACTGTACTGAACATGAATACCAAGTACCCATTCTCGCATAGTTGTGCCAACATGTACAAACACACAGTGCACCTGAGCCTTTCCCAGCATCTGTTCTGAGAAGAGAATCAAATTTGTTCTAATTGATTATACTTAGTTCTCCAAATTCTCATCTTTTGCTACAACATAGCTAAAATCAAATGTTTTTCTAATTGCACTTGAAACACAAAAAACCGTTTAAGGTTCCAGGTACAAACTCCAAATCACATCCATGGCCTGGTCACAAACCAAAGCCAGTACCTCTGTGGTCTTGGCGTCCACAGTGAAGATAGCCTTGTTAGGGTTGCACACGGGGGCTGGGAACGGGGGTGCAGTGCTCCCGGCAGACAAGCCACGCAGCAGGGAGCAGCAGGACGCACTGCCCAGGGACCCAGCGGCATCCACGAGCTCAGGCGCCATAGGGCAGCGCAGCTTGCTTGTGCAGATGTTCTGGGCAGCTAGTGATGAGAGGCAGTAGGAGCTCCATCTGTCTTCTGAAGAAAGAATGAAAGGAAGTGTGAGACCTTACATAGCTGCTTGGAGCTCCCTTCTAAAACAGAAAGAGCACCAGCCCTCACAGGATCCAAGGGTCTGGTCCACCTGCAGGGCTGACTCCCACACTGGACCTAAACCAGTCCTAACGTCCATTCAGACAAGCCTCAGGCACCCAGTTGGGAGGAAAGCACTGCCTGCTCAGAAGCACCAACAGCCTGAGCTCAACACTTGGGTCCAGTCACACTCCGAGGGCCAACACTCCCCCAAGGAGCCCAAGCACCTCTCCAGTGACAATCACTCCAAGGCGCCACCATCCTTCCAAAAGCTGTCACCCAGTTCAAGAGCTGCCTGCACCACACCTCCCCGTCCTCACACCGGCTCCCTCCCTGCTGCTCCAGAAGAGCTATGCTGCTGACCCCTCCCACGGCTCCCAAGGGACCTGGCCCAGCCTCTGTCCCCACCCTACTCAACTGGGCAGCACAGAGCCACCAGGAGACTCCTGCCTGCAGCAGCCTTCCAGGCCAGGCCCCCTCCCCTCCGGCACAGGAGCTCTTTCCCCTTCTACACGCCCCACCAAGAGTGCATGGCTTCTCAGTGCCATGGGCTCCCTCCTCACCTCCATTTTTGCAGGGGCTCAAAGCCAAAGGCACACAACCCGAGTCCCTGCTGCCTGCCCTTTGGACATCTCCTCCATGTCCCTCACCCAAGGTCCAGACTTCTTCAGCAAGGAGCCTCTCCCTGACCATCCCCTGCACTGGCAGCCAGAGGGCCACGCTCTTCCTCTCCTCTCCCAAGAAGCAGCTGGTTCTCAGGCCTTTGGCTCTTGCCCTGTTCCCCATGCAGCACCAGAAGGATCATCCTAGGGCCAGTCTATAGTGTCAGCGCCTTCTGAGAACCCGGCAAACCTCACAGCTGGCTCCCTGCACAACCTCTCGCCCCTCCTAGGACCACGTCCAGCAGCCTCAGGACCAAGGCAAACTTGGTTCCCACACCTGCTGCCCCATCAAGCTTACCCTTGGCCTCGAAGCTGAACCTTCCCCCTTCCTTACCACTGTGCTCTGGCTCCTGGCTGCATCTGCTATCCCAAAAGACTGCCCTGATGTCCAGGGCCACGGCAATTCCCTGCAGACACCCTGCTGTCTCAAGACCCCATCATACGACGTGCCTCTTACGGGCAGGCAGCACTTCCTTCTCGGCCATAGCCCAGCAATAAGCTAGCTGTGGGGTGGGGGGCCACACTGAAGTGGCTGCCCTTGTCCTGTCCCTGTGATGTGCAACCCAAGGGCAGGGCCCTGTCTTTGGGGCTCCAGGCCAGGTGGAAAGCCCCTTCTTCCACAGTGAGCTAATCAGCAAGCTAATACTTTCCTGGGGATGTGGCCCAGTCTAAGACAGTACCCTTGTCCACTCCTAGTAAGAACTACACTTTCTTCTAATCTGGCCTTGAAACACAGAGTTTCACATGGAGGAGATGTCCACTGTGTGCCTGAAGCTCCCAGCAGGAAGGCCAGAGGCAGCAGGAAAGTGCTTGGCCAGGCCTCGGCAAGTGAGCTTTCCCACAGACCCACTTTACGCCACTGGCAACAGGCTTCCTGGGGGAAAGCAGTGACTCCACGTTCCCAAGCTGCAGGGCTGATGCCCATAATGATCAGAAAGGAAGTCATTACCAGAAAGCGCTATTCTGCTCTGGCAGAGCTTAGAAAGCCCGTTCTTCCTGCTCAGGTGTCTGTGGGCTGAGGAGAATGGCTTGCTGGACCCAGAGGCAGCCTCTGCAGCTGGGCCCTCAGCGGGCACTGGCACAGGTAGGCTCCCAGACAGGCATCTCCGGTCATCATCGAAGGCCAGCAAGCCTCTGGCTTCCATGGTAGCAGGTGGGACAGGCACTAAGCTCCCTCCTCTAATAATTCTCACCTAGAAAACCAAGAGCATCTGATTAACATCAGCCACACAAGAATCCACGGCAGTTCGACTGGCAGACTGTGCCATACGAGTTCAGCAGGTCCCACACACCCATCGCCGTCCCAGGTCGGGCTGCAGCCAGTGCTGTCAGTGCAGAGGTGCGCTAAAAGCAGCCCTTTCTAGGAAGGGCTGGGAAAGCAGGACGGAGCAAGAGGGAAGGGGCCCCAGGAAGGGCAGGAGCTGCCGTCCACACCAACACAAAACGCTCCTCGGTCAAGGAGATGCCCAGGGTGGCCACAAGAAGAGCCACTGTACAACCTGCGGGCCCAGCTGCATCTAGAACCACCTGGGCACATCCCCAAAAGCAAGGCAAGAGTCTGCTTCGCCTGGGGGCAGGACTAGCACCAGAGGTTTGTGGTTTTGTTCTTTTGTACTTGTAGGTTCCAATGCAGACATGGGGGAAAACACAGAAAGATTCCATGTGGCTGTCGCTGAGCTTCCTCCCAGGACCACATTTTGTCCACGTGATGCCACACCAGGAAGCCGACATTGCCACAGCACTCGCTGCACTCACCTGCGCCTTCCATTCTGTGCAGTCTTGTCATGTGCAGTCATGTGACCAGCTCCCAAGGGAGACCCTGACCCGGCAAGCACGTGAAACACAAGCACACCTGCTCCAGTGCTCCAGGGCCACTAAGAAAAGCTCCTCTGCTCAGAGGAGGCACGGCCCCACTTGGGCACCCACAGGTAGACAGAAAGGGCACACTGTGGTCAGTCCCAGGGCCACTGGTGGGAGCTCCCACAAAGTGGAAGGCCACAGGGCCAAGAACACCCAGAGCCCGTACTCCTCCTTACAGATCACCTTCTGCACGTCTGGAAGCCCAAAATTCCTGACCAAATGTCCTGGACCCCTCTTCCAAGGCCCACATGGCTCTGCACAAGCCATACCCAGACCCAAGAACTGGCCGAGGAGTAGCATCACAAGACCAAGCCTGGACATGCAGGTGTGGTGTTCACCCATGCTCACAAGCCCCTCCCAACACAGGACAGACCCGCAGCAGGAGGAAAAGGGAACTGACCCTTCTGAAACCCCCACATTCCACCAAGGAATTCCAAGGAGCCCTGATCCTCAGGTCGTGATAAAGATGTATCTATTGAGACTGGAGGAGCACAGCTACTGCAATTAACAGGTTTTGAAGACTCATCACATACACTCATCACAACAGGGGGTCTCCACTGCACCCACACCCCTGTCCCTTGAGTCTAAGGGCCTGACCACTGCTCACCTCAGCTGTCAGCTCCTGAGATCAGCAAGGCAGGTACCACTTAGATAAAAGGAAAATGAACAACCCCACCCAGGCCAGTTGTGGGAGGGTGGTGACATCAAAACATGCCACCAAGCAATACAAGTTAAACATGCAGGGCTGGGGATGTGGCTCCAGCGGTAGCGCGCTGGCCTGGCATGCGTGCGGCCCGGGGTCGATCCTCAGCACCATATACAAACAAACATGTTGTGTCCGCCAAAAACTAAAAACTAAATATTAAAATTCTCTCTCTCTCTCTAAAAAAAAAAAAAAAAATTAAACATGCAAACAGGACCATCAATTCCAGGAGACAGGCCACCAGAGCACAGGAGCCTGGCACACAGCAGAGGGCCATCTTCATTCTCAGGAATTGATGGGGTACTCAGCAGCACAATGTTCCAAGGATCGCTTCCTTGGGTAAAACGCAGGTAATGGCGACTCACCTGGCAGCACCCTCGGGAAAACTCAAAAAGCTAAGTTGGGACTGGCAGGTTGGTGCCTAATAATCGTGATCTGCTTATTTTAAATGGAGTTAAACAGTCTGAGGTAGAATTGCACCCCTTTGACTTCCCATGTACAAACAAGCTCAAGAAAAATCAGGAGCGAGAGCGTGAAGAGCCTACGACTCAGCAGCAGTGCACCCTGTGACAGGAGCGTGGCTTCTGTGCACCTCCGAGATGCAGGAGGAAGGAGGTACTTCAAAGTGTAAAAGAACACCTAAGACCTGAGAACAGGGCAGTGAGAGCAAACCATCCTGAGGAGCCACTCCCAAGCCGTGAGACGCCAGGGACCCGGGGAGGCGGTGCCCAACGCTGAGCTCAGCATCACTCTAGGTTCTGGCAAAAGCAGTCTTCCCAGGAGCCAAGCATCCTGGAATTCCTGAGAAAAACCGAGACAACCCAACAAAAGGAAGATCTGCCTGGAGAGAGAAGGGAGAAAAGCAAATATGTGAAGAGATAATCACACATGAGGAAGAAAATGTACTGAACCAAGATCTCTGTTATCAGGCACGAGGGGAGTGAGGGCGTGGGGCACTCAGTTTACTGGACGCGAAAACTCGACAGAAAACTGGAGCTCTAGTGTGCTGCCATGGGGCAGGAACAAGAAGATCCCTCAAAGGGGCCAAGCATGCAGGCGCCGGTCAGGTGATAGGGAGGGACACCGGCTATGAAGCACAGACAGCCATTCAAGCAGTGGTGCTGAGATAATTCGTACCCCAAGGGGACCCCGAAACACAGCCATTGACACTCCACACACAAAGCCAGTGTCAGAACATGAAGCTTTTGGAAGAAAACAAACAGAATATCTGTAAGACTTGGAGTAGGGGAAGCTCTAAAACCAGAAGCAACAAAGCTCTACTATAAAGTATGATTGATAAATTTACCATTAAAATTGAGGACATGTGTTCATAAGAAATGCCACTGAGAACCTAAAATGAAGCAGGGTGCAGTGGCACGCACACACCTGCCATCCTAATTACTCGGGTCACTGAGGCAGGAGGACTGTGAGCTCAAGACCAGCCTGGGAAACACAGGGAGGCCTTATCTCATAAGTAAGGGGCTGGGGGTACAGCTCAGTGGTAGAACATATGCTCAAGGCCCTAGATTTAATTGAAAGGAAGGAAAAGAAAGAACAAGGTACAATTTGGGAGAAGATATTTGCCAAATGTATAACAGAAAATATTCAGAAGCTTTCGAAAGGTGAATAATTTGACACTTAAGAAATTTTAAAGATACAGCCACACGTGGGATGCATGCCTGTAATTCCAGAGACTTGGGAGGCTGAGGTAGGAAGATTGCCAGTTTGAGGCCAGTCTGGGCAACTAGGCAAGACCCTGTCTCAAAAAGGGCAGAGGATGGAGCTCAATGTATTGAGTACTCCTGGGTTTAATCTCTAGGACACCCCCACCCCAAAATTGAAATATACATAGACAAAGAAAAATAACAAGAAATAAGAACAACAGCTTGTAGAACATGAAACCTACAACCAGAGTCTTAACATTTTTATCAGTCTAATCATGATGTTATTGGGCTGGGGATGTGGCTCAAGCGGTAGCGCGCTCGCCTGGCATGCGTGCGGCCGGGGTTCGATCCTCAGCACCACATACAAACAAAGATGTTGTGTCCGCCGAAAAACTAAAACTAAAATAAATAAATTCTCTCTCTCTCTCCCTCTCCTCTCTCTTAAAAAAAAAAAAAAAAAAAAAAAAAAAAAAAAATCATGATGTTATACCAAATAAATCAGTAAAAATGAAAAATTCGATAACACCAAAGGTCATTAAGGATTTAGATCAACAAATCAATAGAAACTCATTAAGTAAATATAATCCGCATAGGAAACAAAGTCAAACATTTGCTTACTCCAACAGAGCTCTTTCTACTCTTAGATTGATATTCTAGAGAAATTCTTGCACATGGGTAGCAAGACACACACAGGAATGCTTAGGGCAGTAGGTTTACAATGGCAAAGACAGGCAGACAAGCAGGAAGAAAATGAAATAAACACTTATCAACAAGCAAACAGACTTAAAATTTTGGCAGATTCATGTTATGAATTATAAAACACCTACACACAACATAAATCCTAAATATAAGGAGTGGAAAATATAAATATAAAGAGTGGAAAACTACGAGTTTCAAAAGACTATCAACAGTAGGATTCCTTTCTTGTAAAATAAAATAATCTAAACACATTGTTTAGGGGTGCCCACATATAAGACTGTTTATTCAACAAGAGGCTGGTGTGCCCACACTTGTAGCAGACAGGGAGCTGAGATGTGGAAGACACAATGGCAGGGGGGCTTTAGGTCCTGACTTGGGTGGTGGGTTTAAACGTGTCTACTTTACTATCATGATTCATGATCTACTGCCTTTTTTCTTTTGCATGAATCACTTAACATACCCTGAAAAATCAAGAGGTGTTACACACACAAAAATCCAGCCTGGGATCCTGAAATGCAATGGTTCAGTGTAAACTGAAAGATGTGGGGGAAGCTAGAAGTAATTATTAGAATGTGTGGCTTTCCTTACCTAACACCATTTAAATGTTACAGATTTGCATCTCACATCTAAATGCACTTATATTGCTACAATAAATCCCAAGGCCAAGATCCTATTATACAGCAGTTTTTACTTTTAGAACTAACTTATAAAAAAAGCTTGGAACCTTAATTATGACTTCAGAAAACATTGTTATAAAATCTTAATTTTGTTTTAAAAAGTAACATAATTTCAGATACATCATTACAAAACCTTAAATTTGTCTTTTTTAAAAATTTTTTGACTACATTGTAATTGTTATAAAACTTTATCCTAAAAGTAATATAACTCCTCAGAACACATTGTAAACGTTACAAAAGTTTACTCTGTAAAGTAATATAAAACAGGAATACAGAAAAGAAATACAAAAGGAGGGTAAGAGCATGGAACTTCTGTTTTTCATGGGAAAAAGGTAAATACTGTCTGAGTTGATGCAGTAAGAAGTGGGGTGGGGATGTTCAGTTATATCACCAACAGTCACAATGGTATTTAGGGAGGAAAGTCAATGCTGGCTGACAGATGTGAGGCACTGGCTGCAGGGAAGACGGGATTCTTTTTCCCTGCGCGTATCCTGTACTGCACAAGGTCCACATGGCTGCTGAGCCAGCACCTGTGCACATGGGAACAGAAGGTCCCAGCCTCACATGTGTCAAGAGGTGTGGCTTCTGAGAGCACAGGCTGACTTCACATGAGCAGAGATCCCTTAATTTTTCACAGGTTTAATTTTAACTCAGATGTTATTCAGAAACACTTCCAGACCCAGGTCTAGGGTTTTAGAATTCACTTTTTAAAATCCTCTCTAAGCTGTAGAAATAGGAAGATGAACCCAGAGCAGACCTGAGGGTGTCACAGAGTGACCCTACTCTCTTGGCTAGTTATGAGTCCAGAGGCACAAGGTCCCCCACCTCCCAAATACAGAGCTCTGCAAATGCACTCCTTGCTCTTCTGGGTGAACCTCTGGAAGCAACCCTCTGTCCCACCTGAACAACTGTACATACTGACCATGTACAAGAACAGAACCAGCTTTTCAAGGGGATCCAACCAGTAGACAACAGACCAGCAAACATGAGGACTTCAGGCCTGGACACCTGAAGTACTGAATCAACCCACCCTGAAACCTGCCTTCCTCTAGACTTTGGGCCTGACAGCCAGTTGTCTTCCTCTCTGTCAGACCACCCTGAGCACACAGCTCTGTGTCTTGCATCAAGGCAGTCTAATGAACACATAAAACGACAGCTACTTGGATGGTGGGCCCCTGGAGTCCAGAATGGTGGGGAAAGGCTTGGGAGGTGCCAAGGCAGCAGAGCCCTGCAAGCTGAGTGAGGCCGTCCAGACAGAAGCACAGGAGTTGGGTGTGCAGAAGGACAGGGGAGAGGAGCCTGGGGAAGCCTGAATAACTCCCAGGGCTTCTTAGGCCTGACTAAGGAGCCTGGATTTTTATCCTAAAGATTAGCTTTAAGGGATCAACAGTTAAGGAAAAACAACCTGCTATGCATTTTACAAAGATAATTCCAGGGGCAGTACAGGGGCAAGGCTGGGAGGAAGAAAGGTCACAGCAATTCAAGTCAGAAACTGTGAGGTCTTAAAATGAAGATCATAGCAGAAACGTGGAGAAGGGAACCCAAAAGAGAGGAACAGACATGGAATTGGCTGGATTTGCTGAGCAAGGAGATACGTGTGCAAGTACCCCAAGTTCTCAGTGAGGCAACTCCTACGCTCTGAGAAAAGGAAAAGCAGGGAAGCCAGGCCTGGGGGCGAAGCCTAAGGTGAATGGGGCATTCAAGTGCTGAGGTGGGGCGCAGAGCTCACTCCTCGCACCGAGTGGCAAGACGGCGGCGCTGGGGTGCAGCTTGGCGCAGGACGCGGACTCCGTCAGCCTCGCAGTAGCGCAGGCTACGAAGGAGAGAACTAAACGCGCAAAGCCACCCCCAGGCCAGGAGACTGAGAGCCTGGGTGGCTTCCTCGGACCGGGCGGGTTACCCTGCAAGGACGCTCGGGCACGGGCGGCCCGATGCGCGGGGCAAACGGCCAGTGTCCGCCGCGCCGCGGGCCGGGGCCGTGACCTGCGTACAGGGACAGGCCGCAGGCCGTAGGGGCCCCTAGGCCTACTGCGCCCGCAACCGGCTCTAGCTCTCCGGAGCAACGGCGTTGGTCTCACCTGGGTCGACGAGGACCACACCGCCAAAGGCCCTTCACAGAGCTGAGAGCCGACCGCGCTTCTAGCCCACCGGCCAATACCAGAGCGAGTCGTATCGATTGACAGAGGCCACGGGCCAACCACGGTTGCCTGTGGGCGGAACTCAGCGAGCCAGAACGGCGGCGCCCGCGCAAACGGTTGCTAGGGACGCACCGAAAAACCCCTACGGCACCTCGGAGGAGCCAAAAGAGAAAGGCGCCTCTGACCCGCGACTCGGTGGACGGCATTTTCTCCAGCCGTAGGATCGAGGAAGGTGAGCGGCCAGCAGCTCGCCTCGCGGCGGCCTCGTCCTCAACACCTGGGTCGCAGACCGAGGGCAGAGTAAGCAGCGGCCGGCCAACGTGCTGGTGCTAGCCCGCGGCCCTTCCCGCCCTGCGCGGATCGTCCCCTGAAGGCAGCCTTTCGCACGAGTGAATCCGTGCGCGGACTCCCGGAACACTGGTCGCTCTGGCCCCTCAGCTCATCGTGCAGATACAAGTGCGAGTCTCCCGAGTCCGAAAATCACGTGCTGCCTGCCGCACCTGCAGCCAGAGATCGCCTGGCCGCAGGCCCTCTGCGCCTCCAGGGCGGGCACCGGGACGAACCCACGAGCGCGGAACAGCCCGCGTGCAGCCTGACGCCCCGCCGGCACGCCAGCTTCCGTGCAGCTCCTAGCCCGAGCCCTACTAGCCCAGGAATCCTGCGGGAGGCGGGATCCCTCCTGAGGAACTACGGCTCCCATGAGGCGTTGCGCCCGCGCAGGCGCGGGGGAGTCGCCGCGACGGGACCTGATTGGCTGGCCAACGCGGAGCCGGGAGCTCTGATTGGCTGAGGGTTCTGAGGCGACAGATTCCGGAAAGGGGGAGAGCAGCCAATATGGCGGCAGAGCGAGGCGCCGGGCAGCAACAGTCGCAGGAGATGATGGAGGGTGAGCGGCTCCTGCGGGCGACGGGCGGCAGGGGTCCGGGGGGATTACGGCGAGTTGGCACGGCCCCTCACCCAAGAGGAGCTTGACGTCCAGGGCACCGCCGCGGAGCCCTGACAGCTGCCCGCCAGGCTAGAAACAGAGGGGACATTCGGACCCGGGGAGCCCTGGCCCGAGGGCGGCAGCGGCCCGAGGACCTTAGCCGAGAGGAGCGAGCTGCGCGAGCCCGGTCCGGGGGTGGGAGCCGGCGGGGACCGGCGGCGGTGGGAGCCCGGCCCCGAACCTCCGAGATTGACAGGCCGGACGCGGTCCTCCGTCGGCTCAGGCGCGGGCACCTGCCGGGAGTGCGCGGTGTGTTCTCGTGGCTGGGGCGGACCAGGGTCCTTTCTAGGAAGTGAACGGGTTGTGCAGGGATGACGCGGAGCTCCAGAGACTGAGTTGTACAAGGCAAGGCCTGTTTCCCACATGATCATAGTCACGAAAAGACTAAATTCAACTTTCTTCCTCCTTTACCACTTTGTTGGAGTTGTATTTTACAGTTACGTGTGTCTCTACGTTATACATACGCATGTATTTGTCCTCGGTTGCATGTATTCTTTATTCCTACATGCGTAGACTTGTGCGTCCGCACACTTGTTCCCAGTCAGAGAACCAATCGTTTCTTGGAGTGCTTCAATGCTCTTGATTCTCCAGACCTCCAGAAAAGCAGTCACTGCCTCATGTGAAAAGTGCTAGGGAAGTGGGTCACAGAGATAGGAGGGAGGGTGCAGAAGGAAGGACTGGCGTGTTCGGGAGTGGTGAAGGCTGCTTTGAGCTGGACCTTGAAGAATCCTTAGACTGCAGTAGGAAGAGTTGGGGTGGGAGGAATCAAATGTTATTCCAGCCGGAGGAATCCCTGTCAAATAAGAAGTGGGGTGGAGGAGAGTTTGAGCCAGGATGACCACCATACATGATGTAGGTGGGGGTGGCCAATGAGGCTGGCCAGGGAAGATCACACCAAAGTTCCTGGACTTTGGATATCCTTGAATCTTTTTAAGCAAGGGATGCCTTTTCTGTATCCCTCTTCCCACCACTCCCCCAGCCACTCCTTCTCCCACTTCAGCTGTTTCCATTTCTTGGTAAAGGGCAAATACAAAAGTCAGACTTTTCACTGTTCTACTCCCACATGTGTCATTACAAGCCCTGACACTTCTACTGCTTTAGTAGTTCCAAATCCTCAACACCTCCTCTGTTCTTACTGCCAATGCCTTAACTGAGACCTTCTTTTTCTCAGGGCAATTGTATTGCCAGCCCATTGTACCAGCCAGAGCTGCACAGTCACTTTCTTTGCTGATCCTCTGTCCCACACTTTACACTCTCTGTTGCCCTCAGGATAGAGTCACAGGTTGCACACTGGCTGCCCCTCCTCTCTCCTGGGAGGTGTGCAAAACCTGCTTTCCCTGACCCTGGACCACAGAGTGGCTAGCAGTCACTTATTTGTTAAATTCTCCTGCATGTCATACACATGTAACTGCTCTTGTGACTTTTCTAATTTAATATTGATAGCAGCACTGAGGTATGGGTACTCTGCTAGCTCCCCCTGCAGATGAGGATACTGAGACTTGGAAAAGAAAATGGTTTGCCAAAGCTATGTCTCTAGGAGCAAGCTTTGCAAACTCAGGGAGAGCCATTGATATTCCAGAAACTTCTGGAATCATGGATCAGATTCCCACACAATGGAGAATAGATTAAACCGAGCAAGACAAGCCATAGAGAGACGAATTAGGGAGGCAGGGCAAGATCCCAGGCCCCGGGCAAGAAGTGGTTGAGCCAAGGCAGCTGCCAGGTCAGAGAAAAAGGAATGGATGTAATTTTTAGAAGGGCTTGTTTTATCCACTAGTCCTTTCCTGTGTATGGTTTGTATTTCCTGCAGAGCCGAGCAAAGATGAAATGGAACTTCACCTCAGAGAACACACCCCTCTGTAGACTAAGCCATAATCAGAACACTTTCCGTGTGATTGATAATTCCATGTAATTTGTTGGTGTCTCAGACCTTCCAGACAGGCTTCCAAGAGAGGTCATGGAAAATGTTATGAAAAGGAATAATTATCTAACAACCTTGCCAGAGAATTTTTACTAGCCTGCCACATTTAGTCATTGCCTTTTTCATTAACTCAAAAAATATTTTTTTACCAGCCTTTAAAACCCTTGAGTTGGTAACTCTCTGTCCAGTGACACTTAACTTCGGTGACCTTCGCTGGAGTGTAGCGGTATGGGTGCATTCTTATTTTTCATTAAAGCTCCTCCCTGCCCACAGTCTGGTTTAAGTTAGTCTTGATTTCTTTCAGGATGTGGTTCTGTGCACTGATTTCTTGACCAAATGGATAGTGGAATGTGGGTGAGATGTGTGGCCAGAGGGTCACAATGATCCGCTGTGGTTTGTATCTAGGCCCAAGTGAGAGCTGCCCAGGATGCACTTCACCATGTGGCTGTTAACACCTGTGAGCACAGAGGGGTCTGGGGCTTTCTGAACACATGGCAACTCTTCACAAGACCCTGAGGGAAAGAGTATTATATTATTCGCCCAAGTGTCCAGGTGACCTTCTCACTCTGCCTCCAGTTCTCCCTGCCACTGCGTGCCTCAGATGGTGCTGAGACACAAATCGTCACCAACAGAACTCAATCACTATTTCTGAGTGAGGTCTTGCTGACTGACAACTGAGTGTTAGCCTATTAACATTCCTCATGGGCATGTAAAGTGGACTGAATTCTCACTGATACACATGGGTTCAGTTGACAGGCGGGTGGAATCCGAAGAATCGGGTGATGAGGAAGGAAAGAAGCGCAGCAGCGGCCTTGTGGCAGACCTCAGCGAGCAGAGCCTGAAGGACAGAGCAGAGCGTGGCGAGGAGGACCCAGAAGGTACTGGGTGCAGCCAAGAAACCTAAGCTTACCGTGACGGCAAGTGTGTCTGTGTGGATGACAGCTGTGTGGCATATGTGTCCTGCTCAGGTGGTATCTTGCCAGTCCTGAGAAGGAGTGCTGTGCTCCAAGGGTCCTCAGTGGGCTGGGGCAGGTAGGCATGCTGTTGGGAGCAGTCTGCCCTGGGGTGATTCCTTAGCCAGCTAACTCACCTGTGGTGCATGCAGGAAGAATGTAGTTCGGACTGCACTGATGGCAGTGTGTCCTCTGGCACAGAACCAGAGGATTCAGAACCGAGGTATGATGTAGACACAATGGCTGACCTATCACAGTAACAGTAGCACTCAGTTCTTGCAAAGTCATTTCTGACCCTGCTTCCTCATGTCCCCAGGCCTGGGAGTCGGGTAGGTGGTGGTTAGGATGGTCACCTCCGTAGAACCAGCCACACGGCTCCTGAGCAGTCCGCACCCTCCCAGCTGTGGCGCTCACCTTTCTGCTGGTTTGCGTTAGAGAGAATGAGAGAGACCACATGAACACAGAGAGGCGTCTGAGACAGATGATTAAGTTTAAAAAGGCGAGTTTCTGAACAGTATACATGTCAAAGTCATATTTTCAGTTTAAAAATATGAATATGTAGTTTTTCCTACTTAAAAAAGAAAACGCGTCCGTGTTGCTGAGGGTCTCTGGATGATGTGACTTCAGCCTTCTGTGTTTCCATACTCGTAGGCAATGTATAGATTTTTTAGGTGTTCATAATCACACATTACCCTTATATATATAAATAAGTTTATAAAAACAAAGCTGATTTTTAAAATAGGATTGTGCTCTCTGTGCCAGCAAGATGATTGGTAACTATGGCAACTGAATTTTAAGGCAAAAGGAGATTACCACAAAAATACCCATCACATTTAGTTTGAAACTTCAAAGTCTGTTCTACAAGTGACGTGGGTGGATAAAGCCATGGGCACGGATGTCATCATCTGACTCAGTCACGAAGGGCTCTGGCATGTGCTCGTGCTAGCAGTCTGTGGGGGACTTGGAAGTTGTAGCAGCTGGGTCCTGGACTTCTCCGTTCCCAAGGTAGTGATGTCATCTTGGTGGATCATGGTAACAAGGCTCTAATTTGGGGTAGATGAGAAGAGTAAGACACCCCTCGCTTGCCCAGAAGGCACATTGCTGGGGGGTGGGCCAGCTGGATTGGAGCCCAGTTTATCTAAACCTCAGGCTCCTTCCTCTAGAAGACTAGGTGATTCTCCATTCTCTGGGAATATGCGTTTGGAGTCTTTTTAGAGAAACTGGGACTCACTCCTCCCTGTACTTTTTTAAGTCTTAAGTTCCAACTACACAAACTCGAACACATCAACCTTTACCTTTTATTTATTTTCTCTAACTTATATTTTTGTGTCAAGGGGTTTGGTTTTGTTTTGCAGTCCTGGGATTGAACCCAGAGCTTCACACATGTTAGGCAAGCACTCTACCACTGAGCCACACCTCCACACACACTTTTTTTCAGTGTCTCACTAAGTTGCTCAAGCTGACCTCAAACATGCAGTCCTCCTGTCGTAGCCTCCCAAGTACCTGTGATGATAAGTCTGTGCTGTGGCTCCTGGCATTCCCTTACCCTTTTTTTTATGGTAATCATGATAATTGAGAAGAATGGCAGGTAACTGCTCTCAGTTCCGCTGGCATTTCAAGTGGTGGGGGCAGTGTGTACTCCCTTGACTATAGATCACAAGTCCTATGGAGTTTGGAGCAGCCCCTGTTCCCACCTGCTGGCCCAGCACCACTGTGTGTGGTGTCTTCTTTAGTCTCCCAGTATCCTGGTTGGACACCAAATGGCCTGGGCACCCCAGCTTGATTGCAGTGCTTCTCATCCCACAACTTCCTGAGCTCAGGGAGAGTGAGCTAATGCTATCTTTTGAGGGAGGTTTGGGTTGATCTCTTGGCAGTTCTCAATTCTTTTTATTTAATTCTTAGATTAGTGAGTATTCTGTAAGATTGAGTAAACTATAGTAAATGACTTTTTTTTTATCAACTGGCCACTGTTGATCATTATAGAAGAGACGTCATGAAAAAGCAAATCAGTGTTGGGCCACTGCTGCTTTGTTTTAAGCTGGTCCTGTGCCCAGTGCTCCTCTCCAAGGCTCCAGTCCAGGTGCACGTTAACTGGCATGCAGGCTCCTTATCCTCTGGGGAGCCAGCCATGGACATGAGGTCCAGGGCTGTGTCAGCCAGCTCCATTGCAGAGGCAAGTGCACAGAAGAGTGAGCCCAGATAGACTTGAAAAGGTGATGATCAGTTTACAGGAACTATGGGGGTGAAAGCCTGGTCATCCCAGCAACTCAGGAGGCTGAGGCAGGAGGATTGTTAAGTCCAAGGCCAACCTAGGCAACTTAGCCAGAGCCTGTTTCAAAATGAAAAGAGCTGAGGATGACTCAGTGGGAAGCACTTGAATGGCATGGTCAACATCCTGTAAGTAGCCTCTAAAACCACAAAAAGTTTAAAAATTAGTAAGAGCCTCTGGGCATAGAATTCAGAATCCACTATAAAACAAACAGCCTGTTTTCTTCCAGCAAAAAGTTGCAAGGTAAAAAAGGGATTTAACAGAAATGCATGCAGTCACACAATGTATAACTTTATTTGGATTCTATTTCAAGTAAACTGGGGGAAGAAATTATAAGACAATCGGGAAAATGTTAGCAATGATTGGACATTTTATAATATGGAAGAAAAACTATTGCTCTTCAAGTGTGGGGTTTTTTGTTTCTTTGTTTTTGTTTGGGGCGATTCCAAGGATGAAACTGGGGCCTTGAGCATACTTAAGGGGTGTGTATTGCCTGTGTGTGCTCACGTGTGTCTCTGTGTGTCTTAGCGCCTAGCTTGAAGGAGCCCAGCTCTGGGGTAGATAGTCCTTGTGAAATCTTGAGTGAGCTTCTCTGCTGGAATTAGTTCACCGTCTTCTAGTTGAGAAGGTGTTTAAATTATTCATTGAGGCTCCTTAGCCCTGCTCTTAGCTGTGCCTCATTTTGTTTGCTCTTTGCAGAGAAGAGCATTCATAGATGCAGGGCTATCTTCTAAGCACTAAAAGGCTCGTCCTGGAACACATGGCACACCCAGCATGGTTTGTATTCAGATGGCCTGATTTACTGCCACAGACAAGAGGGAAGGAATGCACAGGAGGGCAGGCAGCTGCCAGCGAGCACTCTGAGGTTTCCAGGAAGGTTCTGAGTCTGCATCCCCAGCAGAGACTGGGCTCTCCATGGCTCGGGCAGCTCCTTCTTCCGCCAGTACCTTCAGGCTGCATTTCCTTTCTTGGGAAGTTTGGAGGCACTGATGGAAGTTTGGAGACCTTTGCCAGAAGCTGGATTCAGGAAACTCGGGATGCTTGAAACATCAGTCTTTACCCTTGGTGTCCTCTGCATTTCAGTTAGGTGCATGAGCCGGATGTCTCAGACCCTGGACAGAATAGCAGCTCTTCACTGACTCGGGGCGACTGCCTCTCGTGAACAGTTCTAAATGAGCTCTTTCCTTCTCCTTTTCTTTAGAGGAACATGAGCTGGCTGTGGATATGGAAACCATTAGCCTGGACCGAGATGCAGAGGTAATGCAGCCTACTCGACCCAGCCTCAGGGGGGCATGACAGATCACCCTGACTGTCAGGTTATTTTTTATGAAGGTGACAAATTAGTAAGTGATTTCCCTAAAGAGGTCACCTAAGCCTCCCTTAGTTGGGTCAATTTTCTGTATTCTTGCTTTGTTTAACACCAGTGATTGAGTCTCATTTCTGTTTACCCACTGAGGACTATGGCCAGTGAAATCCTTTTTGACTTGTGAATTACATGAGCACAATGACTACTTTGTCAGTGGTGGGACCCTCACATCCCCAACGGCCAACTGTTAAGGGATTGAATAGCCTGGGGTCTTCTCTTCAACCCACAGCTGCTCATTGATGCTGACATTAAGAAGTGCATCTTCTTGGAGCTGGAGCTGTGCTTTGTGCTCAAGGGAGCTGGGAGTAGCCCAGAGAAAACTGCCACATGCCATTCATGTAGAGGGTCAGTCTCATGTAAAACTAATATGAACAGTAGCTAAACCAAGAGCATCAGATTGACAGCTCACCCCACATCACCATCACCTGTCAGTCACAAACCCAATCTGGGTCTCTCACACTCACCCTCACCTCATCCACCTGACAGCCTCCCTTGGCAGCCCCTGTTCCAGGAACCAGGTCACCAGGCATTCTGCTGCAGCTGAGCTAGATTTTGTCTGTTTCAGGATGTTGATCTGAATCACTATCGCATTGGAAAAATTGAAGGCTTCGAGGTGCTGAAGAAGGTGAAGGTGAGGAGGTTCTGTCCTTGTTCCCATCCTGTGAAAGGCACAGACCTGTGTATGGACCTTTCATGCACCTCCCTGTCTTCTGAACATAGCCAGCATTTTGCAGTAGTGGAGGAACCTGAGAGGTAGTCTGGGCTTAGGCCTGCCTTGGTTCTGAGCCTCTTTCAGAGGGGCACTTGCCTAAGTCTACAGTCCTTGACTTCTGCAGTCAAATTTGCTTCTCAAGAACTAGGGTACAGCTCGGGTGGTAGAATGCTTGCCTAGCATGCACAAGACCCTGGGTTCATCCCAGCACCACACACAAAAAACATGTCTGCTTCTCAGAATGGAGACTCCAAAGGCTCATTCTGCCAGAACACGGCTTGTGTTCCAGCCCCAGACCTTTCCTCCCTCCCCAAGTAGGCCTACTTGGTGTGGGGCCTGCACAGCCTCCTCCCTTTGGCCTCTGCTTGTCCCCAGGTGGGGCAGGACAATTCCAGCTTCATACCTCTGCCCACCTGCCTCTGGAAGGACACCACTTTTCTAGGAAACAGTGAGAAAAGTAGACCGTGTCTTCTGGCTAGGAAGGCTGGCTCTGCAACCTGCCCATTGCCTGTGTCAATTGTCCTCTTCCTGTCCCCAGACTCTGTGCCTTCGTCAGAATTTAATTAAATGCATTGAGAACCTGGAAGAACTGCAGAGTCTTCGTGAGTTGGATCTGTATGACAATCAGATCAAGAAGATCGAGAACCTGGAGGCACTGACACAGTTGGAGTGAGTGGGAAGACCCAGAGGAGTTGGGACTGGGGGGGGAGATAACTGGATAGGGGGCAGCCAGCCTTCCTAGAACCAACACCCTCTGGAGGCCACCTCTGACACAGGGTCCTCCCCTGCACCTGGCTCCCAGTTTTTTGCCTGCTGTGTCCAGGGCTCCCAGTGGGCACGGCAGCTCCTGTGTGCCATCCCCTTGCTAGTCAGTCTTAACTAGAAAACTGGTTTGGGACTCTGGCCAGGCTCCAGGGATGAAGGCAAAATCAGGAAGATGAGAACTTAAATCAAAAATGTCCTTTTGCCCTTTGAACCCTCTTTTAAAATAAAGAATTCACTGTCCTTTCTAATTAAAGGAATCAGGTCCTGATAAGTAACTTTACCTAGACTTCTGCAAACCCTCTGTTGCTTGTTGATCTTTGTTTGTTTTTAATTCAGCACTTCTTAGGTTCATTCTGTGTGCAGCACCTGGTGCTTGGTCCTCCCCTGGAATGGAACCTTGTTTCTGCCCCACACACAGCCCTAGGAGACAGTGTCAGGTGCCTGGGCTGCTCTAGTGCACTCCAGGTCCTGGCAGCCTCACCACTGTGTGACAGCACTGTGTGACAGCCCATTCAGGGCTGTGGTCAGACCCTGTGTCCACAGTGGTGATGCCACCTCTGAGCTAGTTAAATTCTAACTCATGTGCATTCTGTTTTCATTTTTATTTAAAAAAAAAAAAAATGTTTTGCTTATTCCCAGGATTCTAGATATTTCTTTTAATCTACTAAGAAACATTGAAGGGATTGACAAATTGACACGGCTGAAAAAACTCTTCTTGGTCAACAATAAAATCAATAAAATTGAGAATATAAGCAACTTACACCAACTGCAGATGCTGGAGCTGGGGTCTAACCGCATCCGGGTAGGTGCAGACAATGCCTGCGGGTGTCCTGGGGAGCCGCCGGGTCTGCCTGGGCCACCAGGGAGCACACCAGAGGTGCACTTGGCTGGGTTTCTCTCACAGTGTTGTGGTTCTTCAGAAAAAGGAAAATCATTATTATTATTATTATTTTAATTGCTAACTAGAAGTCAATATTAATCAGAATATGTGGGGCTGGGGATGTGGCTCAAGTGGTAGCGCGTTCGCCTGGCATGCGTGCGGCCCGGGTTCGATCCTCAGCACCACATACAAACAAAGATGTTGTGTCTGCCGAAAACTAAAAAATAAATATTAAAAAATTCTTAAAAAAAATATATTAATCAGAATACGTGCCCATACTAAGTGGTCTGCCATGTCTTCAGTGCATAGATTTTGGGGGCCCCAATTCACACCCTTCCCAGCTGGCGTTTACCACAGCCAGCCAGCCAGCCTGGAAACCTCGCTTCTGAACTTGTTGCCTGCTTATGGTTTTCTCTAGGGAGCCTCCAAGATAAAGGTTCCCCAAACACAGCTAGGTGGTCCCTTCAGTGATCTGCCATTGGATAACCAAGTGGCATTTTGCTGAGAATAGTGTACTGGGCTGGTGCTTCTCCTGGACTGGGTCCCCTGGCAAGATCCGATCTGCTCTTCTCCAGGATCCATTTGACCTTGAAGACAAGGTGCAAAATGGAAAGTGAGGCTTTGAAAAGCAAAGGTGGTATTCCATAGAACCAGGATCGAGTCCTTTACCAGCTGACTGAGAGTCCTGTGAAGAGTCCCCAGCATCTGATGGAGCGCAAACCTGAGAGGTCACATGTGGATTGATACTGGGGCATGAATCTGCCCAACAGAAAGAAAGGAGGGTCCCCCTGGGCAGGAATGAGAACCATTCAAGCCCATAGCAATGGAGGAGTGTTTGGTAGTAAAGCAGTGGAATGAAGATAGCCCAGCCCCCAGGATCGTCATGGATGTTTCAGGATCTGGAGATGTGGAGGCCTGAGTCAGAGCTGCTAGCATCTCACTCTTGGAGACCTAGGCTCAGGGGAGTGAGTGCACTTTGACACGTACAAGATAAGATGAATATGCCAGCCCAGGCCAGAGAACTGGAGGGACACAAGAAAGCCGCTCCATGAGTTTCAAACTGTGTCCCTGGAACCCCAGAGGTCTGAAAACCCTCTTGGGTTTGGGAGTCAGGCCAAGAGACAGGGCCTTGGACCCCACCCATCATTTTCCTGTTTTTCATTATATATTTTCCAGTGAGATTTCATTGGAAAATTCGCAGAGCAGATGAGAGGCTGGCCCAGTGTCATTGCTGAAGTCCAGGTTGCCTTGCCTCCTGGTCTAGGGCCTCACTGTCCCACATAGTCCCCGGCACAGTGCTGACTGCCCTTCTGTCCTCTTCACAGGCAATCGAAAATATCGACACATTAACCAACCTGGAGAGTTTGTTTTTGGGGAAAAACAAAATCACTAAACTTCAGAACCTGGATGCACTTACCAACCTGACCGTCCTCAGTATGCAGGTACTGGTACCCCCAGCTTTCTGGCAGGGCCTGAGCCACAGCTACACCCAGCATCCACAGACCACATACTCTCATATGTGTGCCCAACTAACAGTTTGGTTTTTTATAAATATTAAAAATTTCAGGCTGGCCTAGTGGTAGGGTATTTGCCTAGCATGTGTGAGGCACTGGGTTTGACCCTCAGCACCACATAAAAAATAAATAAATAAAGTTATTAATTTTTTTTTTCTTTTTTGTGGCAATGAGGGTAGAACCCAGGGTCTGAAACATGTTAGGCAAGTACTCTACTGCTAAGCCACGGTCCCAGCCCCCATATCCCCACTTTCCCCCTAGACAGGTTCTCACTGAGTTATCCAGGCTGGCTAGAACTTGGGATCCTCCTGCCTCAGCTCCCAGGTAGCTGGGACTATGCGCAACCCTACCCTGCTAAAATTTCTTTCTTTAAAGATCATGTTCTTTTTTTTCTTATTAGCAGTTAGATAATGAGGTAGTTTTCATTTACAGGTCAGAAGAAAGAGCTTGCCTGCTCCCAGAGGGTCCAGGCCCTGTTGCCAGCAGCAGATGGGCAGCAGTCAACACTCAAGTGTGCTGGGCCTCAGATGACCAATTGGGGTTTTGTTTTGGGGGTTTGTTTGTTTGTTTGGCTTTTGTCAGAAGCAAATTTGTGAAATGAGACCCTTGAAGGGAGTTGTGACTGGATGCTCTAGGGACAGCCTGGCATGGCAGGTCCCACTGACCACCAGTGATGTACACATAAAACCACTCTGATCCTTTATAAAGCAGATGTTTTGCAGAGTGAAAACAAGTTCTTCAGGTCTAACTTTTAAAAGAAATGATAATTTATTTCAAAATATTCAGTGATTTTGATATTTTAAAGTTGTTAAATTTAATTCAAGTAAATCTTCCTAAGTACATCTAAAAAGAGTTCCTAATGTAAGAAACTGAATTTCCATGCATGAATTTTAGTGTTGTTTAACAGACTTGGTCCTCTTTCCAATCTGCACAAGCTCCATTCTAGCACATTTTAAATGAAATACCCATTTAGGATTCTTCAGAATAATAAGGAGCTCCACTTCCTAAAACCCTTTATCTCTCACTCTCTGCACTGCTCCTTGCTCTTGTGACTCTGGCTCTCCCCTCACAGAGCAACCGGCTGACGAAGATCGAGGGCCTGCAGAGCCTGGTGAACCTGCGGGAGCTGTACCTGAGCCACAATGGCATCGAGGTCATCGAGGGCCTGGAGAACAACGTAAGCACCCACCAATCTGTCTGGGGCGGAGTGGGGGGTGCCTGTGGGCAGGCAGCTGGCAGCCTGCATACCCTGCCTTCAGGACTGGTCTCAGGTAGACACTCTGCCCAAGTGCATTGAAGGGCCCATGCACTACACCATGGCCACGTGGGGGATTTCAGGAGGCCTTTGCTGGCATGTCCACCATGCAGTCTAGGCACAAATGGGAATGCTGGCGTCAGCAGCCCTCCCTCCCTCCTCCCTCCTGGCCACTGAACTCACTGCCCCATGCCTGCTGCCTCAGCCCCTCCTCAAGCTGCAGGGGTCTCTTGGGGCCACAGGGCAAGGGGCTGTCAGCTGCTCTCAGGAAGCTGCTCCTCTCCACCTCTCCACCTCTCCACTGCCCCTGCTGCTTCTCACCAGTCTGCTCCTACTCCCCGATCCACCCTGCTCTCCCCTCACCCTCTAGACCCTCTCCCGCAGCTGCCTTCAGCTCATCCTGCTGCTGCTCAGTGCAGAAGTCAAGACAAATAAAATACTTTTTCTCACTCAATTTTACTGTATTTTTTTCCCCCCTGTTTTGTTTAATTGCCAGCAAATGTAACCAGAAGGGTCACTTTTGTACTGTCAAGGTAGTGTTTCAGTCTCATCTCAGGCTCCTTTGGCTTTTGCCTCACCCAGGGCCTGGATGCCATTATTACTGTTATAGAAGGAAAAAGATGTTTCTAATTTCAGTTCACCAATATCTAAAAAAAAAAAATTGGAAAAGTTGGACTATACCTGTGGGAAGTTTGGTCACCTTCCTTCAGTTTTGCACTCAAGAGTTTATAAAACTGATGTGCAGGCCAGGTGTTTGCTTCTGCAGTGCAGGATGAGCAGGAGTGGGAGCGTTCCTGGTGGTGGGATGGGGGTTCTAGCTGTAGCAGGGGGATTGCAGGAAACAGATACACAAGCAGCCCCAACAAGGAGCCTGTGTCAGCAGTCCCACTGCCGCGGAAGATGGGACCTGTTCAGCAAGCAGGAGAGAAGCAGGAGTGCAGAGTCTTACCTTGGTCAAACACTAGACCCTCCCTGGGCTCTGAAACAAAACAGAAGGGAAAAAAAAAACAGTGGCATTAAAGATGATCACGTTATTAAGACATTCACTGTAATTGAATGTGCCAGTGTCTTCTCTGGAATGTTCTCAACTAGAAAGCATATATTCACCTAATTTTCTTCTGAGTTTGATCTCTTGGTTGAGGGGAGACTTATCCTCTGGAAGAAGATAAGGAAGTATGTGCCTTTTTCCCAGATGGCAGATGTGCTGTCACAGATCCCCCCACCTCCATGTCCTGTGCCCTGGGCTTTTCTCTGCACTGGTCTGGCTCATGCTGGCACCAGCCTTGGCCCACGTGTTACTTGGCACCACAGAATGCCATGACCTCTGTGTGTGTGCACTTACCTGTTACTTCCCCCCCCCACCTTGGTACCAGGAATTGAACCCAGAGGCACTTTACCACTGAATCACATCCCCAGTCCTTTTTATATTTTATTTAGAGATACGGTTTCACTAAATTGCTGAGGCTGGCTTTGAACTTACAATCCTCCTGCCTTGGCTTCCTCAGTCACTGGGATGACAGGCGTGGGCCGCTGCTCCTGGCTTTACTGGTTTGCTTTTGATGAGCTTTCAAAACATTGTCCAGCTCCCAAAACACATGAAAGTCTTTGAGTGTGCAACTGAATCCCTGAGTTCAGTGTTTAGAGGCCAGTTCTGAGAGCCAGCACCCAGTGCTCTGTCCGAGTGCCAGGTCTTCCTGCTTCACGAGGCCTAGGTTGACCATGCAAGTTTCAGACACACAGGGTACCCCCACAGGGCAGGCAGAGTGCTGGGACGAGCTGCTGGCAGCGGGCAGCTCCTAAGACCCTTTTTGCTCTGAAGCTCCCTGAACTCCTGCCCTGTGCTCTCAGTGCTCAGTACTCTGATCGGACATAGCTGGGTCAGCAAGAAGAGAGAAGTAGAAGGAGCCACCGTGGCTGTGCCCACACCAGTCCCACTCCAGGCCCAGCATGGTAACCATGTAGCAACTCTCACACCCATGCACTTCTGTGACTCTGCTGGTGCTCTCAGCACCAGCTGGTGGGATGCTAGGTGTGCAGGCCAGGGAGGCAACCCTGGGACCTCAAGGAGTGCCAAGGCCACAGCTGCCAGCCCAGCACTTGCAAGCTCTTGTGGGGTTTTATATTTTATTAAGGTGTTTCTTAACTTTCCCTTAAAACCCAGGAGAATTTGCTGGGCATGGTGGCGCATGCCTATAATCCCAGCAGCTCAGGAGGCTAAGGCAGGAGGATCATGAGTTCAAAGCCAGCCTCAGAAAAAGCCAAATGATAAGCAACTCAGTGAGAACCTGTCTCTATGTAAAATACAAGATAGGGCTGGGGATGTGGCTCAGTGGCTGAATGCTCCAAGTTCAATCCCTGGTACCCAAAAAAAAAAAAAAACAGGAGAATTTGGAATTAGAATACCAGGAATACAGTAGAAAATGGAGGACAAGGACCCTCAATCAGGAGCACTGAAGGGCAAAGAGGAGGGGAGGGACTGCTGTCCAGGCGTTTGGCCAGTATGAGTGATGGCCTTCAATTAGAAAAACTTGCTGGGTGGCTTTTAAGTACACTGTGTCGAGCAGCGTGGCAGACTTCACTTTCACCATGAGATTGTGGTTTGTGAAACCTTGAAGCTCTGAACTTTAAAACAGTCACCCAGGCTTAGCTGACATGTGAGAAGTGTCTCACACACATCTGTAGAACAGAGCCCAAAGCACCAGGCTGTGTCCTGCACAACCCGTCTGTGTCAGTGCTCAGCCTGCCCAGACGCTGTCCTCTGTGGCTGAATGTCACAGCCTTCCAGCTTCTAATCCCGTCATCCCTGAGTCCCACAGGGTGCAGCTCCAGCCTTTGCTCAGCACTGAGCTTCCTGGCCTTGCTCCTGGTCACTTCACCCCAGGTGGAAGGGCCTCTGTGAAGAAGACAGGTGGAGGCCAGAGTGCCTCCTCCCACCTCTGCTGTGTGCCTGGCCAGCTTCTAGCCTCAGCAGGCCCCAGGCTCTTTTCTAGTGAGAGGTGTTTCATTTGCAAGAATGGAACACTGAATACTTGTTGGCACAGTTGTCACCCCTTCTTCAGAGCCCAGGGTCTAAGTCTCACTGGGGCCCTCAGTAGACCTGGGGCTTGGGAACTGACATAGCCAGCTTCAAATGCCAGGGAGGGCTCTGTGGGCAGCACTGAAGCCAGAGCCTGGCTGGGAAGGGCTGCAGGCAGGGGGCAGGCTACCTCCTCTGGTCAGCATGGGAACTGACACCCTGCAGCTCTGAACTCTGTACTTCCCACTGTACGTGGTCACAGGGTCACTGTTGAGCTGTGGTAATCCAGGAAGAATCTTATTTTCTTATTTTAGAACAAACTTACGATGTTGGACATTGCATCAAATAGAATCAAGAAGATCGAAAATATCAGCCATCTAACAGAGCTGCAAGAATTCTGGGTAAGTTATATTCTAGGGTTGGTGGTCCTTAGCTGAGTGGGTCCTATTGAGTGAAATGTGCTAGAGGTCGTGAGAAACCCTGAGGTGTCTATGGCCTTGCTCCTCAGTGCAAGTCACAGACCAGTAGCACCCCCAGAACTGGGAAGCAGTCCCACCACCCCCGTCTCCCAAGTGCAGAATCTTCACCTGAACAAAACCCCAGGTGGTGGTTGTGCACGTGCACATGGGAGAAGCCCTGTTGTATGTACGGTTAAGCCTAGAATTGTCCACTGACTGAGAGGCTTCCAGATCCCAGTGGAGGGGCGGATGCATTTAGTACAGACACAGCCCAGCACAGTGGAAGGAGTGTCAGGTGGGTTGGCCACCCTGGGATTTGCTGTGTTCATCAGTAGTTGTGGTGTGGCTGTGGGTGCAGTGTGGCAGAGCCCGTAGGAGGAAATCAGGATAAGAGGTCTTTGCAGCTGGGCGTGGTGGCACATGCCTATAATCCCAGCAGCTCAGGAGGCTGAGACAGGAGGATCATGAGTTCCAAAGCCAGCCTCAGCAACAGCAAGGCACTAAACAATTCAGTGAGACCCTGTCTCTAAATAAAATACAAAATAGGGCTGAGGATGTGGCTTAGTTGTCAAGTGCCCCTAAGTTCAATCCCCAGTACCGCCCCTCCCTAAAAAAAAAAAAAAAAAGGAGGTTTTTCCATCCTCTGAAGGGGCTGAGAAGTGACTACAGCATTGAAGTCCTTGGTGTTGGGATTCCATAGGAGTTCTCCCAAGTTTTGACCCTCCCCTCACGTTATCCCCTGCAGTGCCATGGACTGATGTCCTTGGATGCAAGGTCTGTGTGAATTCTAAGGGGTGATCCCTTCTGTCTACCACACTGTTGACTGCAGTGTTTTCCTTTTCCCATCTTGAAAGATCGTCCAAGTTACCCCAGAACACAAGTAGCCCACTATGAAAATGCCCCTTGCCCCCTATTAAGAGACTGAGTCTTGGGTGGTGTCAGAACATGGTACAGAGCATATCTGTGGCAGGTGGTGAGAGTGCCCAGGCTGAGGGAGTCCACTAGTGAGTGGGAAGGTGTGGCTGCCAGTAGGCCGACAAGAGCAGCCCAGAGAACCACACAGAGGAGCCAGACAGGAATGAGGAGCCCAGAGAAGGGCCTGGGCATTGGTAGGAAATGGTACCGAAACAGATTTCTGAAACATGATTCTTCTGAGTGTTCTGCCAGTGGGCAGGACGTGGGCCGAGGCACAGTCGGGAGCCAGGGGGCGTCCCAGCTCAGGGAAGCAGGTCAGCTGGTACTTGATCACTGGGGCCAGACAGTACCTGACCCTGGAGCAGAAAGAAACCCTGTTTCTGAGACCACAGAAAAAGGCCATGGACAAAGCCAGAGTCCATTCAGGGCTCTGAGTGTCCCCTGCTCCCCGTCTCCTCTCACAGTGGCAGCCCGCCTATGAATAAGGTGCTTGGCCTGTTTTGCAGATGAGGAATTAGATCCAAGAAGGGAAACTGCTGACTCTGAACTCTCAAACTAGGTTCCCTGCCCACATCACATGTGAGCTGCATTTGGTCCGTAGGAGGAAATAGGGAGCCAGTCCTAAGAAAGGTTTAATGACCCAGAGATGGTAACTAGTGGCTATCCACTTGTTATGCCTTGACTGACAGAAGAGCGTGCAGTCTTCCTGCTGTGCCTGGTGGATACTGTTTCTTCTCCCAGAGCCAGCAGCCTTCACTGCCTGTGCTTTGGAGGTCTGTTACCAGGTACATGCACATGCAGGGCTGTGGGGTCTAGTGCAGTTCCCCCCTCACTGTTGTCCTCTTCACCCTAGTTCTGGGTGCCAACAGATCCCCTGCATCTGTCTAGGACCAGTATTTCAGGGACTCTGTCTCTACCCATCTGCTTTCTTTTTTTTTTTTGTACTGCTGGGCATCAAACCCTGGGCTTATGCATGCCAGGCAAGCACTCTACCACTAGCCCCACCCATCCGCTCTGACCTTGTGTCCTTATGATTTACCTGTTGCTCCCTGCAGACAGTGTACAGTCAGGCTTGCTCTTTTGTCCAGGCTGGCACGGCCAACTCTAGACTACTTCCATCTAATGCAATTGCATTTACTGTGTTTCCGGCCATTTTGGTATTTGCTTTTTATTTGTCTCATCTATTCTTTGTTCCTTTTCTCTTTTCTTAGATTCTTTTAGAATGAAAATATTTGTTTTATTTTATCTCTATTATTGGTGTATTTGATATACCTCTTTTGGATTTTTGTTATTGTTGTTTTATTGGTTGATCTAAGATGCAAAGTATATTTTTAATTTACCACATTCTTTGTACAGATAATATTGTGCTACTGCACATATAATGGAAGGCCCTTACAAAAGTGTACTCTGTTCTTCCCTCCAGTAGCTATGTTGTCATACATTTCATTTTTAAATATCTTATAAGCTTCATGATCTATTGTTATATCAGTTATCCTTTAAATTTAAAACAAGAAAACTCACTTATTTTGCTATTTCTGGCGTTCTTCTTTCTTTTTTGTAGATCTGAGTTTCCACTGGGTATTTTCCTTCTACCTGAAGAATTTTAATATTCTTCATTATTAATCTGCTATAAAGCAACTCCTCAGTTTGATTTGTCTTCAGAATCTCTACTTGGCCTTCCCTCTTGAAGGCTGGTGTTATGGGTAGGCATGGTTTTCTTTTCCTGTTCCATGGTCCTCTGGTTTGCCTTGTTTCCAGTGAGAAATCTCTGATGGTTCTTATTTGTGTAACTTGTCTTTTGTCTTCTGACTGCTTTTTTAATGTTCTTTTAATCAATTTTTATTTTGTTTTGTTTTTGTTTTTACAACTGTAATACGAAGTGCCATAGAGTAGTTTATTTTTTCTTTGATGGGTGAGAGTTCATTGAGCTTTTTAGATCTGTGAGTTTATAGGTTGTATCAAATATGGAAAATGCCTGGGAATCATCCTCTGAAGTCTGGCCAGCCCCCTGCCCCCAGCGTCTTCCCCATGGGCCTTTTGGCAGTCAGCTCCTGGAGGCCCGTACCCGCCCCCCATCTCGCCCCTGCTGTGCCTCCCCTTACTGTCCCCGTCACTGTTCCTCATGATCATTCTTATCGTCTCCAAGGTCTGCGTCTCTTCTGCAATGGCCAGGTGGCTGCTGAGCCAGGGAGTGGGTTTTTATACCAGATGTCGTATTTCCCGACCCTGAGAAGAGCTGGTTGTTTTCAGAATCGGCTTCCCTCCTCCTCAGTCAGGTGCTGTGCCACCTATTAGTGTGATGTTCTGGGAGGTGCTGAACTGTGAAGTGTCTGGATTTGAAGGACACTGACTGTTCATCTGGCAGGAAGTGGAGCGACTGCTGGACCTACTGAGGCTTCTCTAGGCTCCCAGGGCAAGTCTGCACAGTCCTCTTCTGGGACCAACCCACCTCTGTTCCCACGCCGTTGCCCCTGGTGTTGCTTAGTGCATGTTCTGGGTGGACACACACGTCCCTGCCCGTGTTTGCTCTGGTAACTGTTCAGCTCCCTCTGCCTGGTGTCCCTACTGTGTGTGGCTTAGCTTCAGTCCAGGGTGCAAGAGGACAGACACAGTGGGCTTCCTGGAGCTCTTTTCCCTGCACAGCTCACACCTGGAAACTCCAGCCACCTCTGCCTCCCTGGTCACCGTCTCACCTCAGCATGACCCCAGGCCTGTCTGGGCCCCTCCTCACAGTCCAGAAAGCTCCTCAGACAGAGGCTTACGCATCTGCTGCCTTCCTCAGAATCACTGTCCTGCATCGCCTGAGGTCCAGTGTGCAGAAGCAGCTGCTTCCTGTGTCCTGTGTCCTGCTGGCGCGTGACAGAAGGCAGGCCCAGCGCAGGGCCTTCACATGTCTTGAGGCAGATGTCCTCTCTATCTACCCTCTGTTTGTGTCTGTGCGGTCTTCATGAGGGTGAGGGGATTTATCTGCTGTTGTCTTTTTTTAATTGTTAAAAACAGTACATAACAAGAGGTATCGTCTTAACCGTCTTCAGGTGTCCCATCTCATGACACTAAAAATAGTCTTACTGTGCAGCCATCAGCTCCTTCCTCTCACAGAACCAAGGCTCTGTCCCTCCCTGGGCACTGGCACCAGCAGCCCACGTGTGTCTGTGGAGTGCACTCTCTGGGCCATCCTGCTCCCTGGGTCTCACCAGCACCCAGCAGTGCTGGGGGCAGAGCTGGCTGAACTAGAGGAGTAGACTTCGGAAGGGAAGGTGGGCAGTCAGGTGGAGGCCACTGTGAATAACACTGGACACCACACTTACCGGCATCCCATGCATGGGATCCCCTGCGACTCAGCAGCCTGACCGAAGCAAGAAGATGGCACATTTGACACCAGCCTCAGCAATTTAGTGAGGCCCCGTCTCGAAAAGGGGTGAGGAGACTGGTAGAGCACCCTGCGCTCCATCCCATACGGCAGAACGACAGAAATGCCCACACTGAGCCAGTGGTTCCACATGGGGACCTCCCAGCAGAGAGGTACAGATAAAGGCTCACGTGCTAGAGCATGTAACTGCAGTCAGGTTGCTTACAGCAGAGTGCATCTGAGAAAAGTGTGGCCAGCGGCCTTGTCACTGTTCAGGCATCATAGAGTGATTAACCATGATGGCTGAGACATTCTGAGTGCCAAGTCCTACGACACTTGCCACAGACGCAATCTAAAGTCGCCTGGACCGTCCGTGTGCCCTGTGGCTGCTGTGAGAGTCACCTTGCGGTGTAAATTGCTTAGCTGTGTTTTCTGCTGGTAGAAGGGTGTCTGTTGATTGTAAACATGAAAAAGGTCAGATTGTAAAAAAGTAGAGAAGAAGCCCCTGGAGGACTGTTTGACGTAGTGCCCTGAGATCGTTTTTCACTGAAGATGTCATAGAGATCTTCCTAACCAAGTTTAGAAAGCCAAGAGTGAAAAAAACAAAACATAGACATGCCTGATTTTATAAAAATGCAGAATATCTTGCTGGTTAAAAAAGCACACCTGCTCTCTGAAAGGTCTGTCATTCTCTGTGGTGTACAAGGTCTGTAAGCACCATAAGAACACAGCCCACAGGAGCCAAGAGTACAGGGGAGGCAGGTGTGGGCTCCCAGCATGGGCACTCGCCTCTGCCTCACAGGACAAGCTGGCCCAAAGGGGTGACACAGGCTCCCTGGTCCCTCCCTCAGGGGACTGCCTGTCTCTTTCCTCCAGCAAGAGGAGCGGTCGTCACCCTGACCAAATGCAGGAGCAGGGCACTAGGAATCCTTGGCAGGAAGGTGCTCCTGTCCCAAGCTGTCTACTGCCAGGGTCTGTGGAACCAGCTCCCTGCCTCTGGGTATGCAGGCCCTGCCTGCATTGGCCTTGTGACCAGCTCAGGCCCGATGGTGTGGTGTCACAGGCTCATGCTCAACAGAACAGAATCTAAGAATCTACCCTAGAACGGCCACTGTGCCTTGCGCCCTCCGGTGGAGGCCGACGGGCCGGCAGCAGTGTGCCACTTGAGCTTCAGCTGTCATGGGCAGCTCTTGGGATCAGCCCCCATGGCCTGAGCTCTGGGTTTTGGAAATCTAGATTCCCCAGAGCTGGTGACACACTAGTCCCATGAAAAGGTCTGTGAAAAGAGGTCCTCAAGCAGGGGAGCAGGAAGCCTGCCTGTCACACCCCTCTGCAGGAGACCTTGACATGGAGCTGGCTGCTTCGCCCTCCCACAGGGTCAGCTCTCTGGAAGCCACAGGACTACAGGCTGGAGAAGAGAGAGTTCAGGGTGAGCAGTGTCACTCCCTTCTGGCCTAGAACACTTGGCCAAGCAGAGCAGGCCCTTCTGCCAGCAGAGGTCAGCTATGACATCAGGAAGGTGCGATACGGGCAGGGTGGAGGGGTGCTGCACAGAGCAGAGCCTCCCGAAGCCCATGTGGACGTCCCTCTCCATCTGTGGCTGAGAGCAGGGCAGCATGGATTTCAGACCAACGACCAGAGAGCTGCCCTGGCTGCCCCTGAACTGGGCTCCTCCTGCCTCTGCCTCCCAAGTAGCTGGGATATTGGCATGTGCCGCTGCACCTGGCTTCAGTAGATAACATGTGATCAATCTGTTCTTGAAATACTTGCTTCATTAACTTCTGGGAAATAGATCAATGGATATGGATAACAGATGATTAATGGGCAGATGGATGGTAGATAGATGACGGATAGAGATAGATGAGATGACAGGTGATAGGCCAGCTTGGCGCTGCTGTCACCTTAGTCACACCTTGGTGGTCTTTGCTGGTTCCTCCTGGATTTTTTGCACCCACAGATCAAGGGAGTGCTCCGGGGCTGAGTCCTCGGCATTCTTCTCTCCCCCTGGTAGGCCTGTTCAGTCTCACAGATGTACGTGGCATTGCTGTGCTCCTGGAAGCATCTCTGGACATCCAACTGCCACCCAAGCAAGATGTCCAAGCTTGGGCTCATGAGTTCTCTCCCTGTCTCCTCTATGTGGCTCATCTCAGTGGGCAGCATCTCTGTCCTTCCAGCTCTTTGGGCCCCAAACCTTGGATTTCTCCTGTACTTTCCCCTTCTCTTACATGCCACATCCAATCCAGCATCTTGCCTCTGCCTCCAGAATGTGTCTAGAATTCCACCTCCTCCCCTCTGCTGCGGATGCCTGGCCTAGGCCACCGGCATCCCTTCCCTGAGCCATTTCAGGGGCCTCCTGACTTGCAGCCCTGTGTGTCCCCTCACATAAGATGGATCCTTCTCAAATACGAAGTTCCAAGCCCTTCCCTTTCACTTCAGAACAAAAGCCAAGCCCTGCAAAGCCCTCAAGATCGCCCCTTCCCTGCCTCCACTGGCCTCTCTCTGTCCTCTCCCTGGCCCCTGTGCCATCTGCTCAGTGCTGAATCCCAGCACAGAGCAGAGCCTCCCACAAGGTAGGCACCTCTGCAGATATGGCAGTTCTACGAGCCAGTGTGAGAGATGTCATGCCCGGCTGTTGAGGCTGCAGGCCCAGTGGCATGTGCCACTGCACCTGGCTTCAGTAGATAAGGTGTGATCCAGTGCCATGCCCACCAGCACATCTGCGACACTCAGACTCGGAAGCCCTACAGGGGGACCTACCCCACGGCCCTGGAGTGTGACCTGGCCAGCAGGGCCTTCCCCTCAGGGCCCTTGGTGTCTGTGTCTGCTGTCCCTTCCAGCTGTGCACGAGTCTCATCAAGCTTCTCGAGGCGAGTCCTCTTGGCCTCCTACCCGCCTGGTTCTGCCTGCCAACCTCCAGGAGCATCCTGCTCTCCCTCCACCATCGGGTGGCAGGCCCTGAGACGTGGCATGTCTGAAGAGTGACTCTCAGAGGGCAGGACAGATATGGGGTCAGACTCAGGGCTTGGTGCCCTCTTCTCCAGGGAGCCTTTGTTAGCATTGGCAGCACACCGTGGCCCGGGGCCTGGCTGCTTCCCCCACACCTGCCCTTCGCAGACGTCCCACATGTCTCGTTAGCTTCATAGGTGCTCAAGCTCTTACCAAGATAGCTTTGTTGTCCTTGCATGTCCTTTGGAAAGTGTGGGCCACTTGTGCATTGGTCACTTAAGTCTTGTCCTGAGGGCTTGTTTGAGAAGTGAGAGTTCTTCCTGCTACAGGCAGCCCCTCCAATGGACCTTGGCAGAGTGACTCTTTCCCCGGGTGTGGCGGCATGGAAACAGCAGGGGTGGGCCTTGGGAACCAATGTGAGGTGGTTCTGGGAGCCTGGGAGCCGTGCAGTTGGGTGGAGCAGCCTTGCCTGCTGCGTCAGCCTTGGGAACAGCTGTGGAGAACTGATCTGTCAGACAGGGGACCAGGCCTGTGTCAGCACCTGCCTGCAGGAGAGAAGTTTTGAGGCAGCACTCTGCACTGCTGCCCTGAGGCCAGACCACAGGGGATGTGGTCCCAGTGCCCAGGTGAACAGGTACATTGCACTGGAACCTGCTGCTGAGAGGTGGACAGGAGGCATCCAGGGGACAGAGGGGATGCCCACACCGACTCCCGCCCTCTCCTGAGGGAGGACTTGGTGCCTCGCACCCCTTCCAAGGTCCTGAGGGCTATTCTCCCATGTGTCCCCAGATGAATGACAACCTCCTGGAGAGCTGGAGTGACCTCGAGGAGCTGAAGGGCGCCCACAGCCTGGAGACCGTGTACCTGGAGCGCAACCCCCTGCAGAAGGACCCGCAGTACCGGCGGAAGGTCATGCTGGCCCTGCCCTCCGTGCGGCAGATCGATGCCACGTTCGTCAGGTTCTGAGTCACCCTGCTCCTCACCTGGTCCCTCTCCTCGGAAGAATGTCCCAGCCACGGTTTTCTAATCCACCTGTTGCTCCTGAAGGCGTCACTACACCAACAGTCACAACCCAATGGCAATAAAAAGGCCCTGGTGGTGGCCGCGTGTCTGATGCTGCGCACCTGGAGACGCCAGTGCCATTAAATCCCGCCACAAGGTCCCGAGAGGGAGCGCACACCTTCTTGCGCTCACACAGCTCCATCTCGTGGTGCAGCTCGGGGCCTGAGGGTGCCCTGAGGATGTCCATGCTGCCCTGCCCCGGTGGGTGCAGGGCATCCTAATAGAGGGCTCACGCAGCCCTGGCCTGCAGCAGCCATGACCTCACCTCTTTCAGACGGGTCCATGCCAATTTTGAAAACATCATATATATTAAAAACAAAACAGGTGTGGACAGGAGGTGGTCCAGCCCTGTGTGCCCCTCCGTGCTCTGGCCTGGAGCCACAGCTGTTGCACAGCATGCCCTGGCAGCCTGCGCACATGCTCCTCACCACCTGTGGGAGGACTGGAGGTGTGCAGCGGCGCCCCCCAGAGGCAGGCTTTCAGCAGAGCATGAGCTCTTCTCCAAGGGCCAGACTCCTGACCTGCTCGTGTGGCCCCCATTCCTACCCGCTATCGCCTTGGCTTCTTTAAATATGAAATTGACATCAACAGACCTAAATTTAATGCTTGGAGGGCATTGTCCCCCTCAGGGCCCCTCGTTTCCCCTGAAAGACATGGTCAACAGAGGTACCTTTTTCTCCCAGACTCTAGAGCTGCACTGTCCAGTGTGGGGCCACTCACTGCCACCCGTGGCTTTCTCAGTTCAAATTCATTAAAAATGAATTAACAATTAGCTCCTCGTTTGCACTCACACACCCCGGGTGCTCAGCAGCCACGTGTTTCTGGGGGCAGCCTGTTTCCGTCATCACAGAAGACCCTGGGCAGTGCTGCTCTAGATTCTGCCCAGCATCACGGGGACAGACTGCCCTGGGAGCTGGGGAGAGTGAGCTGGCGCATCCGAGCTGACTCCCTGATCAGCTGCCAAGGAGGCTGCAGATGTCAGAATGGTTGGCCTGGAACTGAATGTCCGTTTCCTGGTTCTGATCCTCACCAAAATAAAGTGTGTGACCTGAATCTGTGAAGCATCTTCCTATTGAAGCACACTCGGAAAGGCCAGCGGGCAAGGCAGGGTGTGCCCCAGAGAGAGCCTCTGCCCCACGACCCTGGAGTTCTGCCCACAGCCAAGCGTTGGTACCTGAGGACAGGAGAGATGTTTCCAGACACAGACTGAGGTTGAGATGGGGTGCCCCAGAGGCAGAATGGCAAGCACGAGGCCAGCAGAGCCATAGTCTGAAGAACCACAGTCTGATGTGGACAGGCAGCTTTTGCCAATGCTGAGACTCTTGGGGAGACACAAAGTGTGCATGGGCTGGAGCTTTTCACGTGGGGCAGAAAGAGTGGCCACAGAAATCCAGGTTGTGCAGCCTGTCCTCCCAGCAGGGAGGGGAGAGGCAGTCATTTGTATATGAGCTTAAAATAACCCCCAGTTAGGCTGGCTGTGGGGGTGCCTGCCTGGAGTCCCAACTGCTAGGGACGTTGAGATGGGAGGACCGCTCCAGCTTTGGAGTTATAGGCCAGCTTGCAACCCAGCAAGACCCCATCTTCAAAAGAAGCAACCCTAGTGGGCCATGGGAGCCTTTACTGTCCACTGCTCAGGAGACGGAGGAGGGTTGCGAGTACAAGGCTAGCCCGGCGATTTAGTGAGACCTTGGCGCAAAGCAAAAAGTGAAAGGAGCTGGGATGCAGCTCAGTGGTAGAGCTCTCTGGGTTCAGTCACCAGTACCAAGAAACAAAGTTCTGGAAACCTCTATCGGGCAGGAGTGTGTTCTGAAACACCAGCTCCACAGGCAGCCCCTGGGGGACTCCCTGGGGGAGCAGTAGAGGACCAAAGGGGCAGCCACACCTTGCCCCATGCAGGAGAGTCCCCTGAGGGAGAGGCCCTAGCTACTCCAGCCATCTGGTTCTTACTGTGCTTGCTTGTTCGTTTCCAGCATAGACTAGGCCAGTGCTCTTCCCGGAGCTGTAGCCCCAGTCCTGGCCCCCAGGTTCTTCATCAGATGGTTTTTAAAATATACCACAATGTTGAAAGGATGAGAAGGGCATTAAATTCAGCACAGTCCTAATCAAAATACCACTTAATTTTTTTAGGCATCATTAAAGTCTAAAATGAACATGGAAGAGAAAAATCCCACAATATGGTTTAGTTGCTTAGGGAAAGAGCATGAGAGACTGTACCCTTCCAGCCACAAACCCTTCATGCAGATGGTGGGAAGCCAGAGCTGCGCAGCCTGAGATGCCCGGGACCTGGGAGAAGCCTGGGTTGGGACTTGTCGGGAAGATGGTGTCCAGGATGGAACTGGAGCCCCGCCCGTACTCCCAGGGAGACACCCCTCTTAACCCCAGAGCATAGCATGCAACAGACTGCTGTAGAAAGGGAGCGCCTGCATGGGGACCCTGGGCAGCAGGGGGGCCGATGCCACCACAGGGAAGGGACGTCTGTGTAGGTTCAGTTTTGACAACCTCGATGCCTCTCATTACGCTCTGAGTATAAGCACTTGGTCTCATTTTGTCAATGTCTGCATTCTGTTAAAAAGTCACAAGGGTACCTAATCGAAGGGGTGCCAGGTGATGTCCGTCACATCTGAAGTCCTCACCTGGCCCCAGTCAGTGAGTTCCCCGCCCTGCTCCTCCACAGGATTGTGGTGGCACCTGCTGCATGCACTCCAGTGACTCCCAGGGCACCTGTCCAAAGCCCTGACTTCCCCAAAGCACGCCGTCTCTCAGAAGCATTCATCAAGATAATGTTGTTCATGTCAGACGTCCTGCATGGCTGCCTTTCATTCCATGTAGACCATGCTCTGTGCTGGACACTCTAGGGCAGGGCTTGTGAATCGGCTGCAGTCGTGATGTGACCCAAACTCCTAGACAGGTACACAGCCTGGATCAGTGCTCCCATGGCAGCTGTGGCCACCACTCTGTCAACCTCACTTCTGTCTTAGACTCACCTCCCTCCCTGTCTCTGGCTACAGCAGACATCCCTGTGTGGGTGGAGCCTGCTGACACACTGTTGTGTACAGGTAAAGCTGGCAACATCTGCAGCACCACATTTTCTGTGATTGTGTCCTTCGGCAGTGCCACCGGACACACAGTGAGTGAGCACTGCAGGTCCTCCACACACCTGCCATGGTCTTCTTGGCTTGGGGTTGTTCTCGACCTCAGGCGGAGGGTCCTGGCTCACGGCTGGCCTCCATCCGTGAGGTGCTCTCTTGTCTGCCTCCAGCAAGGCCCTTCTCTGGTGGACCTTTATCCTTCAGCCCCTCTGGAGAGGCCTGTCTGTATCTTCAGCAGCCTTCTCCGTCCCGGGCAGACAGAGGGAGCCCAGCTCCTGCACCTCTGCCACCCCCTCTCCCGCCATCCCATCCAGCCAGGGCTCCAGTCCTTCTGGGCAGCCTCACAGACTGTGGCACGCCCTCACCTGCCTCTCCATTGGAATGCCAGCTGCCTTCTGTGTTTGAGGAGTTCCTTCTGTGTGGGTCACAGCCCAGGCAGAGCCTCCCTGCTCTCCCCAGTCTCCATGCAGGTGCTCTGTGGACCCTGCTGGTGAGACCCATGAGCAGTCTCCATGCTGCCTGCCGTCCTCCAGCCTCAGCCTCCCCAGCACTGGGGTCACAGCGTGGGGTCCTCCCACCCACAATGCAAACATTTTCAAGAATGAGAAGGAAGAGAAAAGCGGAAGGGAGGACAGTGCAGGAGGGAGAGGGAGCAGGAGGGCGGACACTGTAGGAGGGAGGGGGAGTAGGAGGGGGGAGTACAGGAGGGGGGAGAGCAGAGGGAGGGGGAGCAGGAGGGAGGGGGAGCAGGAGGGAGGGGAACAAGGAGAGGGGGGAGGAGGAGGGAGTACACTGTAGGAGGGAGGGGGAGCAGGAGGGAGGGGGAGCAGGAGGGAGGGGAACAAGGAGAGGGGGAGGAGGAGGGAGTACACTGTAGGAGGGAGGGGGAGCAGGAGGGAGGACAGTACAGGAGGGGGAGAGCAGGAGGGAGGGGAACAAGGAGAGAGGGGGAGCAGGAGGGAGAGGGAGCAGGAGGGAGGGGGAGCAGGAGGCAGGACGGTACAGGAGGGGGGAGAGCAGAGGAAGGGGGAGCAGGAGGGAGGACAGTACAGGAGGGAGGGGGAGCAGGAGGGAGGGGGAGCAGGAGGGAGCGGAGACAGAGGGAGGACAGTGCAGGAGGGAGCGGGAGCCCTGGAGGGGCTGGAGCATCTTGGCCTGCCCTTTCCCACCCAGGCCCGCAGCCCATCACTCTCTTTGGAGCAGTGGAATGTCAGGAAGTCAGAGCCCTTGGCTGTCTCTCAGTGCCACCCATCAAGATAATGTTGTTCATACCAGGGATCCTCCTGTGGGTGAGGCTTGTTTTGTCTCACCTTGTCATTGGACCCATTTGCTTTGCAGCCTTCCTAGCTCCTGCTCAGCCAATGACATGTGCTTCCCTGAGCAAAGTGGCCGTTGCCCCTCGTGTCATACCCTGAATGTGGGCTTGGGCTAGATCTCTGCAGCCATCCTGGAGCCTTGAGCACTTTGGGTCCCACCATCTTGGAGTCATGGAACCAGACCAAGCGCCACACAGAAGGCCTTTCTTCTGTTAAACCACAGTAGTTGGAGACTTATTTTTTAACTTCTACTAAATGCCTGTCTATCTTTTCTGGTTCTGGGGGTGCAAACCCAGGGCCTTGCACATGCTAGGCAAGCACTTTACTACTCAGATTCATCCCCAGCCCCCCAAATGTATCTCTAAATGTTACATAATTTGATATAAAAATTATAGTCAAGGGCTGGGGATGTGGCTCAAGCAGTAGCGCGCTCGCCTGGCATGCGTGAGGCCCGGGTTCAATCCTCAGCACCACATACAAACAAAGATGTTGTGTCCGCCAAAAACTAAATAAATAAATAAATATTAAAATTCTCTCTCTCTCTCTCTCTTTAAAAAAAAAATTATAGTCAAACAGAACTCCCATAGAAGATTTTGCACTTGGGCTCTCCCTGGTACCTGGGACCCAACAAGAAGACGACTATGTTTGCTGCTCTGTCTGTCTCTGTGTGTGTCTCTGTCTCTCCTGCAAAGACCAATGCAGCTGCTGGGTGCAGTGGTGCTTGCCTGAAATACCAGCAGCTCAGGAGTCTGAGGCAGGAGGATCACAAGTTTGAGTCAAGCCTAGGCAACTTCGTGAGGCACTAGGCAACTTAGCCAGACCCTGTCTCTAAATAAAAATAATGCAGTGCAACTTGGAAAAAGCATCAGAGCACTTGGGCTGTAGAGCATACACACCGAACAGTGCATGCGGGGTGAGCATCCTAGATATTTGACACACATATGCCCCTTGGGATCCTCTTGGTGTGAGATGGCCTCCAGAAGCCTGCTCCAATGCTGTTCCAGGGCACATAGCCTTGGGGCCAATGGAACCATGTTGCTACCATCAGCAGAGACCAGGAGCCCTGGGAGCTGATTCTTCCTCGGCCTTTGCAACCAGAGCAAGAGAGCAAAGCTGCAGGAGGCTAGGGAACGCTGAGCTCCGCCTGACCCTGCAGTGTTCCCAGCTGACACTCTGCAGGTATGAGATCAGGCCCGGCTAGCACTGCGCCCTCCCATGTCCTCTCCTGGCTACTGGGAGGCTTCTTCAACGCAGTCCTGTACAGAAGTACCCTGTGCCTGCTGCTGGCCAGGCTCGACAGCCTGCAAGGCCTTTGCCTGCTGGTCAAAGCCAAGAATGGGGCAGCCTGGGAGGTGCTCAGGGCTGAGGCCACTGGGAGGGGACTTGGTGATAAAGGAATGACTCCAGCCAGGACGAGGGCATGAGTAGGGGAGGCTCTACGGCAGAAGAGTTCCCAGAATGGCATGGTGCCAGCTGAGCTGAGGGCCTCCAGGGCAGCTGGTGCAGGAAGACAGCAAGCCTGGTACCGCAAGCAGCTGCAGCTCGGGTCAGCCCAGGCTGGGGGGAGAGGGTGGGCCACTAGTCCCACTGCAGCAACAAGGCCACACCCATCACAGCAGCCCTGAGCAAGTGGGACAAGTTTCCAGGAAGTGTCACACTGGCACTGACCTGGTCTTCTGATGTTCTTAAGTGACACATGGCCCAGCACTCAACACAGCTTCATAACAGAGGAGGGCCTCAGCTCAGTAAGTGGAGCTGCACTGGCCGGAGGACCCCTGTGGCTGTCCCCGGCAGTGCCCCCAGCCATCCTGACAGGCCCTCAGAGGCACCTTGCATTTGATGCGGGATGTGTGAAGCTGCCTCTGTGTGCAGGCACCAGGCTCCACACCCCCTTTTCAAATAAAGGCAGGTCGTCCAGGCTGGGGAGACCTGCCATGGCCACTGCAGCACGGGGTGTCTCTCTTGGCCTGTTCCTGGGCAGTCTGCCAGTGCGGCAAGGGCCGGCATGTGGCTGCCACCACCTGGGCAGGGCCCCAAAGAAAAGCTCCCACCCAACCCTGTCCTGGGGGCTGTTGGACTGCTGTGGAGACCAGCTTCCTGCTAAGAGCTTGGCCCTGACCTCTGAGGCCTCTCCGAGAAGTCACTGTACCAGGTAGAAACCCATCCCAGACGCCTAGGCCGTGGGCAGGGTCTCCAACACCCTGGGCCATGGGAAGCAGGGGTGCCCAACCTGGCAGTGTCTATGCCAAGCCCCAGGGAGAGGAGGCAAGGTCTCAGCCTGGCTTTGGATGGGCAACCCAGTGCCAAGGAGCCTCAGTCTCCCAGTGAGTCCACAGGGAGCAGGCAGCATCTGGGCCTTGGGGCTGGCCTTCATCACCTGTCCTTCTGCAGAGCCCTGAGGAGGGGACCCTGCTCACTGCAGAGAATGGGGAGTGTCAGGTTGCCAGGCAACTTCTCCCTCCCAGCGTCCCCAGCCCTGGCTTGGGGACCATATTGTGACACTGAGTCCTCCCAGAGGCCAGAGATCTGGGCTCATACCCTGTCTTTCTGGGCTTTTATCTGAAAGAAGGAGTTGGTCTAGAGATCTGATCCCTCCTGGGTCCTTTACAGCCTGCAGGTTCCTCCCAGGGAAGCCCAGCACGGCTCAGTCCCACCTCCTTCCCAGGCCAGTTCCTCACTCTGCACCCTGGAACAGCAGCACTGCCCCCCACAGCTAGAGACCTGGAGGGCAGACCAGCCTTGGCACTGCCAGATCCCACGGGAGCTCGGAGGAGTCTGTCCTGCCTTTGTGGAGGACTCCGAGCTGGGGTCCTGGAAGTAGGTCCTCCCCATTCAGCAGAGGTAGGCGACTTACAGGGTGCAGTTGTAAGGGTCCGGCGAAGCGTCGGAGAAAGAGACCACCAAGTGACCACTCATGCAATTGGCGGAAGGGGATTTATTGAACCAGCATGCTGGGGCTCCGTGCCCACTCAAGAAGGGAAAGCAGCCCAGAGCCCCGAGCAGGGGCTGAGCACTGCTTAAGTACACTTTTTGGGGAGGGCGGAGGGCTTTGTATACATCAGAACAAATCATCATGAGGCGCGGGAAAATTGAACAACAACTCCTAAACATGATTAGTTCATTCATTCGCGGGAACAGGTCGGACGGGGGTGATTGGTCACTCCTAAGCGGGGTACACATTCAAACTGATTGGTTTTAGGGCCTAAAGGACTACGTGACCAGTTACACAGAGTCCCAAGTTATTAGACAACCAGGGAGTCAGTGGGAATATGTACTGGGCAGTTCCAGTATTGTCCTAACAGCTACAGGGATTTCAGGTTTTGCAGGTAGCATAGAAACCTAACAATACCTAATCCTTTTCATTTTAACTCAGACCTTACAGCTTAGAAACTTTACAACACCCGGTCTTTTACCCTTTAACTTTTACGCTTTAACTTCAATTTCTTTTACCCTTACACAGTCTGTCCCCCGTGGCTCAGATGGCCCTGCTGTGGGTGAAAGAAGGGAAAGGGGGCTGCAGGCTAAGCATCCCTTTCTGGGCCTCTTCAGGCCCCACAGGTGGCACCAAGGGCCAGAGCAGCTCAGGCATGTGCTGGAGCAGAGGTGGGTGCAGAAGGCCTTCATGCCTGCCTTCGTGCCTGTAAAATGGGTTTTCTGTGGGGTGTGGGGTGGCATCAGGGCCCCGTCTCATGTGTCCCCTCTCTGATCCCCACACTATTCCCACTGCGGCCCTGGCGGGGTGTAAGAGATGCATGCAGCAGAGCTGAGCCCAGGAAGAGGACTCCACTGTGCTGACCAATGTGACCTGCTCCGGGGCAGAGGAAGGGGGCTCTCACGGGAGTATGGCCCTCGTCTCCCAGGTCAGAGTGCTCAGGGCTCCCAGGCCCAGCAGGCAGGGTGCAGCATCCTCTCCCCTCCCTGGGCTCTAGCCACAGCTGCCCTCCCACAGTCAGGGCCTGCACGGCCCCCGCCCTGGCCAGAAGACTTTGAAAGGTGGCTGCGGGGCTGGGGATGTGGCTCAAGCGGTACCGAGCTCGCCTGGCATGCGTGCGGCCCGGGTTCGATCCTCAGCACCACATACAAACAAAGATGTTGTGCCCGCCAAAAACTAAAAAATAAAAAAATGACAGAAAGGTGGCTGCAGCCCCACCTGCAGCCTCCAGTCCTGGCCCCCATGGGTGAGGCAGGAAGGTATCCTCCACACACGGTCGGCCTCCACCACCTTGCTGAACGGGGAGAGTTGTGCAAATCCAGGCTAGACGGAGGGAGGAAGCCAGGTGGTGTCCATGAGTTCCCAGAAACACTGCTCCTCCCTGGAGTGTGAGCACTGTGTCCTAATGTGGGCCGAGGGAGCAAGTGGCCGGTGCCAGAGGCCACCAGAGCACAGGGACTTACTACATGCTGAATGTTCCATTGCCTAAGAGGTGACAGTGGACAGCAAGGGCCGAGAGCTGCTGTGCAGGACAGTATCTGGTGCTCGTGACACACCTGCCGTCTGTTGGACCCCGAAGGCCTGCTGAGCAGGGCGGTGCTGTGGAGTCGGGGCCTGGGTCAGGGCAGAGTTAGGGCTGGGGTCAGTGAGAGGGGGCAGGGGTAGGGCCGGGGCTGTCTTACACTTACAGTGAAGGTGGACAGGGTCAGGGTCAGGGTCAGGCTGATCCAGTGAGATGGAGAGATGCCTTTTCTGAAGGGCCCCCATGTATGGCACCCTGGGGAGAGCATCATGCCCCACATCAGGCCCATCAGATCCCAGGGCTCCCAGTGGCCCCAGCCTGGGGCTCTGGCTTGGTTCAGATGTTGGTCTCCTAAGTTTAACCAGAGTAAGAAGACGTTGGCTCCCATGGGGAGACAGAACCCTCCCTGATGCCATGTCCTGGCCTTGCCCAGGTCTGTGTTCAGGGCCCTCCTGCCCCCAGGAGGAGGTCACTAGCAGACCCTGAGTTAGGGAGCACTCTGGGCCCTTGAGGCATGCAGGAGGCCCTGCTCCTCCTGAGGTGGACACGAGGCCCACCTGCCCACAGTGCAGGGAGATGAACGCAGCCTCACTCACAGCTGCTGAGAAACCCAGGAAGCCATCCTCTGTTGTCATGGCCACCTCTGGCTAGTGCCCGAGGCTTCCCTCTGCTCCTGGAGGTGGGAGGGTCAGGCACCTGGTCCTGGCCCTGCTTCCTGCTCGCCTGACCCTGGCCACAGGCCTGAAGAGGGGCTCAGAGACTAGTGAAGGCTGGCGGGGATGGGGGACCCAGGGCTGCCCTTGCCCTCTGGTTCTCCTGCCTGCAGCCCCTCTGCCCACACACAGGGTTCAGTTTCCTCCACCCAGTCTTCTGTGGCCTGGGGTGTCTGGGGCCTGGTGGGGTCAGATACGGGTGCAGCAGAGACAGGGCATGGAGGGACGTGGTGGAGGGGATCCATTCTGGGCTGGGTGTGGACACCCCTCCTTGTTCTCCCAGGTGGCCCCCAGCAGCCCTGGCAGCCCAGCCAGGCCCAGGAGCAGTGAGCCCATCCCTTGGTCTGCAGCCTGCCGTTACTTGTCCCGGGGGTAGAGTCTCGGATGGGCCTGGGGTGGCCGCAGGGTCTGCAAGCCTTGGCCCCCACCCATCTTGCATGAGGGGCTGGGAGAGAGCTGCCTGGGGGCGAGCCATAGCCGGGGAGACTGCAGGAAAAGAGGTCCCTCCTGTGGTGTGGGCTAGGGAGGGCTCTCGGCCTCCAAACTCATCATCTCAGGAGTCCTCTCCTGCACCCTCCATCTCTTCCCCTTTAGACCTCCCTTCACTCCCCACCCATCTGCCCAGAGCTCCCACCTCTCCCCAGGGGGCTGCACAGTCCTACACCAGGCACCTCGGGCAGACCGCCCTACCTCCAGGCATCGGGACGGCCATGGGTGTGGGGGAGGAACAGAGCAAAACAGGAAATGGCAAGTTTGGGCAAGGACCTGCAGAAATTGGGGCACTCGCGCTGGAGGGGCCATGAAATGGGGCATCTGCTGTGGAAAATAGTAAGGAGGGGTCTCAAAAATCAAGCCCAGGGCTGGGCTGTGGCTCAGTGATGGGGCACTTGGCTCACAGGGCAAGGCACTGGGTTCGAGCCTCAGCACCACATAAAGATAAATAAAATAAGGGTATTGAAAAAAAATCAAGCCCAGAGTCTCCAGAGGGCCCAGCGATTCCCTATCTGGGTAAACACCCCAAAGAGCTGGAAGCCAGTGTCCTTGGTGTGGCCCTGTGTGTGCAGTGGCCCTGCACCTGAGGGCCCCAAGAGCCCAACAGGCCCCATGCCCACCCCACAGCAGCAGCTTCCACAGGGAGAGCCTCTGGCCCACTCGGGATCTGGGACACGTTTTGTGTGAAGCTTTATTCATTCTGTCTGTCCGTCCCGTTCACATTCTGTGCCGTCTTGGTTCCTCTGTGGATTTCCTGTGCTTCTCCCTGAAGAACTCACTCTCTTCCTTTGGGTTCAGGTGGCTGGCGGAGGGTCCTCTCTGCTCTGCTGATGTCAATCAGTTTATTGTGCCTCCTCCTTCTCAGGGTGTCGTCACCGCCTGTGAGAGGCTGGCTTGGCCCTGAGTTGGCTTCCCAAGATCCCACTCAGAGTCTCCTGGCAGTTTCTGTGAACCCCCCTGTCACCCTCACTGCCGTCTTTCTGCAGGTGCTCTGTCTCCAGCTCAGTTTGGATATGGTTTGAGTGTGTCCCCATAAGTCCCAGGTCAGAAGCTCGGTCCCCAGGGTGGCCATGCTGAGGTGGTGGACCTTTAAGAAGCAGGGCAGGGTGTCCCCAGGGGTCGGTTTGAAGGTCATTCCAGGTCTCTCTCTCTCCTGGCCTCTGTCTGGCCCTGTGAACTCTTCTCACCTTCTGTCTCTTCAAGATCTTTGCCCATGGGGCTGGGACTGTGGCTCAGTGGAGGAGCACTTGCCTACCAAGTGAGGTCCTCCCCAGCACCAAGCTGGGGCAGCGACCCTCCAGCCTCCACCACAGTGGGCTCACGGGCCTCTCTCCTTCATTCCGTGTGTGGACGTGCCGCCGTGTCTGTTGCTGACAGATGATGGACACTGCTGTTCAGTTGTGCGGTTGTGATGATGCCTTCACAGGCCCCTGTGTGGACACACCTTTGGAGGAGTTGCTGCGTGGTGTGGTACCTCTGGTACTAGGGCCACAACCCCAGCCCTGGGTATTTTGAGACAGGGTCTCCCTAACTTCCTTTGGGTCTTGCTAAGTTGCTGAGGCTGGCTTTGAACTTGTGATTCTCCTTCCTCGGCCCCCTGAGCCTCTGGGATCACAGGCATGCACCAGCACGCTGGGCCGTCACAGGGTCAACCCAACAGTTGGCCTTCTGAGGAGACGCCAAGCTGCTTCCTGAGATGGCTGGGCCACCTCAAAGCCTCGGGCTGGCAGGGCCTCAGCCACCCGCCCTCCTCGCCCCGTCACACCTCCTGCAGTGCAGTTGGGGTGCGTGTGAAGTGACCCCTCTTGGCTGGCACTTGTACCTTCCCTAAGGACCATTATGGTGACCATCTTTTTGTGGGCTTACTGACATTCATGTCTTCTTTAGAGAAATGTCTCTTCAAGATCTTTGCCCGTGGGGCTGGGACTGTGGCTCGGTGGTAGAGCACTTGCCTAGCACGTGTGAGGCCCTGGCTCTGATGGTTGGCACTGCATGTGAATAGATAAGAATCCATCGACAGCTGATACAGATGCCCATTTTAAAATTGCTGTTCACCTTTCTGCTGCTGAGTTGTAAGAGCTCTGCAGTTCCTGGAGGGAGACCCTTCTCACACACAGTCCGCAGCATCTCCTCCTCCTCTGGCTGCCTTCCCCCTGTTTGGTGGGGCCCTGGTGAAGTCCACCCTGCCAGCATCTGTGTTGCTGGGCTCTGGAGTTCTGGTGAGGGAGTCATGGAAGCAGGTCTCTTCCTCAGTAGGAGTCAGGGGTGCACCCAGCCCTCCATGCCCTGGCCCCTGAGGGCATGCAGAGCTGCGCGGGATGCTCCCCTGGAGTCCCCCGCCCTCCTGGGCCTGAAACACAGAGGAACAGGCAGACAGACGCTGTGTGCTCTGCTTCCCACAGGACCCTGTGTGCAGAGGGACGGTGGGGCCTCCCCGAAGCCTGCCTCCTCACCAGCTGGCTCTCTGAGTAGACTTCATCTTCCTCAGGGAGGAAGGTCTGAGCCTGGGTGGGAGCAGGACAGAGCCACCCGGGACAAGACAGACACATACGCGTCCTGGAAGGAGCCTTTCTGGAAAACCTGTGTGCAGCTGGATTGCGTGTAGAAGGGTCACCTGGAGAGGGGGCTGTGCAGAGGCCCAGGGACCTATGGCCTTGCCCCCTGGGCCTAAGGGCATGGTATCCAGAGCCCTGAAGAAAAATATGTCCCCAAGTCCTGCTGGACATCCTGCCCCTCAGCGGGCTCCCTATGGTGGGAACCACTGACCCCAGGCCAGCTTGATTGCAGACCCCACGCAGCAGGCTAGGCTCACCAGGGAAGCCCCATCTCGGAAGCTTTGGCTGCTGTGCTGTTCCCATTCATCACTCCTGGTGTGTTCACGGTCTGACAGTGACTCGTCACGTGTCCTGTGAGAGGCCACTTGGAGGCGTTAAGCACCATCCCAGAGGTCAGGAGAAAGCAGGGACTGGCTCTGGGTGCTGGGTGCACAGATAGCGGGGCTTGGGCTGCCGAGCTGCCTCGTCCCTGTGGCCCTGCTGCGGGCCTCTGGGGTCTCCTGTTCTCCGGTTCCTGGCCACCTTCCTCTGTTTGGAGCAGCAGGGCTGCCGACGGCAGCTCTCCACCCTGGGTCACCCTGCCCTGCCTCTCCTGGGCACCAGCCTCCCTTGCCTCAGGCCGGCATGGCCGTCTGTCCTACCTTGGTAGACCTGTTGGACGCATCTCCTTGTCCAGGCCTCCGCTCTCCCACCTGCCTTCTGACTGAAGCCCACCTGCTGGGGCAGGGCCAGGGCTGCTGCTGGCTGTTGGACGTGTGTGTGGTGTGCTGGCCTGGGCTTCTTGACCCTTCCCTGGTTCCAGTGGGGCCCCTACACCCTGCCCAGGTGTTCCAACAGGAGGCCCAGTTACTCGGCCGTCTGTAGCACGTCAGCACCCCGTGGCTTGGGGTCTCCTGCACACTTGATTCCTACCAGGCAGGGGTCATAGAATGGAATTTCACAGGCTTTGTAACCACTGCACTTACTGAGACCAGCTGCTCCTCACTCCCTGTGGGACTGACCACTCCCGACAAACCCTTCCTAAACTGCAAGCCCTGTAAGCCACAATGCATGGGGTATGCCCACCAGCTCCCAGGGTGGCCACCTGTGCCCATACGCTCCTGGCTGTCCCCTGAGAGCACCTGGCAGGAGCTGTGCTCTTAGCCTGCCCACTGGGGAATGAACCCCAGGGCATTTAACCATGAACCACACCCCCAGCTCTTTTTATTTTTTTATTTTTGACATGGTCTCACTAAGTTGCTAAGACTGGCCTTGAACTTGGGCATAGGCCTTGGGAGGACCCAGATGACTGTGATGCCCCATGAGGGCTGAGAACCCCTGGGAAAGGGGGTCTCTGGAGAATACACACTGAATAGAGGCTCTTGCTCATGGAACTGCAAGTCCCACCTCACCCTGCCCAGGGCTCCGGGGTGCCTGTCACACGGTGCACCCACACAGGAGGGACAGGCAGCAGCTCCCACCTGTGCACACACACACACTCCAACCTGTGTGCACGACAGGTACAGACTGCAGACGGGGCACGGGAAGCCCATGAGCATGGAGAGCCATGCTGAATTCCTGGCCCCTCGACTCAGGAGAGGCAGGGGTCTCAGAGCCAGTGGGGCCAGGTTCCCTCGACTCAGGGAAGCATCTCCTGGTGTTGGAGGAGGCCAGTTGCGAGCCGGCTGCTGACCTGCTGGCTGCATGCAGAGTCCCATGCTCAGACAGCAGGCGGCCACCAGGGCCAAGGAGACGCAGTCCTTCCCTAGGAGTGCACCAGCACCTGTCATGGCCAGGCCCTCACAGAGCCCCTCGGTGCCCACAGTGCCACGTCCAGGACCAGGCCTCCAGGGTGCACTTCACCCCCTTCGGCGTCCTCTGGGCCGTGCCCTGGTGCTATTGGAAGACCTGCACCTGAAGCTGCCCCTGCAGGAACGGGGTGCGTGGGGCCAGGCCCAGAGGTCCCCCAGCACACCGACTCAGGATGTTCCCCGAGCCCTGGAGGGCTCCCCTCTTGGGGGCACCCCTCCACGGCTGGCCTGGGAGGGAGGGAGGGACTGACAGGTGTGAGGTGACCAGCTGTGTCCCCTCCAGGCCCAGTCCACCCTGGCTGCTTGCCAAGGCAGCCCCAGCCTGGTACTTGTAGCTAGAGAGGTCAGAGGCTGGAGTGACCCAGGACCATATGCTGGACACAGGTCTGCTGGTGTGGGACGGACAGGAACATGCTGTGCCTCCTCTGTTTTCCCCTTCCTGCCTGATGGACTCTGGGTCTCAAAGGCACAAGCTCAGCAGCCCAGAGCCTGCCACAGGCTGAACCCCAGCGCCCCTCCTCCCTGCCGGGGCCTTTGCCCAGGGCCTAGCTGGCAAGCTGCATCCACCTGCCCGCCATGATACTTCCTCTCGGGAGTGGAGCCACAGCCCAAGTGTCCTTGCAGGAGCTCCCCAGCCAGGCCTCCACTGGGCATCAACACCCTGCTGGAGGACCTGCCCGATGTGCCTCCTGAGCACTACCCTTGCCGGTTCAGAGTAAGCGAGCTGTCACGGGAAGGCCCAGCCTCCCTGGATGCCTGGAGGGACGGCCTCCCCCAGGTAGGCCTGCATGAGGACCAGGAGTGCATGCAGGAATGCACCAGGGAAGGAGTGAGCTACGTGGTGCTTCCCCAAATCCTCCCCACACCTGGGGTTTTAAACAAGGTGATGGATTCCAGGCCAAGCTTTATTGCACACCTGCTTACCCATGTCTCCTGCATCTGTGCTGCGGGACACACATACCCCAATTCCTGGTGACTGCACACACAAGATCCATGTCTGGGTCCCTCCTAAATTGCTATAAGAAAACACCTGAGGCTGAGTATTTCATAAAAAGAAGAGATTTATTTAGCTCAAGTTTGGGAGGCTAAGTTGGGCAGCCTACCTGTTTCATCTCTGGTGAGGGCCTCAGAATATGGTGAAGAGATGGAAAGGGACTGACCATAACCAGAAGGGACCAAGCATGTGGTCCCCCCGTGTCTTGCTTTACAACACTACTCTTCTGGGAACTGACTCACTCCGTAAGACCTGCATCAGCCCTTCCCAAGATCAAGCCCCATGACCTCATTACCTGGCACCCGGTCTACCTCTTAAAGGTCCACCACTTCAGCACGCCACAGTGTGAACCTGGCAGGACACTCTCAGGCCATGTCCTGCCCAGGGCCTAGCTGGCAAGCTGCATCCACCTGCCCGCCATGATACTTCCTCTGGGCAGTGGCCCAGCCCTGCCCGGCGGCCCCATCATGGCCTTCCCTGACTGCCCTCATGGGCTCTGGAGTTCCTGCTGGAAAGGACAAGGCTTCATGCACATGCACTGGACAGAGCAAGGTGCCCCCGGTGCAGGTCAAGGAGCTGGCTGCAGCGGAGGCAGTGGTGGGGCCCATACCCTAGACCTCCTGCAGACCCACCGGCCTCCCCCAACACTGAGGAGATCTCCTTTCTGGCTGGTGGGATATTCAGGCTTGTCTGCTATTTCCCCACCAGTGGTGTTCCCAGGACTCCGGTGTCCTGGTCAACCACAGGTGCCGTCCATGAGCACGTTGGCCCCGGCCCCAGCTCCAGGGCAGGGCAGGGGCTCCCTGGCCAGCCTGGCGCTTCTCCACCACTGTGCCCTCCGCTGGGGCCCGGTCCTTCCTTCCCTGTCCTGTGTGCGGCGGGAGCCTGCTGCCACCTCGGGGGTTTGAGGAGTGCTGGTGGCAGCAGGCTCTCAGGGCAGGGTTGGAAGTGGGTCATGCACCACAAGCACAGGCCTCTGGGCCTCTGGGTGCCCCGCGCTCCTGCGGGCGTGCTCCTGGGAGCTGGCACCCCGTGTGTGCACAAGGCCCCGTGCCCCAGAGCTCTGTGCGTGTCACATGCCTCCATGCTTACTGGGAGTGGCAGCCAAGACACCTTCTTTGCTGACACCAAGGGTCACCGATTGTGAGTGGGAGCCCTGCTGCAGGTCCCAAACTTTCACCAACCTCCCAGGGAGCTGGGGACAAAGACTTCCATGGGTACCTCAAGACTCCTCTGTGATCAGAGGGCCAAGAACTTAGAGGCTGCCCCTTGTTAGGTGCAGCACAGGCTGAGTCAGCTGTCTGCAGGGCAGGCCAAACAAAGTTAGCTGCAGGATGACCTGGTCACTCAGCCCTCTGTCTGGTTCTTTATCAACTATTTGCTTCAAGCCCAACGCCCAAGCCCCCCCCCCCTCGCTCAAGGCTGAACACTCAACCCCCCTTGTGCCAACAAGGCAGCTGGTAGACCCAGAGGCCTCATTAGATTTGGGCTATAAAATCTCCCTCCTGCTGGGCCCCTCTCTCTTGCTCTCTCTGTCTCCTTTGCGCACGTGCTCTCTTCTCTCTCTCTCTCTCTCCCCCCTTCTTTCCTTCTTTCTTTTCTCTTTGTTGAACTGCTGCAATAAAGATCTTTTGGTTGCTCTGAGTGTTGTGGTCACTTTTCTTTCATTTGGTGCCGAAACCCGGGAGAGGGTTAAAACCCACTTTTGGGTCCCTCTTCCTTCGGAAGTGCCACTCACCGGAAGACCTGAACCCCATTTTCTCGATCGCAGAACTCCATCCACCACCGGCCTTCGATCGGTGAGTTTCTCCTTCCTGGAGTCCTAAACCCAATGGTGGTGTCAGGAGGATTTGGCCGTTGATTGTCCGGCAAACCTCTTTGCCCACCTACGGGGAGGAAAACACCCCACCACAGCCTTTAAGGCTACGGTGGCCCTCAGGGACTCCTTCCTAGGGCAGAATAGACTCCTGGGTTCAAAATTATTCCCTTCCCTTCCCAGCTGGTAGTTTCCCAGCATAGGCTTTGTAGGTCTCCCTCAAAGGACTGTGAAACCTCCAGGGACACATAACAGAGAACCAAACATCACACCCCACCCAGACCTTCACGGTTTCGGTGGCTCTCATAAAGTCCTAGTCCTCACCTTCAAGACTCGGCTGCTAGAGAGACGCTTACCCTCCCCTTCCTCTCCCCCTGTCTCTCTCCCCTCTTTCTGGCCCTGGGAATATCCGGCCTCTCCAGGAGGGGTCCCGAAAAGCCTTGGCCAAGGTCTCCCACGGCTCTGGCTCCGTCCAGGACGAGAGCTTCAACTGTCAGGATTCGGTGACGACCAATCTCTGCAGCTCGAACCTGCCACTAAGGCACTCCTGATTTTTGGCTCTAGCGGGGATGCCCCTTTTGCCAATAAATCAATTTTCTCCTTCTCTCTTATACTATCTTTGCGTCTCCTTCCTTCTCCCCTATACTACATTTACGTCCTCTTCCCTCCTCCTTATACTATGTTTGAAACATGGGTAATGTGTCCTCTCTGCCGGTCGACTCTCCCCTACAATGCCTCTTGGATAACCTCAAAACCCTCTCCTTGACACCAGACATCAAAGCCCCAAAATTGATCAAATATAGCACCCAGGCCTGGCCCACTTATCCCTTAGACAACCAAAGCAGATGGCCCCCTTTTGGGTCCCTGGATCCCTCCATTCTAAGGGATCTCTACAATTACTGTGAGCATTCGAAAAAATGGGTAGAGAGCTGCTATGTCCAGGCTTCCTTCTTGCTCCATTCCAATCCTGCTCTCTGCACCTCTTGCAATCCTCAACAAATTCTTCCAGCCTACAAACCAACACCCCCAACCATGATCCCCAACTTTCTCCTCCTGCGGACTCATCCACTACTTTTGACCCTGTTAATGAACCTCTGTCCTATCGCCTGGCTCAAATAGGTCCTCACCCTCAGCCTTCTGCCCCAGACTCTCTGCCGTCACTCCCCCCTCAGTAACCTGCTTTCTCCCCTCCAAGTACTAGATCAAAACCTACACCACCACCCTTCCTCAGACCGTTGCCCCCTTGCTGAGGTAGCAGGTACTGAGGTACCCCTCCACCCACTCACTGCTCTCTTCTCCTGTCAGCGCCCACACAGGTCCCACCAGGTCCTCTTCCCAGCTAACCCAGAGCTCAAATGAGCTGAGGAGAGCCCTCAGACCCCTGCCGCAGTCTGGCTGGGCACAAAATCACGAGCCACTCAAGCAGGAACAAAGTTTATTTTTTGAAACTGCCGCCAATGTCCGGTACCGCCCGGAAAGATTTTTTCCACCCACGCGGCCTCCTCCCGGACCGCAGAGAGAGCTCCTCCCCCGGAACTCCCTCCTACTGTACTTCCCCAACCAATGGGAACTCTCCAGGAGTCCCGTAGCCGGCCTAGGTGAACAGCAGGAGTCCAATATCCATATGAATGCAAATCTTAACATAATCATATCATCTCAATGGCTAGCTGGCGTCACCTTTCGACCAAAAATGCCATGCATCATATACTTGGCTCTTAGCATCTCCCCCCTTCTGTTTAAGTAACAAGCAATCTGGCTAGGGACCGTGCCTGTTAGGTTTGTCCAATTCAACATATGGTTCTTACCCGTCATCGGAAAACTGACTTTTAGGCGTCAGCCTCCTGTCTTAGGTTGATACCACTGCAATTGGATCATACCCATCACTGACTACCGGTCCAGCATATAGCCATACTTGTGGATAGGCCTATGTACCAGTGGGGGGGTGAGGTTCTTTGCCTCACCTCTGTTGGCCCCCAAAATTGGCCTTGGTGCTGGTGGGGGGGTGAGGTTCTTTACCTCACCTCTGTTGGCCCCCAAAATTAGACCATCACTAGTAGAAGGGAGGAGGATACAGAAATGTCATGACACCAAGTCAATTAACGGCTCCTAGGAAAAATTACATCACTGGTGACACATCAGCAAAGATACGCTAGCACTACCATAATTCGCTGCATCAACAAATAGATCACAAAGCATACAAGTGATACATAGTCCAGGCAAGTTCTGTAAGCAGTTCAAAGTAGAGGAATCTATCAATATGTCCATATCCTCCCAAAATAAAGCATACAAGTGATACATAGTCCAGGCAAGTTCTGTAAGCAGTTCAAAGCAGAGGAATCTATCAATATGTCCATATCCTTCCAAAATAAATCGACTCATTGATTGAGCATTACTTGTTGAGTTATAAATCATTGATGTATCAGCTTACACGGTTTGTTGTGATAACTCTCGAAGAAGTTGTAGTTTGGTTTTATCTTTGTCTTCACCGGCACTGGGATGAAAATAGGAATTTTGACAATGATGCTAAAAAAAAAATATGTAACATTTCAACAGGTACTAAGAAAACAATATTTAGAACAATTTACATTATCCTGAACAGAATTATTAAATATAATGAAAAGGAAAGGTGAAAGTAAACAAACAGATTTGTTAACCTTCTATTTGTTCATATATTAGAACAATCCTCAACAGCTGTTTACCCAAATTAAATTAAACTATTAAAATCACGTGAATAATAAAAAAAAATTTTTTTGGATCCATGTGCATGAGCGCCCCTCATATGTGAAATATGGACATACGCACATACAGACATACAACACAAAACAGAAGTGTGCACATGTAACATATAACACATGAGACAATAGTAAAGGCCTTGTAGCTTTACCTAGGTGAAATCTCCATTGCAATGTTCAAAAACTCCACAGTCAAAAAAACTGATCAGAAAAAACATTAACCTAGGTCTGTATGAGCTCAAAAATAAAATAGAACTTTATGATGTGGGAAAAAGCAATAATAAAATAGATATTGAAAAAAACATCCTGGTTAATCACTGTCACAGATGTAAGAATAGCCAAGCTGGAGATCTGGATATCAGCTGTTATGGATTTGAGTGGAATCATCTTCCTTTTGTTCTGTAGGAGCTGTTTTAGTTAGTCTCTCTGGAATCCAAATCGGCTGCTGTTCTTCCTGTGGAAAAACACAAACAGAGCCCCGACTCCAGACTATCACTGGGTCAGGACCTTTCCATTGTCCTGTTAGAATATCTTTCCAAAGTACCTTAGGCTTATGTACATTTTTTGGATACAAATGTCTTTCCGCAGCACTAAGCCCTGATGAATCCAAATTTAAAAAGTTTAGAGTAAAAAGGGTTATTTTAAGTTTATCTTTGGGGGATACATACCCCTTTCCAATTCCCTCCTTTTGTTTTAATAAGTACATTTTAATAGTTTGATGAGCTCTTTCAACTATGCCTTGTCCTTGTGGATTGTATGGAATTCCTGTTATGTGAGTAATGCCAAATGATAAGCAAAATTGTTTAAAAGAGGTGGACGTATAACCAGGACCTTTATCGGTTTTTAACTGTTTTGGAACGCCCACAGTGGCAAAATTTTGTAAGCAATGAGCTATAACATCTTTAGTTTTTTCTCCAGCATGAAGGGAGCCCATCAGAAATCTGGAAGAAGTATCAACTGTAACATGTAAATATTTTAATTTTCCAAATTTTGGCAAGTGTGTGACGTCCATCTGCCAAATATGGTTAGGTATCAGTCCTCTAGGATTGACTCCAAGTTTAACTTGTGGTAAAAATGTCACACAATTTTGACATTGTTTTATTATATGTCGGGCTTGTTCTTTAGTTATTTTAAAACGCTTTTGTAAAGTATTAGCATTGACATGGAACCTTTTATGAAAATTTATAGCTTCTTCTATTGTGGAGAAAATATGTATGTCATGTGTAGTTTTATCTGCTAACTCATTGCCCAAACTAAGGGCTCCAGGCAATCCTGTATGTGCCCTGATATGTCCTATAAAGAATGGATCTTTTCTGTCCCAGATTAGACTTTGTATAGTAGAAAACAAAGAGAAAACAGTAGAAGAAGGGGAAATCCTACCAGCATCTTCAAGGGATACTATAGCATTAACTACATACTGACTATCAGAAAATAAATTAAATACAGAATTTTTAAACATCATAAAAGCTTGTAATACTGCATTAAGCTCTACCTTTTGAGCTGATTGTTTGGGTACTAAAAATGTAAAAGTTTGATCAGGGGTAACTACTGCTGCTGTACCATTATTTGACCCATCAGTGAATATATTTGGAGCATTCATGATAGGGTTTTTTTTTGTCATCTTTGGAAAAACTACAGGATGTTTAGACCAAAAAGACAACAAAGGATTAGACGGTAAGTGATTATCAAATGAAACATTAGATTTACACATGATTATTGCCCAAGTATTTAACTCATTAGCTAACTCATCAATTTGATCTATAGTATATGGAGTAATAATTTTATTGGGAGAAATCCCAAACACTCCCTTGGCTGCTTTTATTCCTTTGAGTATTAATTGTCCTACAGCCTCAGGATACCTAGTAAGAATAGTGTTAGGAGAATAAGATAAATGTATCCACAATAATGGACCTTCTTGCCAGAATACTCCTGTAGGAATATTTTTTGTTGGCAGTACAATAAATAATAAAGGCAAACTTATATCAATTCTATCCAAATGCATATTTTCCATATATGTTTCAATGATTTTTAATGCCTTTCTTGCTTCAGGCGTCAACATGCGGGGTGAATTTGGATCTGATGGACCTTTTAGAATATCAAATAAAGGTCCCAACTCTCCTGTTGGTATGCCTAGATAAGGCCTTATCCAATTTATGTCTCCTAATAACTTTTGAAAGTCGTTAAGTGATTTGAGTTGATCTACTCGTATTTGAATTTTGGGTGGACAGACCATGGTTGAGGATAATAAAACCCCTAAATAATTAATTGGAAGATTTAATTGTACTTTATCTATTGCTATCTCTAGATTATAATTTTTTAATAAATTTGTAAGTGTGGCATAACATTCTAGCAATGTGTTTTTATCTTTATGTGCCAATAACACATCATCCATATAGTGAAATATTTGTAGTTCAGGATTTTGATTTCTAAGTGGCTGGATTGCTTTGTTAACATAAATTTGACACATAGTTGGACTATTAGCCATCCCTTGAGGGAGTACTTTCCATTCATATCTCTGATCAGGACCTTCATGATTTAGTGCAGGGATAGTAAATGCAAAATGTGGACTATCCTCGGGATGAATTGGAATTGAAAAAAAACAATCTTTAATATCTATAGCTAAAACATACCAGGTTTTTGGTAAAGCAGACAATTGGGGAATCCCTGATTGAGCAGGTCCCATAATAACCATCTCATTATTAATGGCTCTTAAATCTTGTAACAATCTCCATTTACCAGATTTCTTTTTAATGACAAAAATGGGAGTATTATGGGGAGATACGGAAGGTTGTATATGTCCTTCCGCTAATTGTTGTTTGACCAGGTCATGGGCTATTTGTATCTTTTCTTTAGTCAGGGGCCACTGAGGAACCCACACTGGTCTTTTTGATTTCCAAGTAATTTTTATTGTCTCAGTGGCCCTTTCTGAAAACCCAATCCATGTCTATTTGTTTTTTGATCTATTTGAATTGGTGCTGTCATACCTTGTTCTTGTTCTCTTAATCTTTCTTCTTTCCTAAAGCCTTGTCTAGCTCTAGTAGTGGGCGCATTAGGATTGATGTTATTTGTTAATGTCAAACCTAATTGATCTAGGACATCTCATCCCCATAAATTTATAGGAAGATGATCCAATACATAGGGCTGTATAGTTCCTTCACATCCTTCAGGATCCTTCCAATCTAATACCATTGCACTTCTATGGGGATTAGTTGCCACTCCTAGGCCTCGAAGCGTTTGAGTGGCTTGTTGTAATGGCCAGTGTTTTGGCCATTCTTGACGAGATATTATGCTAAGGTCTGCACCTGTATCAAGTAGCCCATTAAAGTCATGTCCTTGAATATTTAGTTTTAGCATTGGGCGAGAATCTAGATTTAAAGACAGCATAGCCCAATCTACACCTGTGGAGCCTAATCCCCTGGAACCTCTTTCTACAGTACGACTGGAAAATTTATCATGTAGGCTGGGTATTATTAATAACTGTGCTATTCTATCTCCTGGTGAAATTACTGATATACCTCTTGGAGAACTAGCTATAATTTTTATTTCACCTTCATAATCGGGATCAATTACCCCAGGACTTATCATAAGTCCTTTTAGTGTTGAAGAACTGCATCCCAATAATAAGCCTACTGTTCCTTGGGGAAGAGGTCCTTTTACTGCTGTGGGAATGATTTGAACTCCCATCTCTGGAGTTAGTACTGCTCTGGCAGAGGCGCAGATGTCCAACCCTGCGCTCCCTCTAGTTTGTCTGATGAGGGATTTAATGGATAATGCGTCCTGGGCACTACCTTGATGGTGTTGCTGGGTTCCTCCACTGCCCCGTATATTTGTGGTTTTGGGCCCCGGAGCATTGGGCCCTCCAGTCCGTTTTTTGGCAATGGAGCCTGATGTCTTTCTCCACGATATCGTGGGTAAACACTTGGTCCTTGTCTGTTTTTTGATAACGGAATACCTTCTATGGTGGTTTGAGAACGGCATTCATTAGCCCAATGTTTCCCTCTACGGCATCGTGGGCAAATACCCGGTATTCTATTCCTTTGATACCTAGCCTTGTTAAACCCTCCTCCTATGGGGCAACTCCTTTTAAAATGTCCTGTTTGATCACAATTATAGCATGTTTTTGGCCTGGCATCTAAAGCCTGTTGTACTGCTGCTAAGACTTGCCCTTGTTCATTAATGTCTCTACATAATTTAATATATGTGTTTAAATCTTCATGTTTCCATGGTCTGATGACCTCTCTGCAGCAACGATTTGCTTGGTCATAAGCCAGTTGTTTTATAAATGGCATTGCCTGTTCTGTATCTCCAAATACTCTAGATGCTGTCTGAATAAGCCTATCTACAAATTCAGCGTAAGGTTCATTAGCTCCTTGTATTACCTTAGATAATTGTCCTTGTAAATCTCCATGCCCCTGTAAAGTTTTCCATGCCCTAACTGCGTCTGCAGCAATTTGTGCGTATATGCCAGGATCATATTCAATTTGTTGCCGTTGACCCTCATAAGGTCCTTTTCCTAATAACATCTCTAGATTTCTTTGAGGGTAACCGGCTGTTGCATTTCGCCTAGCTGTCTCCATGCAAAATTCCTCATTGGCAACCTTCCATAACAAATATTGTCCTCCATTTAGCACAGATCGACACATGTTAGCCCAATCTGCTGGCGTCATGTCTAAGTTGGTAATGGATTCGACCATGCTCACAGTGAAGGGTGCTTGCGGCCCATAGGTTGTTACAGCCTCCTTTAATTGCTTCACTGTTTTGAAATCTAAAGCACGGTGAATTCGTTGCCCTCCTGCCTGCTCAAGTACAGGGCATGCTAATCTTTGGGGTCCTGCCTCAGGATTCCGTCCATCAACTACGGGAGTTGAGGGCCGCTCAGCTGTAGATGGAGCTGTTGGTTGAATTACGCCCTCTGGTGATAGAACGGGGTTAGTAGCAGCCTCCTGTTGTAATTCCCCGCCTGATGGTTGTTTTTCCTCTAAGCTTTCTTTCTTCAAATCTTCCTCTGTCTGACTAGCTTGAGAGACCTTCTCTTTCGCTTGACCTAACATGTTTTCTACCATAGTCTGGACCTCTAACAATTTACTTAACAGTCTTTCGGTTTGTTTTTTACTAGTTTCTAATCTACTATAAAGGTAACGCAACCCAATAAGATAGCATAAAACAAAACCGAAACAGAATGAAACAAAAACCGAACAAAGAATAGTTGTATCAATTTTCTCTTTCTCAGGGCCGAACAACTTCAAACCTTGAGCCAACCAATTTTCCCAGTTTGCCTGAGAAAATTCTAGGGATAGGCAGCTTGAAACAAAAACAAGATAAATCAAAACGAGAACACATTGTTTTTTGAAATGGTCACCCATTTTGTTGCCTTCCCTCAGGGGCGAGCAATTTTACTCACCTCCAAACTTCAGGCGTTCCCCGTGCGGGCCACCAGTTGCTGCAGTCTGGCTGGGCACAAAATCACGAGCCACTCAAGCAGGAACAATGTTTATTTTTTGAAACTGCCGCCAATGTCCGGTACCGCCCGGAAAGATTTTTTCCACCCACGCGGCCTCCTCCCGGACCGCAGAGAGAGCTCCTCCCCCGGAACTCCCTCCTACTGTACTTCCCCAACCAATGGGAACTCTCCAGGAGTCCCGTAGCCGGCCTAGGTGAACAGCAGGAGTCCAATATCCATATGAATGCAAATCTTAACATAATCATATCATCTCAATGGCTAGCTGGCGTCACCTTTCGACCAAAAATGCCATGCATCATATACTTGGCTCTTAGCAACCCCTATCCAAGATCTGGTGAAAGTGGCCTTTAAAGTTGCTTTGTCATCACTGAAAACAGGTTCCTAAGAATTTAATGCCCCCCACAGGCTTTGGGGGATACTCACTCCCATCCTCCCCTCTGCTCTACCTGTTCTGCTGCTCAAGTTTTCCTGGCTGGGGAGTATCCCCAACCCCTTTCCCATTATTCTATTACGTCTCTCCTTCCTCACTCTCAGATCCGCCAGAGCTGCTCTCAGCCCCACCTTCCCCTCTCCCCTCCCTACCCAGGCCACAGAAAAGTCCTCACTGACCTTCTCCAGCAATATCCACCGTGGCTGATTTTAGGACTTGCCACAGTCTGGCTGGGCACAAAATAATTGAGCCGCCATGAGGCACTTGTAGGTTCAAACAGGAACTCCTTTATTGCCCGAACTCTCACCAGCACTCCATGCGCTCTCCCCGGAACTCTCTCCACAATCAACCGGGCTCCACTCCACGAGAACTCAACAGGAACTGAACGGGCACCCTAGGCAGCAGGAGCCGCCCTATTGCTGGACAGCAGGGGTCCATATACAACTGAATACACAGCCTGTTTCAATCCAGCATCATCCAGTTATACACAGCTTAACTTAATTATCATCATCTTAATGGCTCCCTAGCGTCACCTCTCAACCACTCCTTCTGGTAAAATGCCTGGCGCCATTCCGACTCGGCTGTGGGTCTCAACAAGGGCTTTCAGCAAAAGAATCTCTACAAAAGAGTTTAATGTAGATAAACTTCCTATTTTCATGTTGCCCTGTTTTACTTGGCCACTGGCTGGAAAAATCAGCACTCCCAAAAGCTAGACACCCCCTTACTAGTTTTTCACAAAAATATAATGAACCAGGCCTCTGGCCTTGAGCGGGGCTTCACAGAGATGGCTACATTTCTAAGATAAGGAAGTTACCAACTGGGCTCCATGGTAACAGCTGGCAGGGGGAGGAGAGAAAGGGAAAAAGAAGCTGTCCCCTTCCCAGGTGTCCTTGAAGGGGTAACTTGCCCAGAACAAAGAAAAAAACTGCTTTTTGTGAACTTCTGCAGACTGTGAACTTCTGAGCCCCTCCCCTTACATGCTGTCTGTAAAATTCTGAAACTACCTAAACTTGGGGTTCAGGGGATTAATTGGTTACGGCAGAAGCTGTGTCCTCTGAATCTGGCTGCAACCAAATAAGACTGTTTCCCTATCTTCACTGCTATCCTAGGTGCCTTGCCTTGTCCGTCCCTACAACAGTATAATTCTATATACTTAAACATTGTTCATGTTTTCATGAAATGGTCAACAGATGTGATTAATTGTGTACTGCAAGTAAGAAAATATCTCTTATTAAAATGGAATAATTTGCCTAAGTCCAGAAATTTACAAGGATTATTTCAAAATGTGAAAAAAGAAAGAGTTAACAGATAGGAAAGAGAAATTAGAAGGTTCTAAGTATGGATTTAATAGAAGGTAAAGGTGTTTCTGGATAAGAGAGTCTATGTGATTAAGTAAATAAGAGGGTTTAAGTAAGTGCTAAAGAAGGTCTGTGTACGTTGGTTATATATGAACTTTTTTGAGCAAGTAATCTTGAAGGAATTAAGCATTATACAACTATCGTTAAACAACAACTGTTATTTTGCAATATTGTAATAAGTTATTTCTTTAAGAGCTAACCTTGATTAATATAAAAACATCAATAGCAATTGTGGTACTATTACTCTTCTTTGTATATTAAATGTGTTCATATTTTCCAGGTATATAAGTCATTAAGATAAGAAGCTTTAAAAAAAAACACATTATATCAAGCTGATATTCTCCAAAAGGTTGCATGGTAATTTTAGGCTTATAAAAATAACATATTGGAGATTTATTTATATCATTTAATTTTCTGGACCTGTTATCAATAAGATTAATATAAAGTTCTATAAGCTGGGTATAATTTAAATGTAATATATTGTGTTAGCTAGTATTCATGTGACCTCGAACAACTATATATGTAAACTTTATAAAATGATATTTAAAAACAAAGATCAGCTTCAATACTAGAACACTTTACCTAAGATTTATAAAGAGCCCTGCCTTACCTGAGATAAGGCTGTGCCTCCCATCTTACTACATGTCAGAATGACTCCAAAGTGGGTCAGACTTCAGCTAAAGCCCAACACTCTTAATTTAAGGTGAATCTGACTTTGCTGGATGTTCATGATCAAGATTTAAAGTTAAATTAAAATGGCCAAGAAAACCAATATTTGGCTCTGTCCCTCTGAGTCAGTCTGAATCCAGGGAACAGGGAACTTCTCTAAAGAACTTTGCAACTCTGGGCCACATAACCTCCTGATCAGGGAGATTAATGAGACCTCTGGAGAATGAAAAGCCAATCCGTGCCTTTGCTGTGAAGAGGAGGGTCATTAGAGACAAGAGACATCCTTGATGCTTCCAAGGGAAGCCACATGGTCAAGCAAGACCTGGACCCATCCTAGCACAAATGGCACTAGCGGAACTGAGAAGCTGCTCTCAAGTTCCCCCCAGCCACCCGTATGGGAACTCGGCTGACTCTTAACAATAGATAGAAACAAAGTCAATTTTGACCAGCTTGATCTTAAACACCTACCAAACAGTTAAGCCAAAACCAGTCATTCCTGGCAGTAATGAAGGACGAGAACAGCTAGAAAAGAGGAGACAGCAACCAGGCCAACTGGCTCCATGGGGAATGTTCAGTCAAGTATGGCCTGGGCTCCTCCCCCTCGCAGGACCCCTATGAGTCCTCTTTAGGTTTCTCCTAATAGGACCATGTCTATTAAACTGCCTACAGAAGTTCCTGCAAGATCAGATACACAAATTCACCAACCAGTCAGTCAATCAACCACTTCTTTAAGACTACCAGCCCTGATGCCCAAGACGGAGACCTACGACTCCTGACCAACTCCTCCAGCTCCAGAGACTCTGCCCCCACCTAAAATCCTCTCTAACCCCTTTTTCAGATTTTACAACCCCTCTTTCACTTCCTAGGAATGAGAACTACTCTCCAGCAGGTCCACTCTGCTTGTTCTGCCTGCTCTACAGTATCCCCAAAGGAAGCATCAAACCCAAACTCCCCACACCTCAGATGAGGAGCCACCGGCCAGGCGAAGACTGGCAGATCGACTCCACCCACGTGCCTAGGCACAGAGCTTCACTGCCTACTTACTCTGGTTGATAGTTTTTCAGGTTGGACAGATGCCTTCCCTATCTCCAGGGAAACTGCTGACACCGTCGCCTCCATCCTCATTGAGGGGATCATTCCCAGGTTCAGACTTCCCGCCTCCACCCAGTCAGACAACGGTCCAGCCCTCACTTCTCAGGGAACACGCAGACCGGTGCCTTCCTGCGCCATTCATTGCCTCATCCCCAGCACAACCAGGAACTGAATCGGACCCCCTTCAACTGGGTGACTCAGTCTTACTTCAGGAACTGCATCCTCCATTGTTGGAACCTCGCTGGACGGGACCCCATACGGTCATACTTACTACCCCAATGGTGACCAAGCTTTTGGGCCACTCCCCCTGGTACCATGTCTCCCACCTTAAAAAGGCACTTGTTCCAAATGTCCAGTCCTGGACTTCCACCACGCCCACCAAACTCAAAATTTCTCGCCAACCCTCTTCTTCTTTTACTAATCATTAATCTCTCTCAAGTTTCAATCCCAACCACAGATGGTGCTTCAACATCCAAGTGACTTGGCACCAAGATGACATCACCCACTCTCAGTTTATGGGTCAAGGCAATTGCCCTTCCACTGGCTGCAATTGGGCTGTCACCCTTAACATTAGTGGATTCAACCCAGCCACCTCCCATACTTCCTAGAGTCCCTGCTACAGGACCAGTGGCTGATACCAAGAATCTCCTCCACCCAGGACTGGTTTGATGCCATCCACGACTTGTGGCTTCAAGGAACTTTTATGGACTTCACCCCTACCACAGTAGTTGTCTATAGCCACTGAGTGTTATTTCTGGCTGCCCTGGTGTTCTCAGACCTGTTCCCCCAAACATTCCTCCACTTCCCCTTCTAGGCCCAACACCGCCCACCATTAAGCAGGAAGTATCCAGAGGACTTTACCTCATCCCCCATGTCACTTAGAAAAACAAAAAGGGAGGAATGTTAGGTGCAGGACAGGCTGAGTCAGCTGTCTGCAGGGCAGGCTGAATAGATGTTACTACAGGGTGACCTGGCCACTCAACCCTCTGTCTGGTTCTTTATCACCTGTTTGCTTCAAGCCCAAACGCCCAAGCCCCCCACCGCCAAGGCTGAACACTCAACCCCCTGCTCAGGGCCGAACACTTAACCCCCCTTGTGCCAACAAGGCAGCTTGCAGACCCAGAGACCCCATTAGATTTGGGTATAAAATCTCCCTCCTGCTGGGCCCCTCTCTCTTGCTCTTCTCTCTTGCTCTCTCTGTCCCTCTCTCTCCTTCTCTCTCTCTCTCTCCTTCTCTGTTGCGCTGCTGCAGTAAAGATCTCTTGGTTGCTCTGAGTGTTGTGGTCACTTTTCTTTCACCCCTGACCTCACTCCGCAGGAGAGAATGAGGCAGGTCAAGTGAAAGGTGGTCCCCTGCCTGAAACTGTTCAAGGGTCCCATGGCCCTGCCTGGTGCCCCAGAGATACCCAGGGCCCACAGCAGAATGTGGGACAGAGAGGCAGGACACCAAACCCAGGGGGGCCTGCTGGCTGGCCAGGGCCTAGCCAGGATGACCTTGGCTGGCACAGAACTGGGCAGTGTCCTGATGGAGCTGGCATATCCCTGGATGAGGTCCAGAGCAGGCTGTGTGCGGCGGGCCAGGGCCACATCCAGGATGGCCCTGCAGGACCATGTGGCCGGCGAGGTCTGCGTTTCTAACTGGGAGAGTGCTTGCCTTCGGGTGGTCTGTTTCAGGGAGCCAGAAGGGCAAGACTGGGGACTTTCCAGAGCTGCATGAAGCCACCTGTGGCTTCGGCCCTAAGATGGGCCAGTTGGGATGTCCCTGCCCTGCAGTCACATGACCAGCGCCATCCCTCACCCACCCTGCAGCTGTTTTTGACCCTGGCCCAGCCCCCATACGTCCACGAGAAGAAAGGCTTGTGGGGTCGAGCGGCTCTGGTGGACAAGGCCCCAGGGCTGCCTTCCCCTGCACCATGTGCGTCCAAGCCCGGGCCTGGATCTGGGTGTAGGGGGCGTCTCCCTCTGGGGGAGGTGGGGCAGTGCGTCCCGCCCTGAACACCATGAGTGGGCAGCTCTGTCTCGTCCAGCAGCTCCTCTTGCTGGGGAAGACAGGCCACCTGTGCCCTCCGAGAAGCTGGGTGTGGGGCTGTGGTGCCGTGCCCGTCCCTGACATCGAACACGTCCTTGACAGGAGGCATGCCTGTTGGTCAGGAGCCCGTGCTCAGCCTCCTTGGCAGAGCAGGCCAGGCCCATGCAGCTACCTCAGGGACAGCTACTCAGGCCTCAGCGAAGTGGTCACGGGTGCAAGCTGCCTGGTGTTGGGAGATGTGGCTGGGAGAGGAGGAGCCCCTGCCCAGAGCGGCAGCCAGTGCACTGCAGCTCAGCCCCTGCCAACACGTGTGCTGCTTGGAGACCGCAGCCACTGTCCTCCTGGCTGGACCCTCAGCTGTCCAGGAATGCAAGGGCTCAGCCCGGATGTGCCCTGCTCAGAGCACCCTTCCTGAGCCACCCTGAGCCCGTGCCGCGCCTTTCTCCATGGTCTTCCTGGAGCAGCCGCCTGAACTCCTGGGCCTGTCTGCCCCTCTCCCAGCACAGAGGGGGGACTCACAGGTCTGGTCAGCACTGAGGGCTCACACCTGGAAGGATCCCCCCTCAGGGGGCAGGCAAAGCTCTGCCATCATGGAATTGCCCAGCTCAGGGGCCTCTTGACCCCAGGGTCCCTTCACAATACCCCAGAGAGCCTGCAGGCCCTTGGCCTCGCCAGTGCCACGCTGGGCACACTGGGGCCAGGGAACGAGGACAGCCCCTGGACCACGTGCACAGGTACTTTGGGGAGAAGGTGTCCCTTGACTTTGCCTGGCCTGGCGAGTCCTGCCCACTGCCTTGGGGACACCCAGGCCCCTCCACTGGATCCTTGCTTCATAACCATCTGCCAAGCTCTGCCCTACATGCCCTCCTGCCGTGTCCACACTCCTACTCTGGCCAGCCCTGACCAGCCACTAGGCACTGTGGTTGCTCCAAGGCCTGGCCTCTCAAAGCCCCAGGAAGGGGACTGGGACCCCTTCAGCCAGGTGTACCCCTCCTGACTCCAGCCTCCATGGTGCCCAGCCCACCAGATGTGGCCCACAGATCCTGGGGTGCCCTGGGGACTTCTACCCTGAAGCCATCGTCCCTGCCTGCCGTCCAGGCAGAACTGTCCTCTCCTGTTCTCCAGGCAGGCCAGCACCTTTGTGGTGGGTGCCCACCTGACTTCCTCTGGAGTTTGCCCTCACTGGGCTCTGCTCTTGTCCCCACTGTCCCCTGGGACAGCAAGGCCAGGCAGGAGGGCAAGGAAGGCTGGGTCACCATCTGGTTTCCACACAGACCTCCTGGCCAATGCAGGGTCATCTAGTGCCAGGACACTAGGCCAGGATCTGGACTGTCCCCGTGGAAGGCAGGCTCAGACAGTGGCCCTGAGGGGTGGGTGTGGGTAAGGGAGGTGTGGGGAATGAACCCCACTTTCCCCAGGGCTGGAACCCTGGTGGGTGGGCACTGTGCCTCTCGCCAAGGGGTTGTGGTGGGCAGGACCCCGAGGGTTTCACCAGACTACCCAGTGTGTGAGTGGACGTGAGCAGGGAGGGAGAGGGTTATCCAGGAGGTGGAGGGCCCAGTGAGCTGTCACCCCAGGGCATCCGCTCGGAGGTCAGCACGGCCAGGGGCAGGGTCCCAAGCTGAAGACGGGCTCAGGAAGGAGGGGCAACACCCTGGCCTTGGATTCCTCCCAGAAGGCTCTGGCCCTCCACCTGGGACACAGGCTAGCCTGGGGCCTTGAAGCCAACCCTGATGTCCCCTTTCCAGTGTTCTACACAGGCTGGCTCCCACCAGCTGTGGTTCCTGGTGGGCTGCTTCGTGGTCTTCTCAGACATGCCTACCTAAGTATCTCCTCCCCCTGGCTGTGGGTTTTGCCCGGGGCCACACGAGGGGTGTATGTCTAGGCCCAGGTGCCAGGCGCTGTGCCAGCTAACAGAGGCCAGTGGTGGGCTATCCACGCTCTCGTGGTTACCGGAGCTCCGTGACGCGGCAGGAAGCTTACTGGGGACAGGGGACAGGCAGGCCCAGGCTGGAAGGCAGACCGGGAGACCCAGGCTGGCTCTGTTGGCGCCACCTTTGTTCATCACAACAGTGTGAGCTTCTCTTACAAGAAACAGATCCCACAACTTGCTTTACTTCAGGTAGAGCTGAAATTTCAAAAAAGTTTTTCAAAACTGATATTTCATGTATTAAGAAACCCATTTCTTGAAGAAGTGTGGGCCTGGAGAGGGCAGGGGGGGAAAAGGGGCAAAGCGCCGCCTGCGGGAGGTGGGCCGCCTGCCCTGCTCCTGAAGCTGTCTGCGCCCTCAGGCAGGAGCTGCGTGGCAGTGAAGTCAGCCTGCAAATGAGCCCTCTCTGCCCTGAGTGCCCCTTCTGGCTGCACCCCAGCACCTGAAGGCAGGCCCAGGTACAGGGAAAGGGCGGGGTGGGCTGGGGCCAGAGAGTCGGGGTGAAGTGGCCTCCTCCTGGGTTCCTGCCCGGCCTGTGCTCTGGCTCCGCCATCCTGTGGAGCAGAACCCGGAGGGGACTCTGTGACCTCTCTGGCCTTACCTGGAGTCAGGGACCAGCCACAGCCAAGAAGCCATCAAACACAGGTGCTTCACGTAGGGTGACACCCACACACAGAGCCCTGTGTGTGACGGAGCAACACACCAATACCCAAGCTGCTCCCAGGTGTCACAAAGTCCACATGTACACCCCACAGCGCCTGCTTTCCCGGGACCCTGTCATCAGCGCACAGCTGTGTCCCACTCCTGGCCTGTAAGCCCCTGGAGGACGTGGATTCTCCTGGGCTTGCAGAGAGGCCAGGAGCTGGCTCTGGGTGGGGGGACTGGGGATGTGCCCCTGGGTTCAATCCCCCATACCAAAATCATTCAGTCTGTCCGTCAGTCTAGGGGTGCCGCTCAGTGGTAGAGCACCCCAGGTTCAAGCAAACCTGACAGCCATGATCCTGGAGAGCTTTAACCTGCCTCCGTGGGCCCCACTGGGTGGCGGTCGGGTAGGACGGAAACCAGTCGACAGAATCAAGAGGCCTGATGTAGTGAGCACATGCAGACCCTCACTCAGAAACAGAACCAGGGGTTGGTCCAGCTCCCGGGAAGTGACTGGGAAACACACTTAACCAGCCAGGTCCCGTGGAAGCCTCCAGGGGGAAGGAACACCCCGGAAAGAGCCCCACAGGCCGGCCTTGTGTGCGAGTCTGGCGGGCGCTGAGCACAGGCCAGGTAAGCCCCAAACCGAGCTGCCCAGGGTCCAGGGGAGGGCCCGGGGCCAGGGAGCTCCAGCTAGCGGCAGAGTCAGAGTGGCGCTGCTACAAGGAAGCCCTACGGAGCCCAGGAGACTTAGGAGAGAGAGTTGCAAAGGGAAGAAGGCCGCAATCGCAGGGCAGGGCAGAGCCCCAGGTGCCACAGGGCATGGCCCGAAACCAGCACCTACCTTTACCAGGAGGAGACCACCAGCCGTCCCGCACACCCCTACCCTGCCCCTTCTGCCCACTGCCCCATCTCCACAGCCCCGCTGTCCCTGCCTGCCTCCTGCTCTGTCCCCTGTCCAGCAGTCCCCTCCAGTCCCCTGCCCACTCCGTCCCTGCCCGCCTCCCGCTCCCCACCTGCCGTACCGCCCCTCCCACCTGCCGCCTCCCGGCCCGCTGTCACCTGTGTCCCCAGCCCCAAAGTCCCCTCCTGTCCCCTGTCCACTCCGTCCCTGCCCTCTCCCGCCCTCGGCCTCACGGGCCGTCCTGCTGCGCTGCGCTCACGATGCTGACCACCGCCAGGTGCGTGATGACCGCCAGGATGGGGAACCCGACGCCGACGTCCTGGGCATGCGGCCGCACCAACTCACGCGCATCCAGGCGGGTCTCCACCAGCGCCAGCGGCAGGCCACCGCCAAGACATCAGGGAGGCCCAGCTGCCGCGCTGCGGTCACCGCGCTGCGCCCCTGGCGACACGGCCCCTTGAATCCTTGGCCAGCCCCCACGGGAGGCCCCGGGAACAGCCCTGCCTGCCCGTGGCGCTCCAGTTTCCCGCACCTGCGCTCGGCCAGCTGTCAGCTTGGCACCGGGTGGTGCGTCCTGATCGCGGCCTCCCTCCCCTGCCCTCCTGGCACCATGTAGCCGGGCCACGTCCCCAAGGGAGCCCCATGAGCTCCAGGCCTGGCAGCCCTGCCCTGTGCTGCGACCTGCCCGCCTCTGCCATGCTGCTGAGGCCAGGGACAGCGACCCCCTGGCAGAGGGACACCACGGCTGGCAGCAGCGGCCAGCGGCAGGTCTCGGACTCGCACCACGACTCGCACCGCACCGTGTGCAAGTCCGCGCGGCTACTGCCCATTTTCAGATACAGCCTCTGCGGCTGGCTGGCCTTCCTCCTCCTGGAGCCCAGGGGGCCTCCGCCAGCCTTGGGGTGGAGGTGGGAGGGGGTGCAGGATGATTCCGTCCTACCCGACCTCCACCCAGTGCTGCCCACGGAGGCAGGTTAAAGCTCTCCAGGATCGTGGCTGTCAGGTTTGCTTGAACCTGGGGTGCTCTACCACTGAGCGGCACCCCTAGACTGACAGACAGACTGAATGATTTTGGTATGAGGGATTGAACCCAGGGGCACATCCCCAGTCCCCCCACCCCTTTTCTGAGACAGAGTCTGACTGAGTTACTTTGGGCCTGGCTAAATTGCTGAGGCTGGCTTTGAACTCATGATCCTCCTGCCTCAGGCTCCTCCTTGGGATTACACCACCGCACCCACATTTTTTTTATAGTATATATATTTTTAGTTGTAGATGGGCACAATACCATTGTTTGTTTTTTAAAATGTGGTGCTGAGGATCAAACCCAGTGCCTCACATGTGCAAGGCAAGCGCTCCACCACTGAGCCACAGCCCATGCCCACATTCAGGGGCACTCCACCACTGAGCCACAGCCCATGCCCACATTCAGGGGCACTCCACCACTGAGCCACAGCCCATGCCCACATTCAGGGGCACTCCACCACTGAGCCACAGCCCATGCCCACATTCAGGGGCACTCCACCACTGAGCCACAGCCCATGCCCACATTCAGGGGCACTCCACCACTGAGCCACAGCCCATGCCCACATTCAGGGGCACTCCACCACTGAGCCACAGCCCATGCCCACATTCAGGGGCACTCCACCACTGAGCCACAGCCCATGCCCACATTCAGGGGCACTCCACCACTGAGCCACAGCCCATGCCCACATTCAGGGGCACTCCACCACTGAGCCGCATCCCCAGCCCTATTTTGTATTTTATTTAGAGACAGGATCTCGCTGAGTTGCTTAGTGTCTTGCTGTTGCTGAGGCTGGCTTTGAACTTTTGGTCCTCCTGCCTCAGCCTCCTGAGCTGCTGGGATTACAGGTGTGTGCACCACTGCATCTGGCCCAGGGTGCACATTTTATTGATTCATTTTTTGTGGTGCTGGGGATGGAACCCAGGGCCTTGTGCATGCAGGGCAAATGCTCTACCAACTGAGCCGTATCCCCAGTGTGCACATTTTTAACACACACTCTTAACTACTTCTTTTCAGGAGATTGGGTGGATTCAGTTGTTTCCTCTTGCTGTGCATGACGAGGCCTCCTGGGCTGTGTGCACTAATCACACCTTCTTATCACCGTGGCAAAAGTTTAGCTTTTCTTTAAACCACAAGCACACAGTGAACGTTCTCAGCCATCTGTCGGTCAGGACGTTGGTGCTGACCGGTCAGTGGCTGCTCTTGTTCCCCGTACCTTCCCTCTGGTTCGGCGCCTTGCTAAGTCACATCTTCAGGAGCCAGGTGCTGTGGCGCACCCCTGTGACCGCAGTTCCTCTGGAGGCCGAGGTGAGAGGAACCTGGCACGCCCGAGGCCCTGGCTTCTCTCCAGTGCTACCAAGAAGACGTGCTTTCGGGGAGGGTATGTGGTGGGAAGATTCTTAGTTCTTATGTACGTGGACATAGTTTTGTATTCTTGCCTTTCAAGTTTCTAGTTCAAAGCTGCTTTTCCTCAGATCTTGGGGAATATTATTCTTTTGTCACCTGAGTTTTCTTAGATACATCGTAGATTCCCTCTCCATCTTCCACAGTTTGTTTCAGTAACAGGTGTCTGTTAAGGAGGGTTTGTTTCCCAAAGAGATTCAGAAGGTGCTGTTGATCCGACTGAGGCTTCCTCACCTCTCCTGTGCCTCCTGGGTCCTCTTCCCATGAGAACCCTTTCTGGCAGGCTGGGCCACGCGCAGTGACCTCCCAGGTATTTCCAGTTCCTGTTCCTGTTGCTGTGCATGACATTTTGCCATTTAAAACTCCACTCATTAAGGGGTTTGTTTTCAAGGATACATTTTAATTTTGAAGATTTCTGTAATCTTAGTGCTCAGGAGGTTGAGGCAGGAGGATTATAAGTTTGAGGCCAGCCTCAGCAACTTAGTGAGACCCTAAACAATTTATCCAGACCCTGTCTCAAAATGAAAAAAAAAATAAAAATAAAAAGAGGGATGTAACTCCGTGGTGGAGCACCTGCCTGGCATGCTTGGGGCCATGGTACCTGCAAAAAAATAAAAATGTTTTTTTTCCCTTTTTCTTGGTAATGCTCTATGTGGAGTGCACATGAGCACTCATGTCACCGCAGGGACGGCCACGTCTTCATCACCTGGCCCGTCCAGGAGGATGTCCTGGAGGCTGAGGCAGCTTTTCCTGGGCAGCTGGGGGTGTGTGCTCAGCTGCGCAGGCTCCACCTGAGCCAGGGGACTGAAGTCCTTTTGAGGCCGGGGCCTTGCGTCCCCTGGTGCGAGCAGGCTGATGCCAGACAGAGGCACGGACTTGGTGGGTGGCCAGGTGACTGGCACGTCATGTGTAGTCCAGCGTGGGGCAGGACGCACAGTGGCTCTGCTTTTGGGACCCCCCACTTCAGACACCCTGAAGAGCCAGCGGGATGGGCAGGGGCAGGGGGGTGAGAAGTCCACTGCAGAGGCACCTGCTGCCTGGTCCTGCGCACAGAGAGGCCCCTGTCTCCTGCAGGCACACCATGATGGACACTATTTGCAGACCTCCTGGAACCTTCTGGCCATCCTCCTGGCCTTTGTCACGTGTTGGAGGTAGCCAAGGGGCCTGCCAGCAGCACCGTCACCCCACCAGCCCCTGTCCCTGCCACGCTCTGCCTAGTCCGGGCCTGTGCGTGGACGGTGTGGCCAGGAGACTCCACTCCATCCTCGTGGTCCTCCAGAGCTCCCTGCACCTCCACCCTCCTGCTGGCCTCTGTCCCCTGGGAGCTTGCGGGCCATGCACCCCTGGGTGGGCTCCATGGTGGTGGACCATGCCTGGGGAGCAGGTGCTGGAGCCCAGGCCTCCTGCCCTGCAGGCTGCTCTGGGCATTTGCTCTGCCAAGGGCTTGGGTTGGACCTTCTCCTCCCAGCACGTGGTGTCCTGCGTTGGCCACGTCTGGAACATCCCAGAGCCGGTGGAGCTCAAGGCGAAACAAGAACATTACTTGGCTGAGCAGGCACTGGCAGAGTGTGGGGTGAGCGCGTCCACCCAGCCTGTCCATCCCACAGCGTGTCCATCCACAGCCTGCCCCTTCGCCCAAGGGGGGACCCTGGCCGCCTCTCCCTGATGGGCCTGGGTGTGGTGAGCAGGACACCGCGCCTGTCCTGGGCTCTAACCACGCTGGGGAGACAACTCGCTTCCTGTCCCCCAGGTCATGGACCCCGCTGGACACCCCTCAGGGTCCCTGAGGCCAGCCGCCTGCAGCTGCAGGGGTGGCCTTCGTGGTGCCCCTCTGCTGCCCCTCACAAGCCCCATGAGCCAGAACACTGGAAGAAGTGCGTCCTGTGGTGCTCAGCGGTCTCCGCAGACCTTTCCCGCTCATCCATGGGGTGGCTTCCCTGGGCAGTTCTGACCTCGCGCTGCTTGCCCTCTGCCAACTCGGCCAGCTGCTGTGATGCCCGCATTTCCTAACTCTGTCCACTTGCCATTGAGGTCTCTTCCTCTGCCATGACAGATGGTGCTGAATAAACCCCCGTGGACACGTGCCCATCTTGGCTGACTCCGGGAGGGCACTGAGTGGGACTGGGGTGTCCGGGGACCTGGCCATGCGTCCCCCTGGGAAATGCTTCTTCACACACAAGGTCCTCAGCCACGTGTCATTCAGCCATGGCCACCCTTGGCCTCAGACCAGGGCCCTGTGCTGGGCAGTGAGCTGCCAGTTGTCGACCCGCTTCTTCACCTCCGCCAGGGGTGCTGGGGGCGCGGGTGCCAGGGGGCGTGGAGAACCCAGCCAGCACCAGGCTCCCGCTGACCTGCTTCTCTGCTTCAGCGCTGAGGGTGGGATCTAGGGGCACTCCATCGCTAGGCCACACCCCCACCCTTTTTATTTGAGACCGGGTCTCACTAGGTCACTGAGGCTGGCCTTTAACTCAACACCCGCCTGCCGCAGCCTCCTGAGTTACTGGGACCACAGGTGTGGCCCTGTGGCCGGCCGGTGCTTCTTTTTGTCATGGCCATCTGAAGCTCAAACCTCAAGGCAGACTTAGAGGAACACCAGGAGCTTGCCGTCCCCGACGGGGCTCTCCCACCCACCATGGGGGCTGCGGGGCCAGGGATGCGGTGGCCCCTCATTTACGGCAGCCTCCTGGCGTGTGGATGTCTCGGTGGCCATTCACTGGGCTGCCTCGCTGGTCACACACAGTGTGGGCCCAGCTGCAGGGACCGAGCTCAGGAGTTGGACCACTGGGTCCCTAGGTCCTTGTCACAGGTGGGGGCCTGTCCTCTTGGCAGCAGGGGTGCCACTGGCTCCTCACAGACTCACCCACCATGTGGGGGCTGGAGTGACCTCCCTGCTCAACCCCCACCCTCTCCTCCTTGCAACCCTCACGCTGGGCACCCTGGTGCCGGGTGCTGGGGGCCCTGCTGGGAGTGCCGGTGCAGAGAAGGCAGGCAGCACCCTGAGCTAGTGGACGCAGCGGGGTGGGGTGCGGGCAGCGCTGGCTCCCCCACTGTGGCTCTGAGAGGTGGGGACAGTGCTGGATTCGCTGGGAGGACCACAGAAGACTGGGACCACCCAGCATGTTGCCACCCACCACAGTAAGGAGGACACGCAATGCATCTGATTCTGGCTTTTATTTTAGAATCTATAAAATTCCAGTGTCACCCATATTCACGAGCCTTTACAGGTGTTTGCATATAATTTCCAAATGGCAAAAGTTAAGGCCGAGGGATGAACGCAGCTACAGAGACGGGACAGGAAGACATTCAGCCGCAGGAAGGGCCTCCCGTGGCATGGGTACAGTCATCTCAGTCTTTATGACAACCAAGGGAGAGGGGTGCGGGACCCTGAGCAGCTCGAGGACCTGCGTCGACGGGACTCAGCAACATGGAGATGCCGGGCTCGCCCTGTGAGGACTGGGCTGTCTCCTGGGAGGGGAGGGCTGGGCCCTGCAGGAGGGCGTTGCAGGAAAGAAGCAAGAGCACAGGGCAGGCCAGAGGTGGTGTAGGGGGCCGGGAAGCCCAGGGCTCCACAGGAAAGCGCCCCAGCCCTCCCTGCACGGCCTCCCCGCCCCTGGGAAGGCAGAGTCCCTGCCTCCTTCCCCATGGTCATCCCAAGCCACCGAAGGCCACTGGCCTCTGGAGCAGCGGAGGCCTTCCCTGTCTGGGCCTGGCCTGTCAAGGGCACGCGAGGCGGCTGCAGCTCCGGAGCCACAGGCAGACCTGGGGGCAGCAGCTCTGGGCAGTCCCGAGCTTGGGGTTAAAGATGGCCAAGCCCGAGGGCCTGGAGTGAGCGGGCCCAGCACCTCCAGAGAAGGCCTGGAGGGGCACAGGGTGGCTGGGCCGGACGCTGCTGCCCGGGACCACCTTCCCTCCTGAGGGCCCTTCCGCCTGGCCAGCTGAGGGCCCCTGTCACGCCCAGGCCCTCCTCGGCCAGCGGCTCTCAGCACCCAGTCCTGCGGTCCTCCTGCTGTACTCCTTGGCCCAGCGACTGCGAAACCTGCCCCAGGACTGGGAACCTGGGCCCTGGGGGCAGTTCCACGGCAGGAACAGCGCCCCCGGGAGGGCGCCAGCCTCGGCACGCAGCTCCTGGCCCCAGCTCCGCAGCCGGGCTCCTGCTCAAGAGCCTTCACACCAGCTGAGGTAGAAAGAAGGCTGCTGAGGCGAGGGCCCGGGGGTGCAGTGTCGAGCTCCCATCTCCACTGGATGTGAGCCACAGCCCACTCGGCCACGGCGACAGCCACAGGACCAGGGGCCCACACTCTCACGGCTTCACCTCGAGCTCACCTTCAGCTCACCCACAGACCCCGGGGCCCAGGAGGCGCCAGGAGCCCTGGTACTGTCGCACCTGAAGCAGGCTCACGGGTGCTGTGCGGCGTAGGGCCCAGGCTGCCCTCGGCCCCCCGCTGTCTAAGCCAGGCACTCCTCCCACCTGCTCCCCGTGCTGAGCAGACCCTTCAGCCAGAGGCCAGCTGCAGTCCACCAAAGGGAGGGTCCGGGTGACAGGCAGTGGGCAGGGGAGGTGGGAAAGGAAGAGGGCAAACGTTTGGCTTTTATAAAGTCAAGGAAATTTATTTCCTGAGGTCATGACACAGGAAGTCGACTCCGAGCCGCTGCTGTGGAGCTCTGGTGAAGGTCAGTGCTGACCGCATGCTGGGTGACCAGGAAGCTGGAGTCTTACCACAAATGCGCAATGACCTCTGCTTAGTGTTCAACATGGTGGCACCTGTCCTGGGGCACCACCCAGGGGCAGCCCCTGAGCCCGCTGGGTGACGACCAGGCCTGGGGAGGTGGTGACAGGGCCGGCCGTCAGGCTTCACTGCGAGACCTCGGGAGGGGGGAGCGTCAGCAATTGGGGCCCAGCCGCTGGGTCAGACCGACACAAACTGTGTGGCGGGTTTGCTCAGCAGCTGGAGAGGGTGCTGCTTTTTGATCATTATCGTTTGGGGCCCCAAGGGAGGGTCTTGGGGGCCACCTGAGCCCCAAAGCTGGGAAACTCCTCAGAGCTGCTCATATCAGGAGCCTGTGGAGAGGAGAAGCAGCCTCAGCCTGGGGCCCAACGGCACCCACATGGCCTCCAGGGCCTGCCAGCTGGCCTGCGGCCCATTGCCCCCTGCCCCCCGCCCCAGGGCCAAGGAGCAGAGGGAGACAGGCCGCTGACCTTCTCACTGCTGCTGGCAGTCCAGGGCGCATCCCGCACCACAAAGCCTTTGGAGGGGGCCTTGGACTCCTCGTGCACGGGGGGCTTAAGGTAGCCCTGCAGAGCCTCACTGTCCACCACGTCGGCCAGCTGTGGGACAGGGAGGGGCGTCTTATCAGGCATCAGCCCAGGCCAGCAGCATCTGAGGACCACTGCCGCCGAGCTGCCCTGGCTGCCTCCCCAGGTCCCAACTCACGTATTCCTCCTCCAGGTTGAGGATGTGATCGATGGCCTCCTCCACGTTCTCCGGGAGCCCTGTCACAGTGACACAGTTGGGGTCTGGGGCTCCAGTCTGTGGGAAGCGGATGTCCACCTGGAAGGAGCACATGTTAGCCCAGGGGCCGAGGGAGGCCGGTTTCCAGGAGTGTCCTCTGAACTGGTGAAGGTGCAGACCCCTGCTCTGGGTGCTCTTCCCTCCCCTGTATGGGGGGCTCAGGGGCACGGGGTCCCCGAGACACCACGTTGGAGAAACACGCCACTTGGCTTGCCGGCCTGCAGGTGCCCTGCCCTGTGGGGCGCAGGAGTCGGGGGCCACGGGCATCCAAGGAGGATGTGCACTTTCTTATTCCCGGGCTTCTGGCCACTCCGGGGACTCACCTTGAATTCATCCATGATTTTCCGGATGGCTTTGCCTCGGGCGCCAATGATGCGGGCGTGGACGCGGTGGTCCAGCGGGACGTCTTCAGAGACCATCTGCTCAAGCTCGCCCACGATCTTCAGGATGGCGTTGCGGGCGGCTTCTGTGTTCTTCTCGTACCCTGTGATGGTGATTTGGTCCTGGGGCTGAAAGAGGAGAAGGCGGTCAGAGAAGGGGGCGTCCTGCTGGGCTCCCGAGGCAGCGGCTGGAGGGCCGAGGCGTCTACAGTGTCCAGAAAAATAAGCATCAGCTCTAGAAGGAAGGAGGCTGAGGGCCGGTGCTGCGGTGAGACGGCAGGCTCCCCACGTCCACTCGGCACTGTGCCCAGAGACGACCAACACAGGACCAGAAAGGACACTGCCGATAAAGACGGGCCAGCAGGAGTGTGGACTCCAGAACAGGGGGCAGACGGGAAGCAGAGGAGGAGCTGCAGTGCTGATGATCCTCAGGACAGGGAAGAACCGGTCCCAGTGAGGGACAGACCCAGCGGAGAACCACAGACTCTGGAGGGGACACCAGGACAGACAGAACCAGCGAGCAGGGGCAAGGGAGGCAGGCTCTGCCCTTGACGGGCGCAGCCCAGCTTGGCCACGCCCAGCAGTGGACAGCCGTGCCTGCTCCACCCGGCACAGCTTGTGGGTGTTGGCCAGAGCGGCTGAGCTCCAAGTCCAACCTGGAAACTGGTAGATAGGGGAAAATGGTGGCAGCCAACCCATGGGCACCAGGGCAGTCAGAACCAGGAGCCAGGAATGCCAGGGCCAGTGGAATAAGAAGTGGGGCAGGCCAGGGGGCCCTGCTGGACATGCTGAGGTGGGCAGGGCCTGGTGAGCTGCTGCTGGTGCTCTGTGGGCAGGTCCTGCTGGGCCCCAGGACGTGCTAGAAGAACTAGCCCACACCAGCAAGCAGAGATCTTGCAGGGCAGCCGGGGCCACCCAGAGAGGCCCAGCCTGAGGGCAGGATGGCCAACATCTGGGCAGGACCAAGCTGGAAATGGACCTGAGGGTGAGGCAGGAAAGTCCAGTGCCAGAGGTGGGAGCGGGATCTGCCTTCCGATTCGTCTTGAGCGAGCAGTAAGGAGGCCATATGGCTACAGAGGAGCTGGACCTTGGTGGTTTTAGGTCCACCTGCTCCCAGGGCCCTAGGAGCTGGTGGACAAGCATGACAGCCTAAGAAGGACCTGCTGGGGCTCCTGCCTGCCGAGACTGAACAAGTGGGCACACGGGAAACGCCCAAGGTCCCCAGGGACACCCGTGTTGAGGGGCAGAGATGTGGTCACACCTAAGCCCAAATCAGATTCTCAGAGCTGCTCTATAGACTCACCCCTGACCCCAGCTGGGCGCCTGGCTGATGCGTGTCTGGCTGCTGCTTCCAGGCCAACAGCGAGGTCAGGGAAGCCCACTGAGTCCCAGCACCAGGCTCACGCTCACCTGGCTGACATCGTCCTTGTCCGGAAACTGGATGTTCACGTCGTGCTCCAGCCGGATCTGGGTGATCACTGCCCCCTTTCTCCCGATGATTTTGGGATGGTATTTGGGGTCTACAGTGACGCTCAGCTTGAAACTCCGTAGAGCCTAGAAAGAGTGAGGCGGAGGCAGTTCAGCCACACGCACCTTGCCACAGTGGCCTCTGAGCAGTGCTCCAGGCGTGACCCCCACCAACAGCTGAGAGCGAGCACAGAGACGCTGGCCGCTCTGAGAAAGCCGAGGTGCCCGGGGTTGGCACCCTTGCTCAGTACTCTCCCGGGCCGGCCTGCCGGGCTCTGAGGGCTGATGTGAAGAGACGCACGCACTGGACTTTTAAGGAGAAGCCGAGGAAGAGGCAACCGCAACATCTAGGGCAGAGGGCCCTGGAGCTTGGGCTGGCCTGAGCACACTCCCCGGGTGAGCAGGCGACAGACCTGCTCCATGCCGGTCGCAGCAGCAACCGTTCCTGTGGTGGGCCCTGTTCCCACAGTGGCAGCTGCTCCAGGCCCCCGACCACCCTCTCCCATGCAGGTGGCGCTCAGACCCTGCATGTAGCACTGTGCCTGGGGCGAGGAGGAGTCTTGCCCCACTGCACAGCAGGGAGTCCTGGGCTGGCTGGCTACATTTCTCACAGGGCCCGAGGCACCCCAGTGTTTCTCCTGGAATTATAAATCAGTGCAACTGTCCGACTCTTGTCGTCGTAAAGGGGAAGACTCCTGGCCCTTGGCTCCTCCCACAGGGCTCTCTGGTCCAGGTCCCTTGGGGGTGCGTCCTGCCCGGCCCCACTCACCCGGTCCTCCTGCTCAGCCTGCAGCTCCTTCACGCGCTCTAGCAGCCCGGCCTTGGCTCGGTCCAGATTAGCCGCGAGGCCGGTGATGGCGATGACGTCAGACTGCCGCTCAGGAGCTGGGACGTGAATGTTCACCTGTACAGTTGGGAGCAGGGATGATGTCTGGGGCCAGGCAGCAGGTGTCACCTGGCCCCAGGTCACAAGCCCAGGCTGGGGGTCCAGAGGGAGGGCAGGAGGGAGGTTAGAGCAGAAGAAGGTGATGCCAAGGGTCCCCAAGGGATGGCGGCACTTTGGAGCTGTGGGCACATCCCCTGCACGTCCCCAGGGAGCTGTGGTGCGCAGCCCACCTCCATGACAGCCTGGAAGGAACTCTACCTCAAACTCGTCCATCATCTTGCGGATCCCGCTTCCCTTCTGCCCGATGATGTAACGGTGAAGGTCAAAGGGCACCTCCACCTCGATGGTGACAGGAACCAGAGCCTGTGGGAAGGGCAAGGTTGGGCCGAGAGCAGAGGGCCTGAGCTCAGGGCCCTGTCCCTCCTGCCCTGTGCCCTGATAAGCTAACCAGACCTTGACCCATGGAAAGCAGGAACAGGACAGGGCTCAGCCTTGGCAGTGCCCTCCTGAAGAGCAGGCCTGAGGCCCCCAGGGAGGGGCATGCAGCCTCCAAGCCCGGCTCCCACACATCCGAGGTCCCTGTGGGACCCTCCTGACGGCTGGTCGCCTGCCCGGCCCCACCTGGGTCCGACAGCTACTGCCCTGCGCCCATCACCTCTGCAGGTGAGCGCTACAGCTGGAGTCTCTGTCCTTCTGAGGCAGATACACCGTGGTGTCACAGTGTTCACACCAGGACCAGCATGGGTGGCACTCAATAAATATTCAGCGCCACAACCACTCACGGTCACAACGAGCCTGAGATGGCTGCTCCTTCCGTGATGCCGGGGCCCTGTGCTTACACCTCAGGGCCACAGTGAAGAAACCTACTGCCCGTGGTCATCAGGGCAGCTGCCCAGCCCCTGGGGAGGCCACGCACCTCCAGTGCCTCCTTGGCTGCCTCACACCTCTCTTTTCGGCCAGAGATGACAATGATGTCGCACCTCCGTGGAGACCCAGGCTCAGCGTCTCTGCCCTCCCCGGCCTCCTCACCGTTCTCCTGGACAGCTGGCTCTGTGCTGGGGACTGGGGAGAGGAGAGGTGTCACCTCTGCTTGTCACTGCTATTTGTCAAGCGCCTGCTATGTGAGCGTGGGAAAGGGAGGGAAGGTCCATTCATCTTCCAAGCCGAGGTCTGGGCAGGGAGGGCAGACGGCAGGTCTCACAGGGGCCGTGAGGCTGGTGGCACAGGAGACCTGGGCTCTGCATGTCCCCTCCTCACCTAAGCCTGGGCTGAGAGACACCACAGGAGTGGACGAGGCTCGCAGCGTGTGAGAGTATGAGCAGCCCTGCGTGTGCAGCTGAGCACAGGCCACACAACTGGTCCAGTAAGCTGCCTCTGAACAGGCAGGGGGAGGCCAGGAGCACGGGGCCTGACCACAGAACACAGACCAGGTGGGACCAGGTGTGCAAGCCACAGCCCAGACACCACCTGTCCCCTCACACCCGTGAGCGCCACAGCCACCTAAGGGACACCTGCTGTGGAAATGCTTCCGTGGATGCAGGGGTGGGCAAGGACGCAGGCTGTGACCTGGACGGGTCTGTGCAGCTGGCCGTCCGGGTGTGACTGTGGACACACAGGCAGCAGGGTTCAGCTGGCTTCCTCCACAAAGCAGCCCGAGGTAGGGGGGATTGCAATGGCTGCACGTGACAGGCTCTGTGGGTGTCACGCTAGTGACACTGAGTGAACGCAGCTGGCTGCAAGGTCCTGAGGCCAAACGGGGCCCACGAGGACGAGTCCATGAAGTCCATGAGGACGAGTCCACAAGAGGGTGCACATCCTTGCACAGGCGCCTGCGGCACTCCTCCCACTGTCAGGTCCCCAAGCACAACCAGGTGACAGATGGGACACAGCCTACTGTGCTGTGCAGCAGGGGAAGAGGCTGCCCACACACATTTGAACCCAGACAACGTCCCAGGGCTGACCCTGCAAACCGCAGCTGCCCACGGCTGCCCATAAGCCCTGTCCCCCACGAGCGCTGGCTGACCCGGGCCACCTTCCAGATCAGGGCTCCACGGCTGGGGTCCAAGCACCACCAGCACTGAGCAAGGGGCAGGGCAGAGGCGCCAGGGAAGTGCACGCAGCCTGTGTGGCCACCATGGGCGGCAGCCGTCACACTGCAGGACCCACCTGGGTTCTCCTCTCTGTCTGGGAACTTGATCTGGACATTGTAATCCCGAGTGATCTGCTGGATCCTGGAGCCTTTGGGGCCCATGACAGATCGATGGAACCTTTGGGGGATGGCGCACTCCACCGTCACCTGGGCTTCCTGAGGTGGACACACACACGCGGAGACAGAAGAGCTGGGGTCGGTCCTTGAGCTCCGCTCAGCATGCCCTGCCACCGACACCCGCTCTTCTGAGGTGACCCCATGGCAGGGCAGCAGGGCTCATCCTCCCTCTAAATGGGTCCTGCAGCTTGAGTACACCACAACTGATGCCCCACAGACATGGTCCCTGGGGCACTGCCTCCAGGGTGCACAGGGACAGCTCAAGAGGCGGCTTTAAAAAAGCCTGTGCTCCGGGTGGCTGCTCCAGGGACTCGCCCTGGTGCCCTCTTCCCCTCAGAGGCCGCCCTCACGTGGCCCTTGACAATTACATAGCAGGCGTGCTGGGTGGCAGGCAGACCTTCCTGCATGCCCGGCCCTGGCTGCACCTGCACCTCCCATCTGCTTCCCAGTGGCAGGCAGGGAAGTGGGGGGCGGGCGGAGCGCCAGCCCACAGCCTCTGGGGCCTTACCAAGTCCTCGATGATCTCCTGAATGCGCTTCTTGGCTGCCTCCACACAGTCCTTGGCACCTTTGAGGGTGACCTTGTCGCTCTGTGTGCCGGAGCGCGGGAAGCTGACCATCACCCCACCATACTCCTCTGCGATCTCCCGCAGGACCTGGCCTCTTCGGATGACGAAGTGGCGGTGGTGCTTGGGGTCCACCAGCATGGAATCCTCGACCACGTTGTCCTTGATGCAGAGAGGGAGGAAGGGGAGGTGAAGCCCCACCCAGTGGCACCAAGCCCCACACCCAGGCCCGTGCCCTACCAGGTTCTGGATCAGCGCCTCCAGCTCCCGCTGTGCCTCCCGGACAGCGTCCTCCTTTCCTATGATAGTGATCAGGTCTTGGTCCTTGTCCTCCGCGGCTGGGAAGATGATGCGGGCACCCGTGCTGTCACGCACCTTGCGGATTTTGCCGCCCCCCTTGCCAATGAGGAACTTGTGGTACTCTGGCTTGGCTCGGATGTCCACGGTGAAGCTCTTTGTTTGCTGCAGAAACCAACCCCCAGTGTGTGAGCCCCACGGCCACACTGGCCACGGTGCTGGTGAGCAGGAGCATCTCCCCTCAACGGGCACACACACTCAGATGCATGGCCCTCGCGGTCTTCTGCAGAGCCATTGGAAGATGGCAGCCAGGTGCAGACTGGGACCCTGGTCTTCCCACTTAGCAGCAAGGACCGATCTGGACCTGCTGGGTGTGGTACTGTGCAGTGGGAGGTGCTGGCCCCACGCAGGCCCTGGGGTTGGGCGCCTGGGCACAGCAGATGCGCATGTCAGGAGAGTCCACCACAGAACCCTGCTTCCCCATCGCCCCAGGTCCAGGGCCACCTCTCTGCACTCAGGGCTGCTGCGTGGCCTATGCCCAGCTCCACTCAGCCACTATCACCAAGAGCACAGTGAGCGAAGGGCCAGAGACCGTACACAGCAGAACAAGGCCCCATCTGACACCAAGAAACCAGGCTGGGAGGGAGGGGAGTGCTGGGCAGTAGAAGTGGCCAAGTTATTGTCACTCTGGGTGCGTGTCCGAACACATAGCAACGATCCCATGAGAACGCACAGCTACAGCGTACCAATTAAAAACAAAACATGAATCCCAGCAGCTCGGAAGGCTGAGGCAGGAGGATCTCAAGTTCAAAGCCAGCCTCAAGCAAAAGCAAGGCACTAAGCAACTCAGTGAGACCCTGTCTCTATAGAAAACACAAAACAGGGCTGGGGATGTGGCTCAATGATCAAATGCCCTGGAGTTCAACCCCCAGAACCCCTCTCCCCAAAACAACAACAACAACAACAAGACACCATGGGGGAAAACTGTTAGAAGAATTTCTTATTCCTTCCTAAAATTCTGGTAAAGGTTAAAACAAACCAAAAACAGGGCCCAGCAAAAACAGTTACTGTGCCCTTCTCAGACCCCAGTGTCTTCAGCAGACTCATGGAGGAGCAGTGGGGTGCACGGCCCTGTGATCAGGACCCAGGGGCCCTCTGGGCCAGAGGCTGGGCCACAGCAGCAAGAACGCAGCAGGGGAGATTGGCCGTCATCCACATACTGTAAGCAGCTGCCACCCTTCAGACAAAGGCCATGCCCAAGAGCCAGGCCACCCAGAGGCAGACCCAGCCCAGCAGCAAGGCAGGACGGCCTCGAAAGCAAGCGTGGACTTCCACAAGCGGACAAACAGGACCCCACCCCGTCCAGTGCAGCAGAGACACAGACGCAGCCCCTTTAAGACTCTTCACGAAACGCACGCACACACGCACGCAGGCACACACACACATTTTTATTTTATCTTTTTGCAGTTGTGGGACTTGAACCCAGTGGCTCCTGTGGAGCTCCCTGTCCCCCCCTCTAATCTCTGTGGCACTGGGGATGAACCCAGAGCACTCACCACTGAGCCACACCCCCAGCACTTTTCACTTTGGGACAAGGAACCACCGAGTTGCTCAGGCTGGCCTGGAGCCTGCTGTCCTGCTGGGTGCCGGGATTACAGCGTGGCCACTGCGCCAGGCTCAGCCCTCAGCAAGGGCTGGCTGTGGAGCTGCTTCCCGACGGGCCATGGAGAAAGGGTGCTGGGCTCCCGAGGGAGGGGGCGCGCGTGGGCTCACCTTCTCCTCCGCCAGGTGCAGGAGCTGCTTCCTGGCCTTCTCCACATCAGAAGAGGGGCCCCTGATGACGACCGTGTCGCTCCCGGAGCCCTCCACAGGGAAGTGGATGTGCACGCCCCCGCACTCCTCCATGATGGCGCGGATCAGGCGGCCCTTGGTGCCGATGAGCGAGTTGTGCAGCTTGGCAGGGATGGAGACCTCCACCTCGGCGATATTGGCCTGCAGCGGGCAGACAGCAGGCCTCACCGCAGTGTGGAGGGAGGACGGGGCCGGCCTGGGGGACAGCAGGCCTCACCGCAGTGTGGAGGGAGGACGGGGCTGGCCTGGGGGACAGCAGGCCTCACCGCAGTGTGGAGGGAGGACGGGGCTGGCCTGGGGGACAGCAGGCCTCACTGCAGTGTGGAGGGAGGACGGGGCCTGGGGGACAGCAGGCCTCACCGCAGTGTGGAGGGAGGACGGGGCCGGCCTGGGAGAGGCTGCACAAGGACAGGCCCACACCCGAGCACTGGCAGTGCAGCAGCAGGACACACTCAGCGCCATGTGACGTGAACTGCATCCCACGTGCCGAGGGATGAGGAACAAGCATGGAGCAACAGAGTTGGAGCGACCCCTGCCTGCCTACCATCTCCACCAGGAAGCAGACATGGGAGCTGCATGACCGTCCCCACTTGCTATGGCCCAGTGAGGGCAGCAGAGAGAACCCGAGGCCCTGTGGCCACCCACACACTGACCCCGAGGACACCAGAGCAGGGAAAGGTCCTGGGAGAAACAGGCAACGGCCCACAGCTCAGGACCGAGCCACCCCTGCCCTTGGCTTCCTGGGCCAGGTGCAGCTCTAGGAAGCAGGATGGGGATGGACCAATCTCGCCTCTGATCTGGTCCAACAAGACTGAAGAACGAGTCCCCAAAGGTGCAGACTGTCCGAAAGACTTACAGCTCAAAATACTTAGAGGAATACAAAATACCCAGCAAGACACACCAGCTTTCAAAGGAACAGGCAAAAAGAACCCATGACAAAGAGAACAGAAAACCACCCAGAAACAGAGATGACGGGACCAGCAGGCCACGGACACCAGGCAGGTGTCCTGCACTGTCTGTGGTTTGCAGCCTGAAAAAAGACTGCCTGAGCTGGGCACTGAGGACACAGAAGACGTTAAGACTCAGACTCAGCTTCTGGAGTCAGACCCACTGATGTCCAGAGGGACACTCGCCAGCTGGGATCCTGGAGGACAGGCTTGCCACCCAGGCAGACTGCATGCGCCACACAGGGAGCAGATGTGAGCCAGCCGGCAGCCTGACAGGAACCAGGCCCAGAAGCCCACTCCCAACACGGCACTTTGCAAAAATGCGGGAAAGACTAGGCACCGGACACACTCTGGGGACACCAAGGGTCAGTGTTCACACTAGAGGGAACAGAAGGCACAAGCGACCGGGAGCTGCAGGAACAGCGTCCACTGGGGAAGCACACATCACCTACGTCTCCTAAAAACAATCGGTCAAACCAAAAGGTCAATGATCCACAGTGGGGGGGTCTCGTGACCATACAGGCAGGGGCAGAGGCCCACTGTGTCACAGAGGGCACACACTGAGGACCCCGGGTTGGATCTCCAGAGCCACCTTGAATGTGCCAAGGCAGCGGGGAAGAGAGAATCCTAAAAGAAAAGGAACTGGTGAGGCATGGGGACAGGACGAGGAAGCTGCAGGCACACGGCTGGGGGAGCAGTAGGCGGGGCCACACCCCACAGCTGCCTCTGCCTGTGGTGTCTCTGCGGGGTCCCCTGCGTTGGTTCTCTCATGGTGGACCCGTTCTATTCGCAGATGGACAAGATGGATGGGAACTGGGAACCTGTGCACAGAAGGCTGAAGGAGAGACAGGAAGGCAGGGTGCCGTGGAGAGCAGGGGCAGAGCACTTCAGAGCCAGCCACACAGGAGACACCTCGCAGTGACAGGTCGGGGGCCAAGGCCCCGAGGGTCTGAGAAGGTTAAGGGAGTGGGCAGGGCCACAGCCACACAACACTGACCCCAAACACACTAGGCATGATGGACTCCACAACACCTGGGCTTTACTGCATCTAGAAAGGCAGTCTAATGTTCTGGTCAAGCATATGGAGGACGCCATGTGCAAGACGTGGCACTGGATCAGACTGACCAGACAAACCACAGCTCAGAGATTCCCCTGACGATGCAAGTTGTGGACAGCAGACGTGCAGGCACCGTCACAGGAGGGACGAGCAGGCCCTGCTGTCTGGTTCTCAATGAGGGGGCGGAGGCAGAAAGCAGAAAAAGGCAGAGCAGAGGACCAGGAAGCTGTGTGCTAGTGACCTGGCCAGCACGCGTGAAAGAACCCATCAAGACCAGAACAAGGGGGCTGGGGATGTGGCTCAAGCGGTAGCGCGCTCGCCTGGGTTCGATCCTCAGCACCACATACAAAGATGTTGTGTCCGCCGAGAACTAAAAAATAAATATTAAAAAATTCTCTCTCTCTCTCTCCCACTCTTTCTTTTGGAAAAAAAAAAAAGACCAGAACAGGGAGGGGAGGGGCTGCTACGGTGGACACCACCACAACGGCAAGAGGAGACACTCCACCACGGGGGGACGCCGAGCCACCCTGCAGACCGCAGAGGCTCTACCATTAAGGGGGACCATGAGCCACCCTGCAGACCACAGAGCCTGCACACCTGCCCACTGCAGCTGTAGGCCGGCCCTGGCCATGCCTGGGTGGCAGCTACCTTCCCTGGTTTGAAGTGGTGCTGGTTTCCTGGGAGTGCACGTCAGAACAGACAAACTCGACACTGTGAGTGATCGTACACTGCTTTTTTTAAAGAAGCTGAAGAAAACACGGTATGCCTGCTCAGATGACGCTTTTCACAGGCTCAAGAGGACCAGGGCTTGGGTCCAAGGTCACTGCTATGGGGCTAAGTGATGAGCACCCAACAGACAAGAGGCAGAACTGCTGACCACTCGCCCAGCAATGCCTGGTTTTAGAGCTGCAGTGGCCACCAGGCCTGACCACCCTGCGTGTGGCCCACCGGGAGCCCCCGTTACCAGGTCTTTCTGGATGGACAGGATCCGGCTCCGGGCAGCCTCACAGTTGGCTCTCTTGCCTGTGATGATGATGGTCTCGGAATTGCTGTTCTCCGCGGGAAGGTCGATCTTGGTGTTGCTTTCCTCGCGGATCTAGGAGAGGGAGGCGAAGCTGAGAGACTGCAGGCCTCCCAGACAGGGGCACTACACACTTTGCCTGGAGGGGAGGCCCGTCTCCGCCTTCCCACAGCAGTCACCTTCTTGATGTTTGCACCACCTTTCCCAATGATGTTCTTGTGAAACTGTTTGAAGATTGGAACAGAAATCGAATAGCTATTCTCCACCTGCAACACAGGACACGGCAGTGACACCGCGGTCAGACATGCGCCCGGAGCCTGCTCTCCTCCCAGCCTAGCTGAGCATCAGAATCTGTCCTCACAACCACCTGGCATGTCACAGCCAACTGGTCTGAAGTCCCTGTCTACAGCAGCCTGCAGTTGGTCAACTAGCACCCACCAGGTCTGTCCAGGGGCCCTAACCATCATACTGGCTGGGGGAGTGTGTTACCTGCCAGGTTAGGAGCTGGGTGAGGAAGCTGCTTGGACCCCACAACAGGGCAGCACACAGCCCCCAGTGCTCCTGGGGACCAGCAGCCAGGTAGCAGTGCACAGTACCCTTCAGACCCCCTCACGATCACCTCCCAGGGCTGGAGCCGTGGATAGCGCCAGGCCATGGCTTTCCCATCAGTCCCTCCTCCATACTCCCCAAGCGCTCTCCCACTTCAACTCCACATAAGATGTTCTCAAAGTTACTGGTGGTCTGAGCATGAAGGCATTAAGGAGGTGCCACCTCACTGTCCAGGTCCCTAAGAGAGCAGACCCTTCCCCACACAGAGCACTTAGGGGCAGAGTCGGGAGTCTGAGGGGCAGGCGCCCTAGGCCATGTCCAGCCCTGCCTCACGGGGAGGCCTCTAGAAGGCCTACCAGGTCGGCCACCATCTTCTGCATGTACTTGGTGCATTTTTCCACCTCGTTCTTGGGCCCTCTGAGTTGGACAATGTCGCTTTTCTGTGCTGGGTCTGGGAAGTTGATGATAACCTGGAACAACCAACCGGGAGACTGAGCGGGTTCAGAGGTCCTGAGCATTCCTTAGGTGCAGGAGAGCACTCCCGGAGAGCTGGGGTGCAGCTCAGGGGCAGAGCGCTTGCCCAAGCATGTGAGCCCCCAGGTAATCCCCAGCACCACAGGGGGGGGGGGGGGGGGAGGAAAGCCTCTGGGGAACTTTTACCTCTGGGAATTTGTCACGAATTTCACGGATGCGTTCACCTTTCTGCCCAATGATTGTGCGATGAAATCTCTGCTCAATGATTAGATCCTTGGTACGCTCATTTTCCTAAAAACAAAGCACGGATGAAGCCCCTGGTGACACGAGAGCTGCCTGTGAGTGTGGACACAGGATCCTGGGCTCTGCTGCATAGCCCATCTGTCGCCCAGCAGCGGGCGAGGGGCACCCCGGAGCAGCAGCTGTGAGACTGCCCGCTGCAGGACGCCTCATCTCTCCAATCATGTCACACTCTGAGTCACCTGGCAGTGTCACTTTCTTGAGGGTACAATTACTGAGGTAGGGGCAAGGCCCTGCAGTGGGTCACCGGCACCTGCTTCTACAAGGCAGAGGGGAGTTGGCACCGCATGCCTGGGGGCAATCCCTTCCCAACACAGGGCAGCTCAGGGGGAGACTGAGAAGGGTGCCTGACACATCCTACCCAGACCAAGGAACCAACCGCAGGGCTCCAGCCTCCTGGAAACACCAGAGGGAGCCAGCAGGGCACCAGTGGAGATGAAGTCCAGGCAGGGGCAGGGCCAGACTGGCACCTGATGACAGAACTCAGTGGTCCAGAGACAGAGCTCGGAACTACTGGAGGGCGGCAGGGGGCGGGCTACACCTGGATGGCACCTGAGGACACTAGAAATCACTGCCAATAAAACAGAAGCCTTCCAAAGTGAGGCTCTGCACGTGGGTCTCGGGCGAGTTCATTTACCCACATGGGGTAAATGACTGCAGTGTTTGGCTTTCTGGCCTCTTGGAGGGCCCAGGACTTCCATGTGCAGCTGAGTTGAGGACTGCTGCTGTGTGGCTGTGTGCACTGGGCTCATGGAGGCCAGAGTGCTCTGTGGGAGAGTCCAGCACTTCTGCCTGTGGGCGGAAACCCTCTGGGCAGACACCCTGAGTGAGAGCCACCTGGGGTCCTGGGGTGCGCCTGTGCTTCTCCAGCACAGCTGGGGCTGAGGGAGACATGCTAGTAATTTTGGCAGCACGAAAGCACCCAACATAGGATGGGGCAACTCCCACCCAGGACCACACACCCTAGCAATGCCCCACCCACCCACCCCGAGGCAGCCAGACACAGGCCTGTGCTTTCCTGGGGACTCACCATGCGAGAGGCCAGCTCCAACAGCTCCCGCTTGGCCTGCTGCACGCCCTGAGGGTCCCCCTCGATGCGGATTAGGTTGCTCTTCTCGCTGTCAGGAGGGATGCGCACAGACACCTTGTACTGGTCTTTGATTCTGTTGACTTGGGACACAAAAGAAGATGGGGCAGCGTGGATACAGAAGCTCTGAGGTCTACAGACACCAGACAGCGAGGAGGGACAGGGCCAAGCCTCAATAACCTCAGCAGTTATTCCCACTAACCCAAAATGACCACCAGCCCCCAACACGAGAGCATCCGCCATCTGCACTGGGAGCTGTCGTGACCTCTGCTGGACTGCAAGGTCCCCAGTGCGGGCCAGCTCCCAGCATCACCCACAGGCTGGCACTGCCCTGAGGCTTCACATGTGCCAGGACCATGGAGCTGGAGGTTTGCTGGTCTGGGGTATGGCTGGGGCTTTAGAGTATTTACAAGATCCCAGGAGGTAATAAAGTGCAAATTTGCAACTGATGGTTCAAGTAAAAAATCACATGCGTTAGCTCAAGACAGAAACGCTCGCCGACTGACCACAGCGGTGGGACCCCACCCCATTCAGACTGCGCATCAGCTTAGACCCCACTGAGTGCTTTGCTGTCCTCACAAAACAACTGGGATGGCCACTCTCCTGCTGCCACCAACTCTGGACAGAAACATGGTGTTCACTGGAGATGCAGGTCCCCAACCCTGGGGGAGCCAAACCACCAAGCAACAAGGCAGGCACTGCCCACCCACCGTGCAGTGAAGAGAAGCCGAGCTCCTGGGAGACCAGAAGGCTCTGGATGGATGTCCCATGCTGTGCAATTGTGAGAGGGACAGGAATGAAGAACTGGCTCTTTTGGGGGAGGGGGAGGGTGTGGGTCAAGAGCAGCAGGACAGAGAAGTGGGCAGCAGATTTTAGATTATGGAAAAATAAAAAGTGAGGGTCTGGAATTGGATCACAAGACAGAACGGATGCAATTCTTTGACCATGCTGTGCTCAGAGCTTCTGCAATTCCCAGGTGGCACAAACCAGAAACGTCGTCAGAGCTGAACCTCCCTGGAGTTCTTAACCAAACCCGAGCAGACCTCAGAACTGAGGTTGTGCTGAGCGCAGGACAAGCGGTGTGGACAGGTGAACACCACCCGAGGACCCTTTGCACCTGACTGCCGTCCCCATCACAGACACGGCCCAGAACACAGAGAGGATGCCGAGTTCCAAGCCCCAGTGTGGCAGGCAGGCTTCCAGCTGTTCGCCATGCAGAAAGGCTGTATGATGTCAGTCACAAGCAGGCCCAGGAAGGACCCTCTGCCAACTAGGAAGGGTGTGTGTGCACCCCACATTCCACACTCAAGGTGAAGCCTGGGGCCCAGAGCCACTCCCAGACAGGTGCAGTGACCCAAGCACAGGACAAGGCTTGCACAGGCCATCCTGGATTGTAGCCAAGTGCTCAAGTCACTGCATTTTTGTGCTGTCCCTATTGTATGACCCAGATGTTTCTCCATGTTGACAATGGGCGGACAGTGACGGAGGGCTCACCTGTGGCCTCCCCAAGGTGGTAGATATGGGTAGGAAGTCTGGGAAATGAGTTGGCCAGGACAACAGCACTCGCCAGAAAGGCCAAACCCAGCAAGCCCGCTGTCAAGGGAGTGTGCCACCCCCAGCCCACTCACTGTTGGCCCCGCTCTTCCCGATGAGGTGCCTGTGGAACCTGTGGTCAATGCTAATCTCCACATAGTCCATCCGGTTGACCTGTGGGAGGAGCACAGGGCAGAGAGGAACACTTTTGGTCCCTGGGATTTGCTGGTTATTTGAAAGTCCTTTCTTCAAAATGCAGGTTTCTTCCCTGGGGACTCAAGCTTCTCACTGTTTCAGGACTGTTCCTCACTAGAGAGGCAATCCCCAGGAGATGTGCTTCGCCCAGCCCACCCACAGGGCCCCGGCTCCCTAGCACAGGCTGCTCCGGGGGTGCTCACCAGGTCCTTGACCATGCTTTCGATCTGCTCCTGGGCCACACTCACGTCCTCGGTGGGGCCTTCCAGGGTGATCCTGTCCTCACCTTCAGTGAACTCAATGTGCACCTACCAAACCCAAGTGAGGAGAGGGACCGTGCAGCTGCAGTGACTTCAGCCCATGCCACCGCTGTTCCCAGAGGGCCAGAGGGCACTCTTGTGGGGGCAGCAGATGACCCCAAGCTGCTTCACAAAAATACAGGTGACGGACAGTCATATCCACCCCCACTACAGAGAGCAGAGGGATGGGGTGGGGGACTATCCTAGCACAAACACCACAGTCTGGTAAGCTTTCCTCTCTCCTTTCCTATATGCGGTGCTGGCCCAGAACCACCGACTTAAGCACAGGAACACCACTGGCACTCCACCCCGTGGGCACTTCTGGAGGGCCAGCTCCACCTCAGTTGTACGGGGCGAAGCTTTGCAGCAAGAACAGCTGCCCAGTTGGTGGGGCGGCTTGCTCCCTCCTGACAGTGCACCCACCAGCACTGGATGAACCAAGAGTCCACAGCCAGGAAAGGCGAAACCAGGACCCAGCATGCAGGACGCCAACTCAACAGAGCAGGCGTGAGGGGCCACAGCAGCCCTGTGCTGCTTCCTTCCAGCTTCCCGGGGGCTCTGGTCTCCCCTTTGGTTGCAGGTTAAATTTATTTATTTGGGTTGGGGTTGTGGCTCAGTGGTAGAGCGCTTGCCTAACATGTGTGAGGCCCTGGGTTCGATCCTCAGCACCACATAAAAGTAAATAAGTAAAATAAAGATATTAAAAAAAAATAAACTTAAAAAACCTGGGGCCTTGCACTAGCATGGCAGGCAAGTGCTCTGCCACTGAGAAGCACCCCCAGCCTGTCTCCCCTCTGGCAAAGGACAGCACTGTAGAGGGTGAAAAGGCCCATGAAATTAATCCGTAAGAGTCTGTCTGAAGTGTCACGCTTCCAACTATTAATGAGGCTATACAGCACAATTATTAACTGGCATGCTTCTGAAGACACTTGTCAAACCCAGCAACACTCTGTCCCTGGTTACAAACAGCGGATTTATTCTGCAATCCCACAGCTAGCCTCAAAAGCTGGCTGTGCCCAGTAGGACGAATGAGCTGGAGCATGTGCCCGCCTTCAAAGGCACCCACAGGACAAACGGCAACAAGGTGTGTCAGACAAACCTGACGGGGGATAAGGGCCCCTCACCTTGGGCATCTGCTGTGTTATCTTGGCCAGGTTCTGCCCTTTCTTGCCGATGATGAACCGGTGAAGCCAGGAGGGGGCGGACACTGAGGAGACCGTGAAGCTGTTGGCCTGGGGAGACAGGGGAGCAGACTCGCAGGTTTGTGGAGCTCGAGGTCAGGCTACAAAAGAACCAGACTGTGCCTTTGGGGCTTGTGGGCGTGTGCTCCCCAGCTGGGCACACCCCTCCGGCAGCTACCTTGGCGTAGACCTCAGTCAGCGCCTGGCCCAGCTTCTCGGGCTCCCCTCGCAGGATCACCGTCTCAGAGGCGCTGTCTGAGGGTGGGATCTCCACAGAAACCCCAGTTCTCTCCAGGATCTCCTGTAGGGAGTTGCCTTTGGGCCCGATGACATACTTGTGCTGAGACTTCTTCACCTCCACTGCGATGGTCGTGGTCTTCTTTTTCTAAGTGGGAGGCCACAGCAGTAGTCAGAGGGAAAGGTGCAGAAGCAGGCGGTGGACAGGCCTCCACGGCCAGCAGCAGAGGGCCCTGACTACCAGTGCCAATATCTATCAAGTGGGGACCATGAGGGGCCCTCCCCAGAAACTCACTTTCCAAAAACAGGACTTCCCTGAGCCAGGTCACCCCTGGACGGTAACACTAGGACCTGGAAGACTTAAGAACTCCAAGTCCTTTCCCAAAACCAGGGAGCGAGTCTCAGGCCTCAAAGTTGGTCAATCTGAGTTACAGTTTCATCAAAGACACGAACAGATCTGAGTCTTATGTGCCACCGTAGGAGGTGACCTATCAGTATGGACAGGACTGCAAGGACAACCACCCTGCAGCGGGCCAGCAGTGTGTGTGTGGGGTGGGCAACAAGCCCTAACCAGGCCACAGGGGTACTGAGCTTTGTGTCCAAAGAGAACAGAACATGGGTCAGATGAAGCCCTGGCTAAACCTCCACCCTTGGACCCCACCGTCCGTCCTGCCCGTGGGCTCCACCTCTGCACACCTTCTCCTCGTAAATCTTCTTGATGCGAGCCACAGCCTGTGCCAGCTGCTCCTTCTCTCCAGTGAAGACGATTTCTGTCCGGCTGACACTGGGAGGGGGGATGTTGATGCGCGTCCCTGTTTCCTGCATGATCTCACCCACGAGTCTATTGTAGGGCCCAGCAATGAAGGGGTGGAAGGCCTTCTCCACCTCCAGCCTCTCCACGGCACGCTTGTCCTGGAAAGCACAGGTATACTGGTGAGGACACCTGAGAACAGCGCCACTGGTTCACACAGGAGTGGCTGCCCACGAGCAGCCAGGGTGGCCTTGGGCAGGTGGGCAGGGAGGCCTCACCTGCTCGGCAGAGATGAGCAGGACCTCATGGCGAGCCTTCTCAATGCCCTCTTTGGTGCCAGTGATCTTGATCTGGTTGCTGGGGTCATCTGGGCGTGGGATCTGGATTTTGGTTGCGGTTTTTAGCTCCAAGTCTTGCAATTTCTCTCCATTTTTGCCGATCACAAAACGATGGTGCTCTTTAGGAATGGCAACAGTTGCTGAGGCCTATAGCAGATAGCAAACCAAAGAAAACAAGAATGCTTGCAGTTCTGTGAACAAGGTACTCTCTGGTTGGAATGCCCACCAAACCCTCCCCAGATGGGAGAATGGCATGAGGCCAGGCCAGTAGGCAGGAGCCCACAACAAAGGCAGGGCAGGAATAGGCCCATGGCCGCAGACCGGGAAGCTGGCCCAGCACTGCTTTATCAACTTCTGGACTCTGGAATCAGCAGCCTAACTTAGATAAACAATGAAGGTTTAAAGGCTGCAATACACTGGTAGAGAGCTGTCTGGCACGCACAAGGCCTGGGGCTCCATACCCAGCACAACCAAGAGAAAAAGAACACCCAGATGCAAACACAAGAAAAGGTAGAACGTGTGTGTTATAAGTTAGGAAACAGGGCTGGGCAGGTAGCTCAGTGGTGAAGCGCTTGCCCAGCATGTCCAAGGTCTTGGGTTTGATCCCTGGCACCACAAATCAAATAAAAAAGGTTGGTACTGATTTAAACATAAACACATAAACAGGAAATCACCCCTTAAGAGATCTAAAAGAATGTTCCCATCATAAAGATGTCAATCCTTGTGTAAGACTGACTTTTAAGAACTACTGCAGTTGAAGGCAGAGTAGACTAGAACGCTTACAGGGTAACACAAGCCAGAGCAGGACACACAAGAAAGCCCTAGGAGGGGCAGCTCAGGGTAGGGTGGTGACAGTGGTGTAGACATGCCACGGCCAGGAGAACCTCGGCACAGACACAGACTAAGGGCCAGGACTGGAAACCCAGAGGCAGAGCTGGACTCTGTGCGCTCAGGACATGGCAGGAGTAGTCCTCCAGGCCCTGGGGAGGACGGTCCTCTAAGACTGGTGCTGATGCAGGGATAGCCCATGGCAAGAGGTGACCCAACCAACCCTTCACCCCATCTGAGATGCATCCCAGAAAGACCCAGAAGTAAAATGCAAGAACGTCCTTACGCAGGCCTGAAGAATACACGGAAATCTTTCTTATGACTTGTAAACAAAATAAACTTTCCTAACAATGACTCAAAATAATACACATAATAGATGTGACTACATAAGAATAAAATATTCACTTAGCAAAACTTACTAGGATCAACTGAATGACAGTCTGAAAAAATTATTTGTAATTTTCATCAATGACTAAGATTTTTTTGTGGGAGTGGGGACTAGGCGTGGGGCCTTGCACCCACTAGGCAAGAACTTTACCACTGAGCAATAACCCAGCCCTTTTTATTTTGTTTTGAGACAGGGCCTCACTGCACTGCTGAGGTTGGCATTGAACATGCAATCCTCCTGACTCAGCCTTCTGAGTAGCTGGCTTCATAGGCATGCATCACCTTGCTCTGCTCAGATATATATAGTAGATCCTGAAGATTGAGTGCAATGAACAACTTCATACAAAAAAGGCTAAAGGACAAACATTTCTCTGGCATATGCATGTAACTCTACCCGCCCAGGAGGCCAAGGCAGGAGCAACTTAGTGAGACCCTGACTCAAAAATAAAAAAAAATTAAAAAAATTTTTTTTTAGATGTTGATGGACCTTTATTTTATTCATTTATTTATATGTGATGCTGAGAATCAAACCCAGTGCCTCACACATGCTAGGTAAGCGCTCTACCACTACAATCCCAGCCCCTGTCTCAAAATTAAAATAAAATAAGACATGGCTCTGTGATTAAGCACTCCTGGGTTCAATCCCTAGTACCCTCTCCCTCCAAAAGAGGCTAAAGAACAGACATTGGACAGAAAAAAAAAAAAATTGCAATTGAAAAGCATGCTCGACGACCTCTCAGACTGGCACAACCCAGGTCCTGGGGCCCAGGCCTTCTCTGCTTGCTGATGGGCATGTGCACACTCCCTCTGAGGGGAGGAGCTGGCTGGCTGGCCATCCTCCTGCAGGACCCCATCCCAGGATTCACTGGGACCAAGCAGGAAGTGGCCCAGGAACAGAGCCTGGAGAAACCACTAAAGCCAGCAGCGTGCAGGTACCTCTCACTGAAATGCAAAGAGGAGCAAGCCACAGAGGAGGCAGGAACGGCCAACTGGAGAGGGTGGGGACGGGGGTTAGAGCCCCAGAGCCCTGACTGGCAGGCCCTGCACTGCAGCCAGAGCCTTGCCCCTGCTGAAGAGGCTCTGCCCCGAGCCACACCCCAGCCCTCTGTGAAGATTTTATTTCAGATGGGGGTCTCACTAAGTTGCTGAGGCTGATCTTGAATTTACAATTCTCCTGCCTCAGCCTCCAGTGTAGCTGGTATTACAGGTGTGTGCACCACTGCACCCAGCTTGAAATAATATTTAAAAAGTGAAAATAAACAGAAACAAATGCACCTAACTATATAGGAAAACCCAGAAAAAAGAATTACTGCGATTTAAAGACCATACCATTTCCCCTTCACTAGAGATGGTTCGCACTCCTGACCTTCCTCTCTCATGAGTCCCTCTTCTTAGCTCTGCTCCTGCTGCATCTGGACTGGCGTCTCCAACTGCATGTCCCACCCAACAGGCTCAAGGACAAACAGCTGACTCCAGGTCTGGGAAGGAAACTCCAAAATCAGCCCAAGATGCCCTTCTGCTGAAAGCGTCGGAGCCCAGAGTGCTGAGGGAATGCAGCCTGCTGGGTGAGGCACTTCCAGCCGGCCCCTCCTGCCTGATCACCACTGGAGAGGCGAGCAGGGGAGAGGCACCCAGTGCCTACCAGGCACTTCCTGCCCAGCGTTGCAAAGCATAGTCCCTCCTCTCCAGAGGGCCACCCAGTGGACGGGCAGATGCAGAAAAGAAAACAAGGCAGGGACCACCCATGGTGGCAGCACCACTCATGTGGCAGCTGTGGCACAGTGGTGGGCACACCTGGGATCACAGGGACTCCAAAGGCTGAGGCAGGAGGGTGGCAACCAAGTGAGAGCCTGCCTTATGCTAAAGCGCAGCAAGAGCTGGGCATGTGGCTCCGTGATGGAGCACCCTGGGCTCGATCCCCAGTACCAGGAAAAACGAGACAACTAGGCAGCCAGAGACCAACGGGGAGACTCAGGGACCACGCAGGGCATACAGACCACCTCAGGCCTCACACCAGCCCCAGCCAATTGTGAGGGGCAGCAGCACAAAGCCCTTTCCACACATCAGTGGCACTGAAGAGGGGTGAGGTGTACCACTGAGGCTAAGACTCGTGACACCGAGCTCCAATGCTGGCTGGTGTAGACTGTGACTGAGACTGACGTGAAAACGAAGGCTGGAGGAGAGGAGAGAGCGAGAGGCAAGGCACAGACCGGGTCGGTCGTGAGTGTGCCAGGACCTCCGTCAACCTTGCTAAGGCAGCTCGTGGCACAGTGACTGTGGCTCAGCATCTGCCTGGCAAGCAAGAGGGCCTGGGTTCCATCCCCAGCCCCTCAAAAGAAGTTATATACACACAGTAGACTATTTGCAGGTAAAATAATGTGTATGAGGTTCACTTTGAAATGACCAAGGGGCTGGAGTATGGCTCAGTGGTTGGGTACTTTTTAGCATTCATGAGGCCCTGGGTTCCAGCCCCAGCATGGCTAAATCAAGCAAGCAAGCAAACAGCAAGGGTGTGGACCAGGAAAAGTGCTTCTGCACGGCCCATACACGATGGTTCCCCATGGGGTGTTCCGCCGCAAAGCAAATGCGCAAATGTCTGTGACAAGCAGACGGCAATGGACACTTCAGAGTCTCTCTGCATCTCTCTGCACAATGCTCAACTACTAGAGTATTTCCACCTCTGTGACCTTGACCTGTGTAACTCCATGAGGCCACTGGGAGTCTGAGACTATCTCTGGGACCCGCGTGGCTGAGCCTGTGGCAGCAGAGGGCCACACACCCCTACAAACTATGGCATCCCCGAGCCAGCTCCCACAGCGGAGGCAGGAGGAGCCCAGTTCTGAACCAACCATCCAGCGTGGAAGCTGTCGTGTAAAGACCCTGCCTCAGGGAAGCTCTCCACCTTGATCTTGAGGAAAGTGTACCATAGATTTACTTAGTCCACTGGTTCCCAAATAAATTCAGTACGATTGCTGGACAGCCAGGAACAGGAATGGGTTTAAAACAAGCACGACCTGCGGGCATCCGGGCGGATCGCCAGTTCCAGGCCATCCTGCCAACTCGGCAAGATCCAGTCTCAAGAGGCTCTGGGTTTGATTCCCAATACAACAAACAAGAAAGACAGTATCTGAAATCGGAACTCCCAATCTGGGGCCTGGTAGTGTGTACCAACACAGACATGCTAGCTGATTCTCAGGCGAAGTCGGAGATGGCAGCTCTACACCATCTAGCAAGCCTAGGTTTTTTTCCCACAGTATCTCAAACTCTGGGATAAGCCTTCACATTTTCAGTACATCCACTCAAATGCCTGAATGGTAGGTGTTCCAGTTCTATTGCAATATCAAGAGTTTTAAATGTTGCTATTCTAATTCCAAATGACTGAGTTGCTCCACTGGTAGAAGAATCTGGAGAGGGACTAGGTGCACCAGGAGCTGGGGACACTCACCTGAGTCTGCAATCGAGCGACAATGTCCTTCCGGGCTTTCATGACAGCATCCAGCTTCCCTGAGACCATGATGGAGAGGCCTTGATCTTTGGCCAGAGACAGCTCCAGGTGAGCGCCAGTCCTCTGCATGATCTCAAGGCAGATCTTGGCTTGTTCACCTTCTCCAAACTGGTTCATGTCCTTGTACTTCCTTTCCTCCAGGGGCACGTGGAACACCTGCTCAGGAAAAATCAAAAGCGGAGGGAGGTTAAGATGTCAGAGAAGTGCAACCACGAGGCAGTGGGGACCCCTGATCATTCATGAGCAGCACGGCCCCAGGGCAGCCAGTGGCTCTCAGGGGCTGTGCTCTGGGGCAGAGGACAGCTACACCACTGCACTAAGGACTGAAGACGAGCAACAGGAAGCCTGTGGGGCTGACCATTAGGGAGGCAGCCACATGGGTGGAATGGACAGCAGGACCTTGGGATGGCTGGGCAGAGGAGAGAGCAGGGGGCAGCAGGAGGTGGAGAGAACACGGGTGAAGGGTGCACGTCAAGGGCACTGTCTGGATCCCTGTGGTAAAAGTTGACAAGTTTTAAATTAGGACAGATTCTGCTTAATGACTCAATGGCTTTATGGGGACTGGGACCACAGCAAGTGGCACTCAACAAGATCATTAGCAGGACAACTTGTTGTTGGCAGTGATGGAAAGAAGGGTGGCCAGGTGCTTGTGAGCACAGAGGGAGAATGCCTGTCAAGGCAGGGCGGTCACTCCTCACCATGGGCAGACATGGATTCCTGTGGAAGCTGAGGCCCACCGACAGCTCACAGTCGGGGCACAGAGGGGAGGGTACGTGCAGCTCAGGAGAAGCAAGACTAGCACCTGAAGGCCCTGCTGGTGTGGACAGGTAGGGCAGCTCCAGCAGGTGGGAATGAGAACTAGACAATAGTGGGGGAAATGCATGGGGTACGGCGAGGTGAAGAGGGTGCCTGCCTTCCATGAGACTGCTGTCCCCTGCATGACCAATGACAGGGAGCAGGCAGACCCACCTGAGTGATGACGGAGGCCTTGATGGGCCGGATCTTGGTGCTCCAGGCTCCGGCAGGTTCCTGGGCACTGTCCAAGCATGCTGCCTTCTCAGGAAGTGGGGGGAAGGCATCCTTGTAGGTGGGAGGGTCGCTCTCCTCTTCTGAATTTAAAGTAGCCACTGGACCAGCCATCACAGATTAAAGGAAGAGATGACTTTAGTGAACACACTGGGAGGGTTCCAGTGGACGCCTTCACCGAGATGCCAGCTGCTTGAATGATATCCGCCACCTTCTCATTCCCAGGAGAGGAAAAGGTCCAGCAGTCATCAGCCCCTCTTGGCATGTGAGCCAGACTGGGCCGGAGACTCCCGATCCCTGACACTAAGTCTTCCCACCTCGACTCGGTCCCTTATGAATGGTCAGCATGGTGACTATGAGCCCTACTCCCACACTGGGGCCAGTGAGGCCCTGAAGGCAGAATTTGCCACCGATGTTTGCAGATTCTGACATCATGATGTTGACTGTGACCGGCACAGAGCAAACAGAACAGTGCTGCCCAGCATGGTCTGCAGCAGCCACCTTCGAGGTGGGCTCCAGCTGGCTTTGCACCATGGTACACAGTGCTGAAATCAATTCCAGTGGGAGTAACTATCTCTGATCTCCCCCAACCCAAAGCAGGAACAGCAGGACCTGCAGAAGGCAGTGTCCCTAATCACTGTGGCTCTTGTGGTCTCTGTTCATGTTTCTGTCCCATTAAGCATGATCTCTGTGGAAGCAAGGGCATGGCTATCCTGGGCTCCCCTGAGCTCCCAGAGCAAGGCCCCAGGAAAGTACCCAGTGTACAGGTGTGCAAACACACTCTCTCTCTCTCTCTCACACACACACACACACACACACACAGACACACAGACACACAGCCAGAGGCAAGATCTGTACCCAGGACAAGGCAGTGCTGCCTGGGGCTGGGTTCTGTTGGTGCCACCTGCAGTCGCAATGTGATGCACTAAGTAGAAAGACCTTAGGCCCCAAGCATTCAGAACCAGGGGAGCAGCAGTACCCAGGGTCCCATCCCCTGATGGTCACTAGAAACGGACATTCCAAGTATGGTCAGCAGGACTGAGGCAGGGATTTTAAATTTTAAATAATTTTAAATGCAATAAGTAACAATTCAATTACTGAAAAACTTTAAAAATGTCTTTAACAACTTGGAGTAAAATGATCTGCTCTTTAATAGAAAATTTTCAGAAATTTAATTCAGTTAAAGGGTTTTAATATAATTTAGTATTCAAATCAAAATGTCCTATAGTTATAAATACACACCAAATTTTGAAGGAAAAGAAAAAACATGAAATGTCAGGTTTTTATTTTTCTTCTACATTAAAGAAATGTTGGAATGGATATTTTATAACATATTGTGTTAAAATACATTAAAATCAGTTTCACCCATTCCTTTTCACTTGCCGTGGGTACAAAGCAAGACACAGCTGTTTGGATGACCTCCCCTCCCCAGCCCAGAGTGCCCTGGTAGCTCTGAGGGGTGTGGCAGCCCGTCTCCAGCACAGTGTGCAGCACAGAGCTCTGTGCTTCACTGCCAGGATGCGGCGCCCACAACCGGGACAGCAACTCTGAAAAAAGATCCTGGTGGTTACCAGAGCTCAATTCAATGAATCTGCCAAAGGCTGTCCACGCTTGGCTTCTCCTGTGCCTGGCCAGTTACACATGCACACCGAGCAATGCAAAACAGAGTGCATGGAATGGGTAGGGCAAAGACCCTTCCAGAAAGACGTGGGATGTGGCAAGCTTTGCCAGGAAGTTAGCAAGAGGAGACCCAAAGGAGCTATCACCTTTGATTTGCTGCGGAACCAGTCCACTTCGGTGTTCGGCAAAACTCTCTTGTGTCAAAACTGCAACGGAGCTCATGGTTGATCTCACACCCACACGTGATCCGGGTAAGCCACTACAGTCAGAAAGGGGAGTCAAACAGAGGGAAAGTCAAAGCTGAAACTCAACTGCCTCTGAGACAGTTAACCAAAGTTTTTTTTTTTTTCTTTTTTTTTAGAGAGAGAGAGAAAGACAGAGAATTTTAATATTTATTTTTTAGTTTTCTGCGGACACAACATCTTTGTATGTGGTGCTGAGGATCGAACCCAGGCTGCACACATGCCAGGCAAGCGCGCTACCGCTTGAGCCACATCCCCAGCCCAGTTAACCAAAGTTTTAACTAGGGTTTTATTTTCATTTGCATTAAAACTACAACTTTTGTTTTCTTTGTAATCTCTGATGTGAACTGATCCCCAAACTCTTACCAAGGGAGAACAGGAAAAAATAGGAGTAAGGCAGGTTTTAGGACAGCTGGTCAACTGTCCTCTCCAAGGGAGCCTTCTAACAAGGAACAAAGCTCTGGCCAAGAGCTGCTCAGGGTTGGAGAGACTGTACCCACCTCCCCACTAGAGCGGCCACCCAGAGTCTGCACCATCCCTCACTCAGAGCCCTGGGACTGGTAGCACCTGTCCCTGGCTGGCCCATTCCCTGGCACAGATGGCACCTCAATCTTTCTCCTCAGGGCTACCTGGACCTCTCTGCTCATCTGTCAGTGTGTTCACTGTGTGCCTCCTGACATTACAGGGTGCTGCTCTGGACAGTTGCTACAAAGAGCCATAGGATACCCAGGTGCTCATTCAGGGCCCAGAAGAGCCACTCCAGAGTCCCAGGCATGGCAGGAAATATCTGCCTCCATGCTCCGTGGTGGTCACCCAGCAGGTGCATATATGGTGCTGAATGTCCCTGACACCTGTGACTGACTTTTCTCCTCCACTGTCTCCCAGGTATCAGAGAGACACAAAGGAGGGGAGAGCCTGGCTCAAAGCACAGTCCTCAGTAGGACAGCAGCTCTAAGGTGGGAGTGCCTGCTTCCCTCTCCTGGCCCAACACCAGGGAGCACCTTGCTACACGAGCAAGGCTGTTTTTGCCACACAGCTTGGACCCAGGGTCTCACATGCGTCACCTTTGCAGAAAACAGGAGTGCCAAGTTAACTTATCATGAAGGAACAAGGTTTTGCATAAATTTTACAACAAAGATTTCTGCCCAAGTTCGGAAAATTAAGTTCTGCTTCCTAAAGCAAAATAAGATCCAAATTTGGATAATTCTTTTTTTTTTGAGAGAGAGAGAGAATTATTTTTTTTTTAATATTTATTATTATTATTATTATTTTTTTAGTTTTCGGCGAACACAACATCTTTGTTTGTATGTGGTGCTGAGGATCGAACCCGGGCCGCACGCATGCCAGGCGAGCGCGCTACACTTGAGCCACATCCCCAGCCCAAATTTGGATAATTCTTAACAAATATAATTCACATGCAAGAATATGAGATTGAAAACAGATGGAAGGCAGAGGGCACCTCTGAAGGGCATGCGCCTTAGACTGTGATGCTGAGAGTAAAGTCACAGAGATGGCTGTTCAGGAGAGGCGCCGCCGAGGACAGAAGGCACACAGGGCCGTGGAGACACCTGCCCAGCACCTGACACTTTGGGTGGTAGAGTCAAACTTACCAGCAAAACGGTCGGTAGCCAGAAAGTCCGTCCCGAGGCCGCCTCTGTCAGCCTGCCAGCTTTTACTGGGATGGGATACAATGGAGAGAACAGAGAAAAAAACAGAGAAAAGTTACTTATTCACATCTTGAAGCCAAGATCCGTGCATCTTCTAGTGAGAAAGGCCAGAATCTTTTTTACGACGTGGCTGTTGAGACCAATACTCAGGCAAGCTGAAAGCTTAGGCCATTAGTTTTGACCCAAATATCACATGAAACCTGACCCATTGCACCTCTTCTAGGGACCTGAGGGAGTGACCACTGAGTGTCAAAACTTAAATCTAACCAGTTGGCAGGAATATTCTCACAAAATCGACAGGCTCTCCTGAGGGTTAGTCACCCTTCCTCTACCCTCAGAGCCTCTGGGTCAGGGAGGGTGTGATGCTGGGCTATGGCACAGGACAGAAAAGGGACCTAAGGGCTCCTGAGCTTCCAGGGTAACCCAGAGCTCCTGTCTTTTTAAGAATTCTCAGTAACTCTGCAGTCCCTTTGTTCTTGCTGTTATCCTGTAAAAGTCCTTCAGTCCCTTCTAATCCACTGAGGATTTAGAAACCAGGTCATAAAATCGCAGGACTGGAAGGAACCTTCAAAGGCCACTGGGGGAGGACCAAGAAGGACCCTGTGAAGTGAGAGTCACAGCTTCCACACCTTGCGGGGGGCTTGTGGGTGAGCGACCCCATCAGGTAGGCCACCTGACTGCATACAGCCCTGTGGGCTCCTGAACTCACAAAGTGGGCTTTACGGTAGGTAGGAGCCCGAGTCCAGGAAGAGAAACAACAGCAGGAACAGGACCATTCTGTCTGACCAGAGAGCAACTACAGACTCGCGAGAGAAGTGAGAATCAGGGTCCCAGGCTCCAGCAGAGGAGGGGGACTCGATGGCGACCTAGGCCCAGGGTTTGAAACACAGGCCAGAGGCCATAGTCCCTCAGGGAGCCCTCACATTAGCCACACAGGTGTGCCCTAACTGAAGGAGGGGGGAAAAACTGATTGGGAATATTTTATATAAGAGTAGCATCGGGGCTGGGGATGTGGCTCAAGCGGTAGCGCGCTCGCCTGGCATGCGTGCGGCCCGGGTTCAATCCTCAGCACCACATACAAAAAAAAAAAAAAAAAACCAAGAGTAGCATCAACAAATTCTAATTTATAAATCTTTAAGACTAAAGTGAAGGAGAAAACCTGTTAAATTATGAACAGTAGAATGTTCATGAGTCACACCTGTTCCCTGAGGTTCCCAGGGTCTGGCCAGTCCATGCAGAGCCCGTCTAAGAAGATGGGGTGCTCTGGACATATGCCTCTGGCCCCTGCTCCCACCCGTCCCGCAATCTTCCTGCGAGCTCTGCTGTCGACCTGCATCTTTACGGTCTGGTCTCCCACATGAGGTCATCCTGGTTCAGGCTCTGATGTCTCTTTGCTCCCTTCTTCAGTGGTGGGGTTAAACCCAGGACCTCCTTCATGCTTGGGAAAGCTCTCTACCACTGAGCTGCATCCCTGACCCTTTTCAACATTTTAAGACAGGGCCTTGCTAAATCACTGTGACTGTCCTGGAGCCTGCAGCCCCCTCCTGCCTCGGCCCCCAAGTGGCTGGCATTACGAGTATACAACTGCATCCAGTTCCAATGTCACTTCTTAAGCCCAGACGCCCACACCTTACCAAGCCAGATTCGTCCTTGTGACCTCAAATTACACCCACATGCTTACGTCGGTGCTGCACTGACCATCACCCTGCTTTCCAGGACTGAGCACGTCTTCAGTGCCTGTGACAGCCACACAAGCTTGAGCAATGCCACATTGGCTCTCACCGACTGCAGCACAGAACTGTGCCTGGTGGGTCCCAGCAGTGTCCACTGTTAGTCTCTTCCACACCTTCTGGAAGTCCATCCCATCTAGCCCTTCTGTGGACTCCCATGTCCAAGTGGGTGAGAAAGGAGCCTGCATGCAGCTGAGCCATTTCCAGGGAGAATCTGAGCAGGGTCCCAGAACTCCCCAGTGTGCAAAGGCCATCGGCCGCCAAGGACAGCAGAAGAATCTCCAGAAACCTCCAGACTGGTCTGACAGGACACAGTGGGGCCCTAGCCTTCACATTTCAAATAATCATTTGTCAGAGCTAGAGGTACATAGACCACAACCAGGGATATGTTTAATAACCAGGGCTCTGGTTCCATCCAATAAGACTTTGTTTTTATTAACCACTCAAAACCCCGTTTTTAAAGAATCAGTTTTAAGCACATATCTGATGAACCACATGTAAACTGTAGACCTCATCCCCACCTGAGACTGGGCTCAGAGTCCTTATGAAGTGCCCAGCCATTCTTCCCATGGTACCCAGCCCAAATGTCCCCCTGCCTCTGGTTTCACAGCCTCAGCAGCACTTAAGAAAGCCCCCAAACCCTGCCTCCCCTGAGGACACTTAGTGGTCCAACCTGTTGCACCTGGATCTTCAATGCCTCACAAAACCCAAGGACACAGCCTGACATGTCCTCCGACGACCTGCTCCTCAGCACCGTTCTTCTAAGTTCCTGGGAGATCTAAGAAGGACCTTATCACAAGGAACAGAGGCAGTATCTCAGATTCTCACTGGATTGAATAAAACTGCTCAAGTATGGATTGAAATTGTAGAATTGTAGAATTGGTTTTCAAACACCATGGGGACGAAGTGCTCATGGGCTTCTAAGGGAGTCCAGGTCCCTGTAGGTGGCTGTTGAGGTCCAGCGTCAAGATATGGGGAAAGCTGTGACTTCTTCTCCCTTTGGGTTAGACAGAGAACTGGCCTCCTCTCTCTCCTCACTCCACCTCCCTCAGGATCCTCACAGGGCCCCAGGCCCTGAGCAGCAGCACTGCTCTGAACTACTTCTTCCACAGGAAGCTGGGGTCCTTCAGAAACCAATTCTACCCAATGCAAACCTCAAACTATTCTTAACCTGCACTTTAAAGTTTTGTTTTCAAGGATGTGAATGTCATAGCAAAAAAAGTCACCACATACAAATAAAAAAATATATAAAAATCAAAGATATTTTGTCCATCTACAACTAAAAAATATTTTTTAAAAAGCCACATCTCAAAATCCAACTATGCAGCTAACAGAATCAGAATCATTGGAAGAAAGGCAGAAGCCAAGAGCTTCCTCTTTTATCCCAAGAAAGGGGGTGGGAGAGCATCCAGTGGGGGCCACAAGGGAGATGGAAGTGAGAAGGCACGGGAGACAGCTGGGAGATCCCGGGAGGTCTGGCGGAAAACCTGGCTAACAAGCAGACAGCAAGGAAGGATTTAACCATAGAATTGTGTTTACTTCTCAACAAGGAAGTATCTGAGTGCCAACTATCTGTGTAAGGGACAAGCGTCTGCAGAGAGCTCCTGAGCCATGCCTCGAGGGCCTTCTATGTCAGAGACTGCCGAGACCAGCCACGAGACCAGCCACGCTGTGCACTCGGTATCTGGTGGGGTGGGGGAAAGCACCAACCCCCTCCAGCAGAGATAAAGCTGCTTACTTTCACGTCCTCTGAAGTCTCGCAAGTAACGTATTTTTCAAAGTACCCAAGACCACAAACTCCAGAATAAATATAAAGTCCTGCTCCACTGAAAGATCACGAAATCTAAGTCTGCAAGCAGTGGGGGCGCAGGGTGCACAGGCAGGCCGGCGCCGTTCTACCCAGCTCTGGAAGTCAGACCCGGCCAGCGGAGGAACTTTCGCAGATGCCACCTCAGCACGTCCCTCCCACAGGCCACGAGCGCCCGCGGGCGGGGACAGGCTTAAAGGGACAGTATCCCACTCGGCCTCCTGGCCTTTCATCCAAATTCGGTATTTTTCCGTAATGCATTTTTCACCCGCGGACCCTGGGGCGCGTCCAGGTCGCGCTGGGCCGAGGAGCCCGAGCCGAGGAGCCAGCTGCCTGCCCGCCACCACGTTGCCCGGCGCGGCAGGTGGAGGTGCGGCCCGGCCGGGCGGCCCAGGGCAGCCGGCCCCCGCCTCCCTGCCCCGCGCCCCGCGCCCCCAGCACCAGGCCCAGCCGCCGAAGCGCACTTGGGAAAGTTTCTGCCGGCGCGGCGGCCATGCGCAAGGACACGTAGCAGCCCCGCCCGGGCCGGCACGCGCAGACCGGGTCAGGGTCCCGGGGTCCCCGGGTCGGCCCGCGGCCCGCGCCCCCCGCCCCCGGCCTCACTCGTGGTCCCGCCGTCCGCGCGTCGGTCCGCGCCCGCTGCCGAGAAGCCGGGACGCTCGAGGCGCGGCGCCCGGGCCGCCGCTGCTATATAGGGCGGCGGCTCCAATCCCGCCGAGACACGTCAGACCGGCCGCCCGCGCCCCGCCCGCCGCGGGGTCCCCGCGCCCCGGAGTCCTGGCCCGGCCGCCCGGGCGGCGACGCGGCCAGGCCCAGCAGGGCGAGCGCACGCAGGGCCAGGGAGCGGGCGCGGGGGCTGCGCCCAGAGCCCCAGGCTCGGGACCTCCCCGCACGGCCCTCCTCCCGGCCGGCTGGCCGGCGCCGGGAGGACAGGAGGGGACAGGGGTCAGAGCCCCGGAGACTGGGCCACTCTCAGCCCTCAGGTCCAGCTCCTCCAGGAAACAGCCCACTCCTGTCCTCAGCCGCCAACTCAACCCCCTGCACAACCGTGAAGCCCTCTTCCTTGGTAGCGCGCAGATTCAGGGCCCTACCTCCACCGACCAGCAGAGCCCGCGTGGACACCCGGCAGACTCACGGGGCGGGGGCGGGGGCGGGGGCGGCAGAACCCCTGCGCTCGCGGGCTTCCTCTCAAGTGGGCAAAGAGCTCCCAAGTCCGGCACCCCGTGTCTACCAAGTGACACACAGCTGAAGACGCTTAGCAGACGCCAGTGTGCACCTGGGCTGCGGTGGCTGAGGTTCAGGAGGCACCCAGGGAGGGGTCAACAGTGTGAGAGCAGTGCTGCTCAGGGGGAGGGAAAAGGGTAAGGCAGGACGCCCTGACATTCCCGGGAGGGCCACAGTGGCCGCCTATGTGCTGCATGGTCCACTCGAAAGCTGACAGGGCTTGCCAAGGGTTAGGGAGCACCGAGAGACTCCTCACTAACAGGAAAAGTAAGGAATGCTGGGAAAGCCAAGGCAGAGCTCTCCCTGTGCTGGGGCCGAGTGTGAGATGCCCTGGACGGGAAAAAGGAGAGTCAACGCGCTAGAAGTCAGGGTAACTCAGGATAACTGGCGCGAATGCCATAGCACTTCATGGTGTAACGCCGGGAGGGGAGATCACCCTCTGTCTGAGGCACTGAGGCCAGGCAGCCTGGAAAGCACTACTATGCTGCCAGGTAACATGGGGCCCAGGCGACCCCCTGGCACCAAGGCAGACTTGAACACTCATATCTGCATCTGCGTTGCTCCTGAGGCTGCAGAGCATCCTTCCCTGGCTCAGCCAGCAGCAGTGACAACAAACGTGGTGTCCGCTGCCCTTTTGTTTTTGAGGGTCCAGTACCAGGAGGAGACGAGGTGGGCCAAGGGGACAAGCCTCAGCAGTCAGCAGGCTCACTGTAAGGCATCTCCAGTGGCCCTAGGAAGTCCATGCTCGGAGAAGCTGGCACCTGCTTGGCTCACTGAAGAGATGGTCACAAAACAGGTATCTGACAAAAGGTACTGTAACACCAAGTACTGAACCTGTGACACACACACCCCAGGCTGCTTCTGCGCTGGCAGTTATAACCAGCTCTTCTTCCCAGCTAGCCGTAGTGCACTGAAGCCAGTAGTGTATAGAGTGGACTTTAGGACTTGCACATCCAGCGATATTCAGACCAGATGATGTTAAACTTTCTGGCTATCTCAAAAGGCGAACACTGGTCTGTGGTTTGTGTTCTCAACACTAAAGGGACAGGGAATAAGCTTCTGACCTGCTCATGGTAAAATATTAGAAGATACAGCCTCCTACCTGTCCCCCGTTCCTGCCAAATCATGATCCTCAAAAAGGGCTGTACCCTCAAAAGAAGTGGGGGGCAGAGAACAGAAAATCCCACTGAGCACAGATATACCTGGCTTGGGCTGGGAGCTCAGAGTATCTCAGAAGCTAGAGACAGGGGACGGGAACTCTACAAAGGTTTGGGCTCAAATCCCCACCATCCCTTTTGTCCAGGAACCCTTGGCCCAAACTGAGAAATTAAACTCGAGAAGGAATAATCCCTCATACCAGGCTGAAATGGACTCCACATCAACCCACAGCGAGGCTGGAAGTTCAGAGTTCCACAAGTAAGATGGGGGCTGGTGGTGCAGCTCAGTGGAAGGGTGCTGTGACTCAACCCCCAGCATTTCTCCTCTCTCTCTCTCTCTCTCTCACACACACACACACACACACACATATCAAAAAAAAATTTTCAAATCAAGACAAATGAAACTAGACTCAAGAACCTGAGCTAAACCAGACACAATGGCATATGAATGTAATCCGAGGGAGGAGGCCAGACTCAGCAACTTAGCGAGACCCTGTCTCAAAACCTGAAAAGGGCTGGGGTGTGGCTCAGTGGGAGAGCACTCCTTCAGCACTCCCTCCTCAGTACCACATAAAACAAAAACATTCACCTATTCCAAAAAACAAAAGAGAGTCTGTGAGGGCAAAGTGCTCCACACCAAAGCGTACTCCAGCAGTCAGTACCAAGAGGCAGGGGGGCTTGGCACAGTGGGGTCTCCCATAGAGAGTGGTAGGAAGTCAGGGCAGAGAAGCATCTGAAAACATAGTCAATTACATGTAGAAATTCAAAATATAACTATTCTGACCCAAAAACTCCCATTGAGGATTTCTAACATGTATGGTATGTGTAATGTAGCATTTCTGCACAATTGAAAGACACATCTGTGACGTCTGTCAGTGGAGGACAGGATGCACAAGAGGCACAGAAAGAGTGTCAAAACTGACCTCCAAAGGTGACCACTGAAGGACCAGCTCTCGGCTCCGGGGAACAAGCCCACTGATGCCTGCCCCACCAAGAGACTGCCTCCTGGTGTGCCATGCTCTGGCTCCTCCAGGGATGTAATTTTGACAACCACTGGGGAAATCTTTAAAATCTCAAAGACTCTTACATTCTAACTGCTTGTTAAGTTTCTTAAATTCTTGAACAACTTCAATTAAAGAAAACGAACATCAAAAATCCTAGAAGACTTATAAGCTTGGTTTTTGTAAGAAAACAAGTACACACAACCAGCAGCCCCATTGTAAGTGGGAGGCTGGAGGTCTCAGGCCTCTCGGACCTGCACCTGGTGCTGCCCAGCAGGCCAGATGTGGCTTTGTGCTGCGGACTGGGAGACTAGGAGCAGCAGGGGTCGGCAGGGGCAGCAGGCCCAGGATGGGGAGCAGCACCTGGACTGCCCACCCACACGCTTCCCATCCAAGAAAGTGTGCTTCAGCAGGCACATGTGGCTGGCACGCGGTCTGTACGGAGCCAAGGCAGCTGAGTGCCCCTGTCTCTCAACAGAGACTTTTTCCCAGAAGAGACGCAGTAAGACAGTCTCGAGACCTATTTTCTTTGCTTTAATAGACCATGTGCTCAACAAGAACTCAAGTAAAATCTCACTGCTGTGAGTGTCCTTGCAAGGGACTGCTGACTGCAGAAAGGCTGGGAACATGAAGGGTGGGGACAGCCATCACCAGAACTGTCTGTGAACATCTGAAGAGGCAGCAATGTCCTGTCCAGACATATTTCACCTCCAGGTGCCTGGAGAACCAGGGGGCAGAGCCACGGCCCACCCAAGAGGGATGCTTCACAGAGACTGTTCCTCTCACAGGGCTCCTCAGGGGCTCCTATGCCTAGCTGGTCAGATGGACCACCACCTTGATCCAGGGAAGGGGGCTTCCAGCAGCTCCTGCACATAGGCACCACTCGCATCATGCTCACACCAGGTCCCCGCCTCAACTGTGACGGTATTTTGGGAAGAGGAGGACAGCAAGGCCAGGACTGGAGCAGAATGGCTATAGGGGAGGGCTTTCCCCTCAGTTCTACAATTACAGAAATACTTCTAATCTTCTTTACTATAAATCCCATTCAACTACAAGAAACAAAATAAAAAGTTTGATCAAGTGCAACAATTTATACTTGAAGATTCTTTGATTCCTACTTTCCCCCACAAAGCTCCATGAGCTAGACTTAGCTCATGTTTATACAGAACTCTGCTAGGGGTACAAAGCTGGCTAAAGCCATGGGTGGAAATACTTAAGAATCTGAAAGATTAATCTTGGGATCTGTCCTAGCCAAATAGGAACATACCACTCTTCTACAAAGGTGGAAACAAATATCAGAAACCAAATGTCTAGTGTTCTCTCCAGGGTACAGAGCACAAAACACTCAGGGTGCTGGTGCCTGTCCCTTCTAGGATCACCTTTCCATGGGCCATGCTCAGGGACGCAATCTCACTGCTAAAGGAAGAGTCTAAACCCCTTCCTGAGATGCACGTCTCCAGGAAGAGCTGATTCAACACTGAACTGCACAAACACAGTGTAGCAGCTAGACCAAAGCAGAACAGAGTCCCCTCTTTGCCTGATGCTGCTGAGGTATTGCCTCAGACCAGGATGCAGCCACTTAGGAGATACATGGATATACTGCTAGGAGCAGGACTTGGATGTTTTATCTGTCCAGTGAGAAGTCTGGGTGGACCAAGAGCAGACTACAATTCCTCCTAGGGGAAAACCAGAGCCACATAAAAAGAAAGAAGAGAAAGACTTCCCTGTGGCTTCACAGGATCAAGGAGGGAAGCAAGCCGCAGCACAGTGAGGACCAGCAACCAGGGAGGAAGGAGCCCTTTGCAGCAACCATGGGCAGACACTAGGCGCCAGGTTGGGGGAGCTGGGTGCAGGAAACTTCAGCCCGGGCAGAAAGGTGATCTAGTCAGCAACTGAAGAATGAATTTTATTTATTATTACAACTGGGGGGCGTGTGTGCTACTAGGAGTAGAGTCCAGGGCCTCCCACATGCTAGGCAAGCGCTCTACCACCTAGTTACATCCCTGACCCTGAAGAATGAATATTAGGAGGGCAAGAATACAGACAGCAATAGCTGATAAGTATGGAAACAAGACAATTCTAGAAGGAGCTGGAATGAGTAAACCATAGCTTGTCCACCAGTTAGGCGACACTCGGCACAAGAGGACGCTGCCTTACAGCTCTGTGCAACCTCCTCAGGGCACAAGGTCAAAGAGCAGGCACATATTGCACCACCTCCTTGAGACAGTCAGCAAAGCAGAGGTGCATGTATCTCTCCAGGGTACAGAGCATACAACACTCAGGGTGCTGGTGCCCGCCCCTTCCAGGACCACCTTTCCATGGGCCATGCTCAGGGATGCAATCTCACTGCTGGAGGAAGAGTCTAAATCCAAAGGAACAGAAGGAAAGCAGGGATGGAAAGCACACTCATTTGCATATACCATGCTGCGCAGCTCTACTGCTACAACTACATAAACCACAGAAAAACAGACTCTAAATCAATAAAGCAAAACATGCTCCACACCTTCATCTTGATGATGGCTATACAAGTGAATTCAGCCAGTGAAAATTCATTGAGGTACACACTCCAAAGACTTGCATAGCTTTCTGCATGTTTACTGTACTCTAAGGTGATGTGGAAATCAAGCTTATATCATTAAGAACAAAGATTCTCAGGCTGGGGATATAGCTCAGTTGGTAGAGTGCTTGCCTTGCATACACAAGGCCCTGAGTTCAATCCCCAGCACCAAAAAAAAAAAAAAAAAAAAAAAAAAAAAGATTCTCAGTGTAAGATACACACTGACACGAAAACCCTATAAATTCTTATTTGAATTACAAATATCTACACTTATGATGTCCTTTTTTTTTTCTCCTTTAAAAAAATAGGGCTAGGGATGTGGCTCAAGCGGTAGCGCGCTCGCCTGGCATGCGTGCAGCCGGGGTTCAATCCTCAAAGATGTTGTGTCCGCGGCAAACTAAAAAAATAAATAAAAATTAAAAAATTCTCTCTCTAAAAAAAAAAAAAGGGCTTCGTAAGATGTTTACGTGAAAAGCAGCCCACTGGCAGTGAGTGCTACTGGCTGCAGACCGTGGGGGCCATCACCATCCCCACTGAGGGAACCAAGGCCCCTGAGGCACAGTGGACTCTAGGTGTGAGCAGATATGGTCCGGAAGGGCTGTCCTGCTGTGACAAAAGAGCAGGGAAGCAGCCACAGACCAGAAAACAGGGACTACCTAGCACAGCCCCCAAACACAGCTGCAGTGGTCTGGGGCACAACAATCTGATCCCCAGCCAGTCCCAACTGCAGGGGGAAAAGAGCCACAGAACACTCGTTTCTTCTTACTCTCCAGGAGGAGAAACCAAAGTTGACAAAGGAAACTGCCCTTCTGTAAGAATGCCAATCAATAAATATAGAAATAAAATTAGAAAAATCTTCACCTTGCAATTGCCAACTGTGAGCTAAACAATAGAGTCCAAAGATATCCAAGTCCTAATTCCTAGAATTTATAAGTATTACAGACAAATCAGGAATCTAAAGATGGGGGTGTTATCTTGAAATTATGCATGGGGTCTAAATGTAATCCTAAGTGTCCTTTATCCTTTACACCATGTGCTTTAATGGAGAAAGAATGGCCTTTACAAACTGGAGAAAGGACAGGATGCAGAGGTCCCTACAGCCCTCAGAAGGAGCCAGTCCTAGTGACGCCCTGACCCTAATGTGAACGGCTGCAATAGAAAATACACTAACAAAATAATGAACAAAACAACACACAAATGCCTATTGGACCCATTAAGATACTGACTGATGTGCAACTCCATGAAGGATGGAATCCCTGCTGACCTGGCATCTCTGACCAGTCCTAAGAACAGACCTCTCACCCCATGGCCAATCACAGCAGGAGACAGCACTACTGTGCAGCTCTTGATGCCCTCCATTAGAACAAGGACAATCAGACCCGGCTACTAGTTCCCAGGAAGCACCCTGAAGAGCTCTGGACAAGTCAGGCCAATCCAGAAGTGCCTTCCACAGCACAGAGGCCCCACTGCTTTCTTAAATGACATTAAAAACAAAATCAGAAAAAAAAGGTAAGGGATTTGTTACAGATTTTCAGAGAGGGCCCCAGAGAGACTTAAAAGGCTTAAACCAGACCTTTGCATTTTGTTTCAAAGTGTAAATATACTTATTTTGTGTGACATTTGAAGAAACCTGAAGATAGAATAGATATTAGATGGTATTACAAAATACAATCCATTTTTTTGATATGACAATGGTATTGTGGTCATGATTTTTTTCCCCTTGTGGTGCTGGGGATCAAACCCAGGCAATTTCTCTACCACTGAACTACATCCCTAGTCTGTGGTTAGGGTTTTTTAAAGTTCATTCTACTAAAGATACACAATGAGGTACTCAGAGGTCATATAAAGTCTAATATTTGCTCTTAATTCAAACCAAAAACACAAAGTATGGGCTGAAGGGTGGGGCACTGGGAGAGACAAAATTGTAAAATACTGAAATTGCTAAGGCTGGGTGATAGGTATTATTTTTTTCTGTTTTTTGTTATGTTTCAAAGTTTTGAAAAGGTCTTAAAAAGAAAAAGAGCAAAGAGCACTCCCTGCCTACATCCACTGGATGCTGCTAGAGCTCTACTCAGAGGGTGAGTCAGACTCCTAAGTCTTACTGTGAGGAAGAAAAAAGATGAAAAAACTGAGCACACAAGGCAAAGTGGAAAGAGAATGTGGAAGAGAGCGGATTAATAAAAGAACTGGTAAACGGAAGATGAAAACTCGCAGAACAACAGAATGGTCAATTCAAACCCAAATCAGTTTCTCTGAAAAAAGCAATCAAAGAGCATTTAACTCTCTAGTTTGACAAAGTAAAGAACACAACAGATCACAACGACACAGTATCATCTTTTCCTGGTTCTGAAACAGTGTTACAAACAGTGTTACAAAGGGTAGTAATTATATCTTCTGGAGCTCCTAAAGAAATAAAGAGCTTAGTTGCCCCGGGAGGGCCTCACAAATTATTTTTGTATCTCAGTAGCAGTAATTGGGTTCTGAGCCCATTAGGGGACCGATAACTGTAGTCAAGGGGCCAAGGGGATGTGGCATGTCTATGAGCCACAGCCAACCAGGATCCACTCATGCAGCTGAGCCGTTTCTATTCAAAAACCCGGCTTGTACCTGGTGGAAAGGAGGGCTCCCCAGAGGAGAGGAAGGGCAATGGTTTGCCTCCCAGACAATGAGTGAAATGCTGCGAGAAGATCACCAACTACAAATCACTTTATAAACATAACTAGCACAGTCCATCACAACATACCATGATGCAATGTTCTGCTCTAGGGATGCAGCCATGGCCTAATACCAGGAATGCATTCTTACAACTAAAAGGAGTGTAAATACACATCCATCTGTAACTGACAGGTGATGATTATCAAAGACTGCCAAACATGGAATCTAAGGAGACACAATTAAGCAAGGCAAATCCTATTGATTGTAGATGACCATGTACTATGAGACCCTCTAACATTATGAAGTCCTAACAGCTCTGGAAGTTCTGAACATCGGCAAAAGTGCCACACACATGCACAAATGCAGGGACACACTCATAGAAGACTTGCAGAAGATGCCTGCTCTCCTTCAAGCCCTTCTACATCTCACTCTGAGAGGCTGCCTGAGGCCACCTAAGATGTCAGGTCCTCAGGCCTGGAACTCCCATCACCTTATTTGAAGAAAGGTCTTTTCCAACATGAATAAGTGGAAGATATTAAGGTGAGACAACCTTGGGTTATTGGGGTACTTCTGAGAGGCAAAGGGCATGAGGACACCGGAAGGAGAAAGTCCTGCAGATGGAACCAGAGACAAGTGACATGGCTACAGGGAATGTGGAGGGAGACAGCAGCCTCTCCTGGAAGTCTCCTGAGGAAGCACGGCCTGCCAGATCTCAGGTTCCTAGCCTCAGAAGTGTGAGGAAGCAAACTTCTGTTGTTGTAAGCTACCAAGTGTCTGTGGCAATCTATTATAGCAGTTATACAAAACCAACAACATCTCAGCAGGATTTTTTTTGTGTGTATGTGTATGTAGTGCTGAGGATTGAACCCAGGGCCTTGTGCATGCGAGGGAAGCACTCTACCAACTGAGCTATGTCCCCAGCCCAGGATTTTTTATTATTATTATTTTTTTACTGTAAAAAGATTCTCAAATTCACTAAAAACAAAACCAGTATGGAAAATTTGCGGGGGGGGGGGGGGGGGGGGGGAGGTGGGAGAGGAAAAATAAAGAAAAAGAAAAGGTGTGGAATTCACCTAAACTTAGTGAAAAGTATACTATAAAATAATGTTAACCAGTACACTTAGTGTTATTGGCTAAGAAAGGCAAAGCAATGAATGAATAGACCCATGTATACCTATGAGTTATTGATTGATACAAGTACCATTTTGAATCTACAAGGATGTCCACATATAACTAATTAGAATTAAACAAAACAAGGATGTCTATGAGCAGAACTGGGCCAACTTGCTACCCATTTTCCAAGGGAAAAAAAATGATCCCTACCTCACGCCATACTCCAGAATAAATCTGAGTAGATTAGAGATCTGGATGCCAACAATCAAACTTTGAAGACCTGGGAGATTAAAAAGGAAAACCTGTGACTTGGTGGGTGCAAAGTGTCATCATGACACAAACTGCAAAACCAACTTGAGAAGATGCTGATTCACATGACCATGTTGGAGCTTAAGAACTTTATACAGCAAAGAACAGCTAATACAGAAGGGTATAAGTGGCGTTTTCTTGCTTGATTTCAAAAACTCCTCAATAGGCTAGGACACAGACAAATAAGTGGCAGATAATTAACTGGACTGCTGTAAATACAAACTGCCCCAAACACATGAATGATGTCCATCCTCGAAAGGCAAATGAATTCAGTGAGTATGCAGTTTCCGTTGATTTTTTGTGGTACTGGGGATTGAACCCAGAGGCACTTTACCACTGCACTAAGTCCCTAGCGCTGCTTATCTTGAAACTGTCTGGCTAAGTTGCTGGGATTTGGGCATACCCACTGGGATGGCCCCATCATTCTGTGTTTGCAACTGTTAAGGGGGAGAGACCACTCAATCAGTGAGGGTGTGCACAGTCAGAAGTCGACCGAAAAACATGTAACACAAAATACACACACAAGCAGCTTAGCAATCTTCAAAACAGCCACTTGCCAGAAGAACCTATAGAAGAACACAGAAGGACAGGTGTCACAGTACAAGGCAGCTCCTAGGTGCACTGTGACAGACACAGAACCAGGATGAGCACCAGTGGGCACCAGTAAGGAGGGATAGCTATGTGCAGGACACTATGCACTGTCACTAATAGCAACGCGACAGCCCCTGCAGCAGCCTGGAAGGGCATAGTTTGCTGCTGTGGGCAGCCTGCAAAAGGTTGGTCACTGTTGAAAAGGGAGTTGACCACCAAGGGAGAAACACAAAGAGCACAGGTTGAAACCAGGGTTACTGGAATGAACTTGTGTTTTTCAGGACACAGAAATATAAAAAGAAATAGTGTGTCAAAAATACACTCACACATGTATATGTGGATATATGTGCACACACACAGGCATATGCACACACTGTAACTCGGCTGGCTGAGAGGGCTCCAACAACCCTGCTTCTCTGAGGATGAAATACCAAAGGAAGCAGGCTTCCTTGAAGAAAAGGCAGATAACAGGTGTGGAATAGGAAAAGGACAAAAGGGCCCAGAACAGCCTGCGGTACCAGAGTGCAAGAAGACAGTAATGGGGACATTAGAAGGACATGGGCTGGCTTGAGAAATATCAAAACAAAAGGATGACAGTAAGAAACAATTACCCACTGAATGAAACGGGAAGCTGGAGTCAATCGGTATGATGCAAGTGAAGGAACTGAAGGTTGGGCTTCCCGCCACATATTGAACAAAGACTTCACAGTGCAGAGGCCTGGCAGGGATCACCTTCTTGAAGTGAGCAACCCTGGGCCACCTTACAGGCTGCAGAGAAGAACCCGCATCCAACAGACACAAACCCTACGTATGGTCAAAGGGCCACAGAAGGCCAATCCTACCAAAGGGGAAGTCCTGGGAGCCATTCCAGTGTGCAAGGGACCAAGGAGATGTGACAACGACATGTTAACAGACAACTCTACATGGGTCCTTCTGGAGAGGGGGACTCTGAAGTGAGCAGGCAGTAAGCATGTTCATGCTGGCTGCACGCGGGCAAGGACAACACCTTGGTGCTGCACAGGGAGAATGATGCACCCACTCTGCCAAGCCCAGTGAGTTCAAATAATCAAAAGAATTAATGGAGGACGCATGCTACTTATCATCAGAAAAACTAAACACCTTAACTTGGAATTAAGCACTTCAACATAGGTGGTAGCTAGGGGCAGGACACTATGCATTGTCATAGGGGTGGAAACCCAATCATGGTTCAAGGCACTAAGACCAATGTGCATTCCACCCATGTTTTATGTGGTGTAATGTGCAGATACCCCAAGGAGCTAGTCTGTCACCCAATCACTTTGCCAAGTTCATGAAAGTAGATATTTAAACCATCAGAATGTGCCAAGGAAGTCACCGCGAGCACAGCCAGATGTGCAGAGCAGCACATCTGAGATAATGTCAGGGTCCACGTGAAGGGCCCTCCACCCTCTCCCAGGAGCAGGGAAGAAGTGATGTTCCACAAGAAGTCTTAAGATGCTGAATCCCAGACGTGCCACCGGGGGGGGGGGGGGCCATCCCAGTGTTACAGACTCATGCAGACTGCCCTCAAAGACAGCAAGACCCACCCTTCAGGGCGCCTGCAGACTGGACAACCCATGGTGGTTGTCCTTGCACACACCCCTGCCACCTCAAGACAGCAGGCAACCAGGCAAGCATCAGTGCATGCTGGAGGTTCCTCAGCACACAAGGAGTTCTGTACAGGCGACAGCAGCCTTCAGCAGAGCCGTGAGCCCAGCAGACAATAGAATCTAAAGATGGGTAAGATCTGATGGAGGAGAAGAGAGCCGCCAGCACATCAGCCCTTCACTTGTCTTTCCTGCATACAGATCTGGCCCTGAAACTAAGCACAGCTGAACCCCAAAGAAACCAAGACGGGGGGGAGGGGGGAGGGCAATTCTCACATAGAGTCCTGCACACACACACTCTCTCCAGGCGGCAGCATCCTGGCAGTTAATCAGCATCCATGAACACCCCGCACATGTTATTCAAAGGTAAAAGCATCCTTCAGAGTCCAGGGAGGCCCAACTACAGTCTAACTGCTGACTCTCCCCAGTAACACCATCTCTTCCTCCCTGCACTTACCAATCTTAAAGGGACACAACCATGACCATCTCTGCCACCTGTGTGAACTAGGAAGACCCAACTGGGTCCCCGGTCTGTCTCTTGGTAGCCTGGGAGCCCCGGCAGAGCCCAACAGACCTGCTGAGCTCACTGTGTAGGCAACACAACAGGGAACTTTGGTCTCTAGGGCTGGCAAGTCAGTTCCCAGCACAAGCAAACAAATCAAAATAGAAACCTTGTTTCAAAACGAAAAAACTTTTCTTCAAATTGGCCTTTCAAACACACTGATTTATATCACTGCTTTAAGACCATCTAACTAATTAAAATTTTTTTTAATTTTTAAAAGTCAAAACCAACTACAACCCATAATTCCACTTGAAACATCTCTGAGCTAAGTACAGATATTATTAGAAAGCTTATCACTTAAATGTGAAATCAAGAGCAACATTCAGGGGACAGGGGACACAACCTCACCTGCCAGGATGTGGAGCATGCCCAGCCACTGAGAAGCTGCTTCTTGCACCAAGAGCACAGGAGCACAGTGCATCTAAGACTTCTGCCCCCACACACTCCATCCAGCCAAGGCGCCATCATGCCATAAGTTACCTGACAGGTGAACAGTTATTTTTTTTTTCCACATATATTTTGCACTGTTTAAGGTAAACAGTATTTAAAAAGTTTTTTTTTTTTTTTTTTTTTGATTAAAAAAAAGTTAGGGGGCTGGGGTCGTGGCTCAGTGGTAGAGCACTTGCTTAGCACATGCAAGGTGCTGGGTTTGATCCTCAGCACCACATAAAAAAAATAAATAAAATAAAGATATTTTAAAAAGTTAGATGGGGCAATAAGTTTCTTGCTCTATATTACAAGGCATCAGAAACCACACACTCCATTGGAAGGGGAACCCCGAGGGGCAGAGCCACTTTAGCAGGTGACTACCAAGGACAGCCAAATCCAGCCTCTTCTAGTGACTGCTTCTCTAATAGTTACTGTGCCACTGTTTCTCCCTCGCCTCTCTGCGGCAGGACCAATGCCCTCTGCACTGCATCCCCAGACCTCTGCATGGCAACCTGCTGCTGGCTGGCTCCCTGTAGACCTGAGCTCCTGGGCGGCTCTGCCAGGCTGCTGTCACTGAGCCACAAAGGACAGCTTTCCCTCCCAGAACACCAGACAGGGGAGCTCAGCCAACACACCCTCATCTGCCTGACCCCCAGAGCCCTCCCATCCCAGTGACCAACCCCAGGCACCAGGGCCAAGTGTTGGGCAGGCCAACACCTACACAACCACTCATGTACCCAGAGCACTCCTGGGAGGCACTGAGAACAGCATCTGCAGCAGAGAAGATGATATGCAGGCTGGTCCAGCCAGCAAGCTAGCTATGCAGGAAGAGCCTGTTTGCACTGTCCAGGAAGACAGCAAGTCCTGCAGAGGTCAGGGCTCCTCCAGCACCAAACACTATGGTAGGTCCTCTCTCACCTGGCAGACCAAGAACAAGAACCAATGTTCCCTAGCATAACTGCAGTCCCAGCCTAACCCACGGCCAGTGAGAGGATGCCACAAGGTCAAAGGAATTATGCTAATGAAAATGACCAGTACAGAAAGCAGAAAAGTGGGAAGAGGCATCACTCAACCTGCTGTGGAAAATGGCACTATATGCCATTGAGCAACATAGCTCTCAGCCACAGAAAGTGGCCAAGGACAGCAGGCCCTCAATACTTAGCAGGGTCACAGAAGGCACACAGACCAAGCATATGAGATCCTTGTTCACTAAGGATATTCATTCAATGGTGGCCTAAGAGCAGTATGCTGACACCAGCCTCCAGACTAGATTATCTCCACATTCAGCGGTTCCCCAGAGTTTAAAAAGAGCATCTGCATTCTGGAGCCTAACATAATTCACCCAAAAGTCAGTTAAAGGACGAATGTTCAGAATATTACCTTTTCAGCCATCTATACTACCCTGGTTATCCTCCTAAAACACGTGCAGGAACAACTGATTGGAAGTTTGGGCAGCTCTATCTGTCCTTACCCCGCATGAGACCTCGGGCACTGAGGGAGGCCTGGATGTGACAGGGCTGCATTAATGCTGGCTTAATACTGATAGAATTAATACATTAATACCACAGGGTGTTTGCTGTAGAGATGCTTATCAAGAAATGAGATTTTTAGCATAAAAATGATAAAATAGAACTCCATAAAACGTAATTGGCAATCTTCACCTCCCTGCAGATCCAAGGAAGCTGTCCTCTAAGAAATATCTCCAAAATAATTTTAAAACTTTTTTCAGTATTTTCTGGGCATATATTAATACATGGCTTCAATAAAAACAGGATCTTATTTGCACTGTTCACCACCTGCCACACCTACATCCATTTAAAAATAGGTCATGGCCATCTTTATAAACTTTACATAAAACTTTTCCTCATAAAAACTGCATGTTGAATGGAGTAAGCATAATTTTAAAAACCCCCTACTAACGGGACCTCTGAGTTTTTGTTTCCTTTTCTCAATGTTTTAAAATAATAATTTAAAAAAAGCCCAGAAGAGGACTGGGGATGTGGCTCAAGTGGTAGCGCGCTCGCCTGGCATGCGTGTGACCCGGGGTTCGATTCTCAGCACCATATACAAACAAAGATGTTGTGTCTGCCGAAAACTAAAAAAATAAATATTAAAATTTCTCTCTCTCTCTTAAAAAAAAAAAAAAAAAAAGAGGTTAGAGATTATCCAGCTTGCTAAGGCTTAGCAGCTAGTTAGTGTCTACCTCATTCAAAGTCAACCTTCTTTCCACTGTGTCAAACTGAGTCTCTTTAAAAAAAAAAAAAAAAAAAAACCTAGAAGAAAATTTGTTTTCACTTGGGCCTGAACCTCCAAGGATAAATTCCTGAACATATGATTTCTATAGGATAAATTACTGGACATACAATTTCCAGCAATACACGGATCCATACTGCGAGAGTAAATCTGCCCTGCATGGGCTCCACCATCTTTAGTCACTGCCTCTGAGGAGCCCTGCTCTTGTTCTCTGAACAACCACCAGATGGTCCTGTCTACTGTCCATCAGTCTGATGTGGGTGGAACTCCAGAAGGGCAATTCCCTGACCACTGGTGAGACTGAAATCTTGTTCAGTTTACTGGCCATCCGCATTTCTTGACATGAAGCTGAACTGCTCGCAACTCGACCCCCTTTCCTACAAGCATGTTCCAGGACACATACTGAAGACAAAGAGAAATCCAGTCAGCCAACACAGCAGTGGGAATGAACAGAAGCCCATGTCTTAAATGAAACCCAAGTTGTAAGCTCAAAATGGCATTGTGGAAGGTCAGCCAGACGAGAAACTCGACTGAGGAAAAGGATACTTTTCCTCAGCTACGCAGGTGGTAGACAAAGTAGGCTGACCATCTGAGATCCCGAAGTCTGCCAAAGTTCTGGTGCGTTGACAACATCAAACCATCCTGTTTTAAGGGAGCAGTTCTCCAAAAAGGAATTTTGGTTATATAGTCATGTTTTGGGCTGGGGACATAGCTCAGTTGGTGGAGTGCTTGCCTTGCATGCACGAGGCCCTGGGTTCAATCCCCAGCACCACACACACACACACACACACAAAAAAAAAAAAAAGTCATGTTTTGCTACCCATTGATGCAGTCTGGCTCAGGTCTCTCTGGCAAGGGAGGGTCATGGTACCTTATGGCTGAAGGGAAGAGTAAGAACGCTTTCAAAAGGCCTGGCCCAAGGTCGCCTCCCACATGACCCTCCAGCACTGGTCAGCCTGCTGCAGAAGCATCCACCAAGGGCCTTGAGATCTGCCTGCCTGCGTCCTCAACCTCCAGCACTCCTGCTGCCCCTGGCTCTGCTCTGCAGTCTTCCACCGCCTGGAGCCCCACATTCCGTCAATGTGCTGGATGCATGGCTGCCCTTGCTTCGCTCCCCAGATGACTGACCATGCTTGTTTGCTCCCTGCAGGCCTCCTGAATGGCCAACACCCAGTTTGTGTCTCCTGCTGTTCTACCTCCTTCTCCTCCTTCCTTATCTGCACCTGCAAGGCCACGTCTGCTGGCCCCTTGACTGTCTTTCTCCCTACACTAAAATGGGACCTCCATGACAGCACAGCAGGGCACACCTGCTCTCCTCTTAGAGGAGGCAGCAGCTGTCAGATCCCCAGTTCACCTACACTCCACCTAAAGTGCCTCTGAAATTAGAGTCAAGGATCCTCTTTTTAAAGATAGAAACAGAAAGAAAAAAAAAAAAAATCTGAGATAAAAGCCTTAAAAAGACCAGAGAGACTGGAGCTGGCAACAGACGTGAAAGGGCTGAAACCTACACCAGCAATATGGAAGGCCAACACCACTAATGAAGTAGGGGAAAGGCACGCTGAAAACAGCATTGAGAACTTAAAAAGCAAAAAGCCTCTAGATTCACACCAAACTGCAATACTGAGCAGCTGTCCCTCTCCTATTCTGGTCAAAGACTGCTACAGCTTCCTCTGGAAAGGGAAACAGAATCTTTGACCTGGGGTCAACAGTCACAGTGGAGAGGGATCCACTCTGGAAATAGGCAGCAATATCTTTCTTGGTTGGTGCTCAGACCCCCAACCCCCCGCCCTCATGTGGCCCCCTAACACAAGCAACAGGCAGAGCATCCCTCCAGGGAGCCTGTGGAGACCCAAAGAAGCTGATGAGGGCTACGAGGAGACAGTCCAGCAGAGGCTTCTGCAGAGGGTGCCACGACACACAAGCCATGACTACACACTCAGGGGCCATTGGCATGCACCAGGCACAAACACATGACCAGAGAACCCAGAAAAGCCCTGAAATGAATGAACAAACAAAGAGCAGCCTGAAGCAAACAGTGACTTCAGGGAAAGCTTGAAGAAAAACTCAAAATCCACAGAGAATAGGACACATTACATTTGTGAAACAAAGACAGTTTATGAACCAGAAATGGAAGGACCAAGGGAAAGCTCTTAGAAATAAAATGAGAACAACTCAGCAAAGGGACTATAAATCTGAGAATACATTCCAGAAAGAAAGGGGAAACTAAGGGCACACAGCCTCAATAGAGGCTGTGTGGGGGTGCATGTGGTGAACACAGTAAATGATAATGTATCTAACATTTTAAAATCATGGACAGTAAATGTCAAAGCTTCCACTGTAAGGAATCAAGTTTGTGGAGCAATGGATATGCTTATTAGCTCAATTCTGTTATTCCAGATTGTATTTATAAGCATCATTTTGTGCCCCGTATACATAACCAACTATAATCCACCAATTTATAATTTGGGAATAGAAAACCAATGAAAATTAAGAGTGCCAATCAGGAATCTGACAGAATTTCAGAAAGAAAGAAAAAGCAAAGGGGAAGAAGTCAAAGTGCTGAATTAAGAAACTCAGGATCAGGAACACAAATTGCCAAATAAAGAGGCCCAGAGTCAACAGACTCTGAAAACAGACCCCAAAGGAATCTTGTTTTTGGTGTTCTTAATTCCAGAGAGAGCCTTTGACCTTTGCCAAAACAGTCACGCATGAAGGCTCCACACTCAGGATGGCCTAAGACTTTAGCGACCGTGGTGCAGAGGACAAAACCATGTTAGGTTTGCGCGCAGGCACAAGGCAGAACACAGCACCTGAAGACACGTGAGCCCTAGGCACTTCACCTCCCTGCAGCTGCCCTCAGGGTTGACAGCATGTGCTCCAGCAAGGTGACAGTGAAGACGGCAGAACTTGGGCTCCAGAAGACCCAGGTCCCAACACGCAGGGAGCTGCGGTGGCATGAGGCACAGTCCAGGCAGCCAAGGCTGCAGTGCTCAGCACTGGAAGAACCAATCCACAAGGAAATGAATAGAACACTGCCTTTCACCAGATAAAAGCACTAAATTCCTTGGAAACAGACTTTATTGACATGTAGAAAACTAAGCAAGGAGCAAACAAAAACCAAACAAAATTCATAACTCCAGGGAAAACAAAACGTTATCCAGGAAAATAAAAATAACCCTATTACACCTCTTGGCCTAGCTGTGAATGGCACTGTGTAGTCACAATATAAACACTAAACACCTCCCCCTACACACACACACTGAACTCACCAAATTGAGGACACACCCACTCTGGGGAGCCATGATCTGTCTGCACAGGGAAAGAAGGGGTGAAAGAAAGCCCGAAACTCCACATTCACTCTCTCCTGTCAAACAGGGTGGGAGCTGCAAGTGAGTTAAGCAAACCTGCTCTTGAGACTTGGAAACAAAGGCCCAGGGAGTCCATGAGGAGGCGCAGAGGGTCCTCTGAAGGGAGGAATGAGACTGGGGAAGGACACTAGAACTTTTCCTTTCCAGCCCCTACTGTGTATTTGACACTAAATCATAGGAAGATATGATCTTGATTTGAAATGATTTTTATTTTATTCTTTTATTTGTCCTTTTTAGTCATACATGACAGAACCGGGTATTTTGACATGTCATATGTACATGGGGTGTAACTTCATTTTGTGGTTGTTCGTGGTGTGGAGTTACACTGGTCCTGTACTCATATATGAGCATAAAAAAGTCATGTCAGAGTTTTATTTTAGAATTTGTATGAATGTCAATTAAACATAGTAAGGGAGCATACACACGGTCAACATATTGTTACCAACCTCACAGCAAGCACCAACAAGGATGACTAATACGATGACAGACGCCCAGACATGTTTCAGAAAGCATCTGGCTCTTCTTCAATGGTATTCGAGGAACTCGGGCATATCTGCCCAAACAACAGCCTACCAGAAATTCTACCTGTAAAATGTCTGATTCTAGAAATTAGGAGGGAGGAAAAAATAAAACATTGCTTTAGCCCAAAGTATCATGTAATCACTTTTTCAGTAAAAGTGACTAAAGAAGTGAGCCCTGAGACTTAGGCAGACAGCCACAGACTACAACAACAAAGTCAGAGACTTAATGACCCAAGAAAGTCTCTCATCAGGCCACTAAGAATCAACCTGCCTGATGGAGTTGCCGCTGTGACAGGGACTCTGCATTACATTGGCACTCTTCCCAGGCAGCATTAGTGATTCTAGGTACAATGAGACAAGCCTCTACACAGCCTTGGCTCATAGCACAACTAACAGTATCAGGAAAGTTTCACCATTATTGTGAATTAGTTAATGGACCTTCTAAAGTTGTCACTGAGGCTTGAGAAAGTAGTCTCCATTTTCCCCGAGTCCTAAATTCTCACAGTAGGTTAACTGTTGATGTTTTGGATCCAGAGAAATAGGAATGCACATGATGGCAGCTTTATTTTATGTATTTATTTTTGAGACAAAGTTTGACTAAGTTACCCAGGCTGGTCTTGAACTTGATGGTCCTCCAGCCTCAGCCTCCAGAGCAGTTGGGATTATAGGAAAGCCCCTGGAGATGAAGGTTATTCTTAACCAAAACTTTCTGAGCTACTTTAAAACACTACTTCTGAGCATTCTACTGTATCACACACTTAATGAATTTATCCTGGGGCACTCTGAGTGTTGGAAATAATTGAAATATACACAAAGGCGCTAGGTTTCATCCAATGTTTCAGTATTTCAGGTTTGTTTCCACAAGGAACATTAAACTATCAACAGCTCAACTATCTTGTGACTTTATCTTAAAGATGTTTTAAGAAAGCTGCCTGCTAAGAAAGCGACTGAAGACACTAAATGTGTGAAGTCATTGCCTGAGATCTTGGGGTAGTTTTGAAACTGCACATCTACAAATAACAAACCCCCAAACTGAAGGACGAGTCATCCTGCAAGTGAAGATCACGGCCTCTACAGGTTACTCCAAACGTTTCTTCGCCCGTGTGCACTGTTTAATACGCAAAACGCGTCAGTTCTCTTTTGGTTCACTCGGAATGCAAACACCACGTCAAAGCTGACCCTCGTCTTCTAAGTCAGCGAACCTAAGCACCTGGCCCCCTTCCAAGGGGGCCACTCACAAAAATACCCTCGCAACGGGCCTTGTGTCAGAACAGCTCCGGGTCTCAACGCCTGTCACCCGCTAGTGAAGCAGGAAGGGTTTCCTCGTGGTCAGGGGCGCGCAGGGAGGCTTCCTGCACAGCGGCCTTGGCGTCAGGCCGAGGCGGGAGACTCCGACGGCTGCCCGGGCCGTAGGCCACACGCGGCAGAGGACAGAACATCCCCGCTGGACCCTGGGCCGGCCGCTGCGAGCCAGCGCGCTGAGCACACCGCAGGTCTCACCTAGCGCCTCTGACTAGGAGAAGCGAAGGCCGCGCCGGCTCCGCCCTCCCCGCGGGGCGCGGGCCCGGGCTGGCGCAGGACGGCCACGTCCCCCGGGACGGGCCCGACTCTATGGTGTGCGCGGGCCGCGCCCCACCTGACCCATGCGCAGCCAATCCCGGCGCGGCAACGTGCCATCGAGACGGCCGCGGCGGCGGCTAGAGGAGCCCGCCGGCGGCTCGCCAGCCGCAGCCCAGCCCCTCTCGGCGCTGCCAGCTCGGTGCTGCCGCCATCTTCCTGGAGGGGAGGATAGAGGCGAAGGCCCCCTCCCCGTCAGCCCTCTGCACTCACGCCGCCACCTGCCCGTCCCCGGCCGCCCTTACCCTCAGCGGCCACCTGGCTCCTTCTAGAGAAGCGCCCTTTCTCCCAGTCCAGTTTCCCGTAAGGCGAAGATTCTCGTTACCTGTACCACTCTTATTAGCGTGAGGAAACCAAGCTCATAAGGTAGGAAATGTGGCGAAACAGGGACAAGCCGCCATCTTGGTAAAGGAGAAGAGGCTACGCTTGACCTCCCCCCGCCCCCAGCCTCTATATGGCCAACCGCCGTGGGAGGGGCAAGGCGCCTGCGCAGAGGCGGACGCCGCGGACGCTTGTGCGCCTGCGCTCTGGGGCTGCGCGGGGGAGGGGAGGAAGGCCGGGAGGCTCTGGCCAGGAAGGTGTTGGCAAGGGCGGGGCGGCTCGATGACGCAATCCGCCTGCGCGCGGGCGGGCGGGGCGGGTCCGGTCGGCGGCGCGTTGGGTCTGCACCTCTTCTGCGGTTTGGCGGATCGGAAGGTGAGTCTGCCCGACTGTCCCGTTGCCGCACGGCCTGGAGCTACAGGCCGACCCTCTCGAGGGGCTGCGGGGCGCTGCGCTCGCCCCTGCTCGAGCGCCGGTCTGCTGCGGGTGCCGGGCGGGGGAGGGGCGCGGCGGGAGGGTCCCTGCCCGAGGGCGGCGAGCCTGCGACGCCGCGGTCCCCCGCGCGGCCCCGAGGATGGGCCTCCCGGCGGGGCCGCGAGCAGGCGAGCGTAGAGAGGGAGGCGGCGGAGCCGGGTCCGCCGGGCGCTTCGGTCCTGTGGCCATCTTGTCCCTCCAACGGTGCCATTTCGTCCTGGAGATGTGGAGGACTTGCCGGCCACCCCGCGACCTTTGCGAAGCTCAGGGTCGCGGAGCCCGTCGCGCCGATATGATGGACGTGGGCGATAAGTGGGCAGAGAGGCCGCAGGGCCTGTCCGTTCCGCCGGCACCGGCGACGCTGGACAAAGGGCCTCCTGCACCGAAGGAGACAGCGGGGATGGGGGCCCAGTGGGGAGGGCGCTGAGCCGGGCGGGCCAGGGCACCGAAGTCCGGACCACGCCTGGTTCCCGTAGCTTTCTGGCTCCACTTCGCCTCGGCACCGCGCGACCCTGTGGGCTCTGCAGACGCGCAGACCCACGACGCAGCCGCGCTGAGCTGGGAGTGCACACTGCCACGGTCCGCCGCGCCCGGCCGGTGCCCCCACCTTGGCCACCTTCTGCGCCTTCCGCTCGCCTGGTGTTCCTGCCCGCTGCTTGTGCTGGATTTGCAGGCTGCATAGGTGTTCGCCCGATGCTGTGAGGTAGTGGTCACCCTCACGTTGCCTAGCACGGTGACCAGCACGTAGTAGGTGATATCAAGTATTTCTAAGATATAGGGAAGTTTTGTCATTATAAAGAAAACTACGATGACGTGGGGGGGCTAAGAAAGCGATTTACTGGTGCTTCTAGTTTGAGGTTCATTATTTTTAGTGGTTATTTTTGGGGTCCTATATAGCACTGACAGTGTATACTGGTTATGTCTAGCTGATACTTTTTCAGTATTCCACTCTGATCTCTCTCATCAATGCCACAGTTTAGAGTTTTTATATGAGATAAGCTTTTCGTTCTCATTTAGCAGGGTGACCTAGGGAAAGAGGGTAGGACCTAAATTCATGAGATTCAGGTTTTTCTGAATTCCAAAAATATAGAGTCTTCTGTAAATGGAAAAAGTTGTTTTTTCCTAGAGAAAAGGGTGCACCAAAACTAATCTGGCTGAAGAGCCGAGGGAGTCTGTTGATATTGCCTGTACTTACTCCACTTTGTGCTGGTGGTTGGGCCAGTTTCTACATAAAGTTCCCTTGATTGAAGGGTACTAGAATACATATGCCTTCCTCAGATGGAAAGAATCCAAATGTGGAAACATTTTAAGCCCTTTGGATAGGGAATGATGAACCTTTGGAGTCCTGTGTTGAAAGTTGGGGGATCACTTTGTGAACTTGGGGTGATATAGGATAACATATATAAATGAATGATAATTCTCATTTGTGAGTATTTCATTAATATAAATGCCACTTGCAAAATAAGAATTTATAATGCCGGGGTAGTTTTCTTTGTTCTTGATCCCTTGTTTGGGTAAGTTGGTTTATTATATGCAAATTTGGATGAGGGTATTGCTCTGTGTGAGGCAAGGATAAAGAACTTATAAACAGCTTGCAGCATCTGGAATGAGCATAGTGTGAAAGAACAGAACTTTTTCACTTGACCACATTTTTGAGAGTTGGGGGATCCCATTGGTCTGTACCCGAGGTTTTAATCAATTACAGTGCTCAGCAGTCTTACTAGATCAGAGCCTTCCCACTGAAAACCAGGTGCTCCAAAGGTTCAGTTCCTTTTCAGCTTTTATTTTATTTAGTTAATAAATTAAATTGTTAGAAAACCTCTGTGGATCCAAACTATGATTCAAAAAAAAATTAATGTGAAACAAATAGGAGACATTACAGCAGAGTTGAATGTCTTCTAAGAATTTGTAGCCTGGAATTCATAATTGACACAAAATAGTGTGTTCTCCATTTTTCCTCCATTTTCTCATACTTGTGTCTCGGGAGAAGGTCTTGATATGGAGGAACCAGACAGAAGTGGAAGTCACCGTTTTCCCTGGAGGAGCACAGCAGAGTAGAGGTCAAGGGCAACATGAGGCCAGTGTCTGAATGGTGTGCAAATGAAGGTGGTCAGCGGCCAAAACCAGGGCCCGAGGGTCCAAGAGAGGCTCTGGTCTTCCTGTCACAGGGTCTTGGTTTAGGTTGGGTAGGTATAATAGCTGGTAAAGCAGGTGCCACTCCTCTGTCTGCAGAGATCTGTACCTCCACAGGAATGGGAAGGTCGGCTACATGCTCCCTTAAGAACAAAGCCCATCATTAGAGATTCCTTTTAGAATTAGACCTAATTATGATAATCTGGGGAAAAGGAAAATAATTTGGTTCACATAGGACCTATTTTCTCTTGTTCCTAAACTTGTTCCTATGTCTATGTGTTTGATTTTTCTGATGTCAATGACATTTTCCCTCTTTACATTCCTTATTTATTGCTAGTATTGGGAGAAACTTGACTTAGTTAATATCCATCTTGTATTTAGACACCCTATTGAATTATCTTATTCTAAAATTCTTTTGGAAGTGGGTAGGGGCATAGTCTTGCTATGTTACCCTAGCCGGCCTCCAACCCAGGATCAAGTGGTCCTCTTGCCTCAGTCTCCTAAGCAGCTGGGACCGTGGGCATCTGTCACCATGCCTGGCTTAGAATTATTATTTTTTTAACCCCAGTGTTTCTGTTTTCTGTGTATTCAGTCCTGTCAGCAACAGTTTTTGTTTTGTGTTTTCACCTTATTTCACTGCATTCACAAAACTCACTGAAGTAGTATTAAATAATCATGGTAAAATTGCAATATCCAGATCTTATTTAGATTCTTGTCAAAATGAAAAAAAACGTCCAGACAATTGAAAAATATGAATACTGTTTTTTTTTATTACATCAAAAAGCTTTTATTTCCTCAGATATGTCATTTTAGGAGCCTTTATTTTTAGATATGCATACCAAAGTATAAGTGAAATGCTGGGTCTAGGTTTGACTGCACAGTAGTCCTGGACTGGAAGACTAAGAGTGAGGGTGGATGAACTGGGATTGGCCTTGAATTGGTAATTTTTGAATCTGGATAATGGGTGGCACATTGGGGGGGGGGGTTGAATTATGCCTTGAAGTTTTTTATAAGTATTTAAAAATATGTGTAGAAAATGTTAAGGGACAGACAGTTGAGGATGGTGGGAACTCAAGGTTAAAAGAATAATTCCATAAAATGGGCCCACCGTGCTGAACACCACATGCTTTCTTTTCCAAGAAGCAATTTGCCCACAGCCCTGCCTGGCTTAAGTGGACAGGACATGTCACATTCCTCAGCAAACTGCCTATCTGCAGAAGAAACTCTGGAGATAAGGATTAGTTCCTCCTAACTGTAAAATCTGTAAGAATACATGAAGAATCCAATTAGAACTGGTTACCATGGGCCAAGGGGACTTACAGTTTCCATGGCAGTGGGACTTAAAAGTCTGATATCGTCTTGCTGTCAGTCAGAAGTCAAGAGGTGAACCTGGGCAGGACTCTCTGGAAACTTCTGGGACCCCAGTAAAACTGGAGTGTAGGACAGGCACGTGGTCCCTCTCCTCTCTGAGAGCACCTACTCTCACCCTCAAGAGTGTCCCCTTTCCCTTTTCCTACCCCTTCAATAAACTCATTCCTGTTAACTCTGAATCACGTCTGAAATCTTTCTGGCTTGATCGTTTGAAGAGGGGGTCTTCATGCTGCCTAAGTTTCCTGGAAGGCCCCAGCTTTGTAATAGTAATGGACATTCGAGCTCAGTTACTAATTGTAATTCACGTAGGTTTAGCATTAGGGAATAGCATTTGACATTGGTTTTGGGAAATAATCCTGAGTTATATTTAAGTAGTTTCTTTATTTTTTATATTAGGATTGGTTGCTGAATTTTATTGTATACCTCATCAACATGCATTTATCCATGAGTTTTTCTTTAATATGTTGTTGTGATGGCTTATAGTAATAGAGCCTTTTTTAAAAATGTATATATATATTTGTTTTTTGTATATTTATTTTTTTCACTTGTTTATATATGGTGCTAAGAACCGAAACCAGTACCTCACGCATGCTAGGTCAGCACTCTGCCACTGAGCCACCACCCAACCCCAGTGACGGGACCTTTTGATATGTTTCTGGAATCCAGTTGCTAGCAAATATTTTTTTTAGAATTTTTGCATTGATATTCATGAGTGAGATTAACTTCTGATATTCATGAGTGAGATTCACTCCGGTGTGTCGGCCCCTTCCTTCCTGAAGGTGCTTCTTTTGTTTCCTCTCTCCTTCCCTCACCCCCCCTTTCCCTCTGGATCTCTTATTAAGCCATGCAGCCTTCATAAAGTGCAGTGGAGAGTTTCCCTTCCTGCACAGGGCTTGGCCCTGGTACTTGCTCTGTGTTGAGCTGTAGAATCAGCTCTTACTCCACCTAGTCTTGTCTCTGGGTGACGCTGGCTCTGGGAGGTTGTCCAGTCCCTTCCAGGGCCAGGAGCACACCCCTTCTTCCGCCTTTCCCTCCGTGCCACCTTTTGTCCCACCATTCCTATGTGTCCTCTCTTTTCTTCAATTTTCACTGTTCTCTAATACGTGTAAACCCCAATTTTTAAAGTTTTACTTTATTCTTTCAGATGCTTTCTTGGTTGAGTCCAGCGTCCTCTGCTAAGTCAGATGTGTCTGTGGGATTTCGCAGTCCACTCTGCCTCTCTCATCCCGTGTTCCCTGCATCTATCCGGTTCTGAGAAAGGCCCATGGATGTTTCCTCATTCAAATTATATTTTTATTAACTTAACTTTGTGTTCTTGTCTTTACTGTTTAGTTCTTTTACCTTGAACCCTGCCTGACTCATGCTAGTCCTGTCGCTCCTCGGGTTTGCCCTGGTGTGGTATCTTTCAGCCTTTCTCTGGTCCTTAGTTTTAAGCACATTTCTGTTCTAACCAATCTACCTCCCATCCTGCTGCAAGGGCTTCACCACTGAGCCACGTCCCCAGCCCTCTTGATTTGTAAAAACTTTAAAGTTCTTGGTGCTGGGGTCAACCCAGGACCTCACATGTGCTAGGCAAGCATTCTACAACTGAGTTACGTCACAGGTCCTATTTCTTTTTTTTTTTTTTTTTTAAGGAGAAATGAGGTTCCTTTACATTTATACTGATGGCAGATATTTTGAATTTCATCCCTTTTGTTTTGATTGAGGGTTGCTGTTGGTTCTGTTTGCTCTTGTTCTTTTTCCTTATCTTTGCTGGGTGATCAAATTGTTGTCTGTTACCTATTTTCTCTTAATATGGAGGGTCTCCTCTATTTCTCTTCAATGGCTTTCCTCTTCTTTCCTAATCAGACACTAGTTTTTGTTGTTGGAAGTTGAGGTGTCATTTCTGTCAATGTGTGTGCTTCTATCTGACCCTCACCTCTTCCTCTACTCCTTTTCCAACCTTAGGTTTTGCTGAGGTAGTTACTCTTTTCAGTTCTCGTCTACTAGAATTTTTCTAGACTATCCTTTCCACTCAAGAGACCTTAATTTACCTCTCTTACACAGTTTCACATAGTTGGTTAATGTATACAGTCTGATCTTTGTTGTTAGGAAAATTTATTTTTTTCTTCCATCTCTTTTTCTCCTGTGGGAACTTCTACTGTTAAGGAGATTTCCTAGGTTTTCCAAGACCAAGGCATATAGTGGGCCTCTAAAAAGAAGAATCAAGACTGTAACCTAGGCGTTCTAGGAGACGTTACCATAAACTCAAGGGCTCTTGAATCTTACTGCTCTATTACCTTGAATAACCAGACCAAATACACTGCATGTATTTGGGGACCTCATTTCTTCCAAGATGCTTGGGAATATTTCCATTTAGAAGAGACACTTGGAGTGTGCAATATTCATGATTTAGGGAAAAGAGGGAAAACAGCAAAGTGAAAGGCACTTAGTACTGTTTCTGAGCCTCAGAGGGAATCGCATTGGACTGCAGGCCTGTCTCCTGACCTTGTTTCTGAAGGTCAGCCAACAGTGCTGGTGTTTCCCAATGCTTCAAGGCTTCTAAGATTTGTCTACAGATTCTAGACTTCTTTAAAAATGTTGTGGACTCCCTAGCACTCGGGTGCCTTGATCCTGCTCACTCTGCAGCTTGGCACCTCTGCACCCTGGATGGCGAAGAGTTAGTGTCTAGCATGTAGTCAGCCAGTGCTGAAAAGAAAGCTTAATATTGAAAATGTGGAATGGATCACATGTACATGATGCATATGGTTGCTTTCGTCTGCGTCCGACATTTAAATCTAATTTACCTCTGTGATAAAAGGTGATTTTTCATGATTCTGGGGATGTATCTGAGGCCCGTGAGAAGCATATATGGTATACATGTGCAGTCCCTGAGGTGGGTTTTGTGTGGTATACATGTGCAGACACTGAGGTGGGTTTTGCTTTGTTTTTAACAGATAGAGGAGACACCAGGAAAGATGTCTAAGGTAAGATCCTGCTTTATCATATATACACAGGGTAAGGAGAAACTGATCTATTTTTTCAAACTTTTTACAGTCAGGACTTACATGTTTGATTCATTGAGATAAAGAAGTCTAATTTGTCATTCTAAGAGTTTTGAGCTGTCTCTTTTCTCAGGTTTTTTTTTTTTTTCTGAACACAGCAATAACAATCCATTTAGCCTCCTTAGGTCATTCCCAGCGGACTAATCAAATAGTGATTTTAAATTCTGGTAGTTTATCATGCTGAGCTTGATGGAGCTCTTAGACTTGATGATTTGGCTTAGGTCAGCCCTGATGAGCTGGCTCAAAGCCTAAGGTAAGTGAATTCTAAGACACATGCTGAGAAAGACGGAACTTGTGGTTAAAGTCACAGTATCAGTTCTGCCTGCCTTCTGGCTTTGAGCCTCTTGTTGTCCATTGCTGTCAGGTTTTTAAAAATCATAATCAGTTTTTGCTTTTTATAAAAGTATTATCTGTGTGGGACATAGATAAGAAAAAAAAAAAAAAAAAGAATCAGCCATTTTTCCACCCAGCAAAATAACACTACTAAAATCTGTGTATATTTACTTCCACTTGTATGTACATGTGAATGCAGTTTATAAAATGTAATCCTAAGAGACTGATTCATGTCTTTCCAATTAAAAAATCAGTTGTGTCTTTCTAGAAACTTCTTCTCATCTTCAGGGTGCTACTGCCTGGCCCTGGCTTGCCATTTGCCTCTCTGTCCACTCTGTGTTGGTGCCCTGTCCCTTAGGAGCACTGGTGCTTCTGCGCAGGCTCACATGCTCTTTGCGCTTTTCTTTTTTGGCCTTTGAAGCTGTATACTCAGCACCCACTTGTGGGTCCCCAGCCTGGCCTGTGGTGATGCCGTGTCCCACAGAGCTGGGAAGATGGCAGAGGAGCTGTCTCCCTTTCATAAGTGTGTCCCTCAAAGGGTCTAGTTGGAGATTGTTCTGTAGCCACATCTGCTGAATGAAACCACTCAGTTTAGTACTCTTTGTAAGCTTGATTGGTTTTTTTCTTGTAACTCCATTTATCTCAACTTAGAAATTGCAACTAAGAGGAATTAATAAACTTGTACCTTTTATATGTTGCTGAATTCATAAGCAGAATATTGATTAACAAAATGTTCATTTCAGGTTAGCATATAGCTAAGGGATTATTGGTTTTTTTCTTTTAGTGATCATAAGTGAATAATACCATTTTCTGAGAAATGGCTTTTTAGAACTATCACCTATTTATTTGTTGTAGGTCTAAGTGGTTATATCTGAAAAACAATCAAGTTATTTATTAGCTCTTCTTCTTTTTTTATTTAAATCTTGTTTTAGCAACAACCAACTCAGTTTATAAATCCAGAAACTCCTGGCTATGTTGGATTTGCAAATCTTCCCAATCAAGTTCACCGGAAATCAGTGAAAAAAGGTTTTGAGTTCACATTGATGGTGGTTGGTAAGAAACTAATTTATACCTCAATGTTATTAATTAGCTGTCCCTCTTCCCAGCCATGGGGTATAGCAAAAGCATTGCGTAGAATAGAAGGAAGATTCCTTTGGCAGGCTCAAATCACTTGAAAAATTTGGCTTGAGTAGAGTTATCATTTTTCTTTCATCTCTTTACATATGAGTGTTGGGGGTTCAGCAGGGAGTGTTGCAGTACTGGGGATTGAACCCGGAGTACTCAACCTCTGAGCTGCATCCCTAGTTCTTTTTAAGTTTTTTATGATTTTGAGACAGGACCTCCCTAAGTTTTGACTGGCCTCAAACTTGCCATCCTCCTGCCTCAGCCTCCCCAGTAGCTGGGTTACTGTGGCACCGTGTCTGGTTTTTGCTCATTGTGGCAGCTGACTTCCAAAATGGCTTCAAGTGACCTTTAACTCCTTGTCTTCATGACCCGTCTCCCCACAACCCCCCAACTACCTATATAGCCAGAGGTCACTGCAGAAATGAACGGGTATGACTTCTTATACTAGGTCATAAAAGGCCTCGTGGCTCCCAGCTTGCCCTCTTTGGGTCCACTGGCTCCAGGGGAAGCCACTGTGGGCTTTGAGGACGCTCACACAGCTCATAGAGAAGGCTGCAAGGCGGGGAACTTAAGGTCTGGGTAGCCGTGTGGGGGACCCCCTTGGAAACACACTCCAGCCCCAGGCAGACTTAGATGCAGGACTGTATCTTGCTGACATTGACTATTTCCTCATGAAAGAGCCTTGAGAGACCCCTAAACCACTCTAAAATTCTCATCCAGAAAAATCTAAAATGTTTATGGGTCTAAAAGCCTCCTAGATGTGTAGTCATTATTACATGTTAACAGATAGCTGCTGTACTCATCAATCAGAACTGTTTTTAATTCTTGTTAAAAAATTACTAACTCCTAAAATTGTACTGGTGGATGTATTTTAAGCAAATAACAGTTCTACTGCACAATTAAAACCCTTATTTCTTAAAGTTCATTGAAATTAAGTGGTTACTTGACATTCTTTTTTTTTTTTTGTTACATCAGATGTCATTGTATTATTCACCTATTATATTTTATGGACAATGCTATGTGTTGTATTTCAGCATGTCCTTGGACATGCTGAACGTATTAATTCTGTTAACCATATCATGTTTTATTTCATTCTTGGTAACTGCAAAATTATCAAAAATACTAAGGTAGGCATTGGAAAAAGCTTTGCTCATGAACACGGACAAGTGAGTATTCCTTAGAGTTATTAGTTCATGCATCTGAAGTGAAAGAAATTGTGGAATTCTTGGAGAAGAAAAGTGAGTGTCTCAACATGTTTTACGAGCTCAGTTTCATGATTGTAATAATGATGTAAATTTAAGTTTCTGGTAGAGAAGAGAAATGTAGTGTGGTGTGTCACACTCAAAAATAGGTTGTGGTAGTAATTGAAGAGCTAGGAGTCTCTTTCTCTGAAGGGCCAGATAGTAGACATCTTGGGCTCTGTGGCCATGCAGTGTGCACAGCTGTTTATCTCTGCCCTTGAAGTGGGAAAGCAGCCACCAACAGCACATGAGCAGCCACAGCTGTGTCTCATGAAACTTCTTAAGAACTGGTGGCTCATTTAGAGCTGAGTTCTGTGTTGGTCGGCCCCTGAGATGACCAGATTAGTCCTCCTACCCTGAATAACTAGAAGACAGCACAAGATGCTGGGCCCGCACTGGTTGATCCTGCAAGAAGGAAAGCAGACACTGCAGCCATCTGCCCTTCACCCTGGCCCTGCGGTGGGGTGGGGTGAGAATCAAGAACACAACAGTCTCAACATCTAAAGAGACAGATCACAGTTCAGGGGAGCTGGGGTGGCTCAAACCTGATGTAGCAAGACAGAACTCCCCCAAAGAAAAAGGGCTCCAGAGAGCTGCAGTGGGGTCCCCTCAGGCTGTGGCTGAATACCATTGCTGAACGTGAGTAAAATGTAACTACCCAGAGACTGTGGGCTGGCTGGAAGCTGCACAGGACCAGAAAGCTCGCAGTGGTCTGGAAAGGGGAGTTCCACTTGTCCAAAGTAGAGAGGTCTTACCGAACACCCAGGGCACCGAGGATAGGCTCCAGGGAGTTCCTGCTTGGGAACAGGGTTGGCTGGACATGAAGGATGAGGTCGGCTCTCCAGCACACAGCCTACCAACAGCCTGAGATGTCGGGGTTCACAAGGACGAGCACTTGCCAGGACAAAGGCCTTCGCAGAGAGGCATCACCCACACATGCAGTGTGCGTTCATGGTAGTTAATGCCAATAAAGAAGTGTTGGCTATCCGAGAAGCAAAAAGGTAGTTCACAGGAGGAAAATGAGGCAACAGGACCAGATCCACAGATGACCAGATGTAGAAATGACAATCAGGAACCTTTTTTGTTGTGATAAGTTCATGATCATTCCTCCTGCTGTGTGCCACTAGCTCTGAGAACTCTTAAGAGTGCCCCTATACTTTAAGAAAAACATGAATATACTGAGATAAATGGAAGGTAGTAAAAAACACCAGATGAAATTTCAGGAGATTAAAGTAACAACATCTGGGTTGAATGTAGCTCGGTGTTAGAGCACTTGTCTCACATGCACGGGCACCTGGGTTCTATCCCCAGCACTGTGAAAAAGAAAGGAAAATCTGGTATGAGAGAATCAGCCTGGCCTGAGAGCACTTTATGCACTGTGGAGGGAAACAAGTACAAAAGGTCTAACTGAGCACAGAAGAGCAGAGCTAAAGGCAGAAAAGCCCAGAGCACGTGGAGCACAGCTTCCCGGCCTTTGTGGCCCATGACAAGCAAGTTGACACACAGGTGACCGAAGTCACAGAGAAGGTGGGGGAGGAAACACTGAAAACACAGCACCTGGGCATTGTCGGTATTTGATGAAAATCATAAATGCATGTTGTCCTGGATCCCAAAAAGCTCAGCAAGCACCAGTGAAATAAGTAGAAAGAAAGCCACCACCACACGGCCCAGTACAAGTTGTCAGAAGTTAGTGATGCCTCGCAAAGCAGGATAAAGACGAGGAAGCACAGCACAGCACGTGAGGACACGAGGGGACGCCGCAGGCAGAGAACGTGACTCACAGTCAGGAAGAAAGACCTTGCTGCTCAGCAAATGCTGTGCAGCCACAAGGAAAGGCGGGTCTTTGTTTTTGTTTTTTAAGTAAATGAAATTTTAAAGTAAAAGTACTGAAGAAAGTTCCTACGAAGAAAATTCCTTGTAGGAACGGCAGTGAAGTCAGCTGGGAGGGAGGACCCCAAGCATGTTCTCACCCCACCCTCTGGATTGAGGGCACTGGGACTTTCCCTCCTCAGGGGTCACACCCACAGTCTTCCTTTGTATCTGTGTGTGCAGTTTGAGAGCGTCTGCGAAGCAGTGGTGAGAGGCAGCTGCAGGTTCTCACCTGTTGCACAGGTGGCATGGGGAGTCCCCGCAGCACTGCCAGGTTTGCACTCTTCATTTGAACCATTAGGGTCTGTGCTTCTTATACCCAGTGGTGCAGTTTGGAAATGGCTCATAGGTGTCCACGTGCTTGTTTGTTATCCTGAACCCTCTTGCACAAAGTTGAGGCCTCCAAAATTCCCCTCATGGGCCACCAAGAGATGTCACCAGAGAAGACCAGTCTCTGAAGAAGGGTTTGAGGAGTTCCCAGAGAGAAGGGGGCACTGGACTTAGAACCAGCAGGGTTCTTGGTCTGCATGATGGGAGAAAACTCGAGTTTGCTCCAGTTAAAGGCATAGAGGAGGTTTACTTAGGAAGCAGGTAAGTAGGTAATCAAGAGAGAATAGAATAGGGCAACCTTAAGAGTTCCCTAATGATAAAGGAATCAGTTGTTTCCAAAAAAACATGTAAATGTGAATGTACATGATAACAAAGCTCTAATATACATGCTGAAGAATCTGATAGGAAAAAGGCATGAATCTACAAGTTTTTAACATTCTTAGTAACATGTTAAGTCAGACAGAACTAGTAAGCTTATACAATTCCTAAATGGTGTGTCAGCAGCATGGTCCAGGTGACACTCTGAGGTGTCCTTTGCAGGGACATGGCTTATTCACCAGGGGTGTTCTGTGTGGACCTCAAGAAAGTCTCCAGACTTGTGAAGGACTATAGCCACTTACAAAAGTATGTTCGGTGATGACCAGTGACGTCAGAACATTATTAAGCTGAAGAAAAATGAAATGAGAACATATCAGCATTTGTGGCATTAAACCTCAGTTGTGCCTAAGGGAAAATGTGTGACTTCAATGGATAACCAGAAAAGGAGGTTAAAATGAACCACCAAAATTTTTACCATAAACTTAAATGAAGAACAAACTAAATTCAGTAAGTAGGAGGAATGAAATAATAAAGAGCAGGAAGCATGGAAGAGAAGAGAGACAGTATTGAGAATCAAGGTGACCTAGAGCCAGATTGGTAAAAATTTATGCCAGGATCACCTCTGACTTGATTGAGCAGAGAGAGACCAAATTATGAAGACGGAAGTGAAGACAAAGTCTGCAGACCCTGCAGTCATGGAACAGGTCACGGGAAGGACATGAGCAACCTCGGCCAATAAATAATCGGGTGCAACAGGAAAACTCCCTGAAAGACAAAACTGAAAACAAGGAATAAAATATTTTTTTACAAGCTCTAGTTTTTTTTTTTTTTTTAATGTGGTGCTGAGGATTGAACCCAGTGCCTCCCACATGCGAGGCAAGTGCTCTACCACTGAGCTACAGCCCCGGCCCTCAAGTAGTTATATACCACAAAAGTAGAACTTATCTTAAAACATTCCCCAGAAGAAACTCTAGACTCGATGGCTTTACTACTGAACATTTGAGGTAGAAATTGTGTAAGTCTCATAAAACTTCAGAAACAGGTAAGAAGGAACTACATCCCATTTCATGTCATCCCATTATCCCATTACAGTTAACAAAAAAAGTGGATTGGCATCTGTTAACACTGGCAGAGACATCTTAGGGCCGTGGCAAGTTCAGCAGTGTTCAAAAAGGCACCTTGAACTTCCAGGCCAACCAGCATGAATGCAGGCTTGTATCAAAACCCCTGGGCTGATGGCAAAACAGGGGCACAGCACACACAGCCTTCATCAGTGACACACGGAAGACAAGATTGGAGCACAGTCAAGTGATGCCAGTTTTATTATACCTTTAATGGTATTTTAGACCATTTTCTGCTCTTACAGCAATACTACCAACTGGGTGATTATAAGAAAATATCTCAGAGTTCTGAGGGCTAGGAAGTCCAAAGTCAGAGGGCCACATCTAGGGAGTATCTTGCTGTGATGTCACCTGGAGAGGGCACCACCTGGCAAGATAGACCACTGTATAACAGGACTGAGAGATCAATCCATTCTTGAGGCAGAGCCCCTGTGATCTCTTAAAAGTCTTCACCCTGTAGTATCACAGTGACAAGTACTTTTGAACATACTGGAAGGGGTGTTTAAACCGTAGCTGACTCTGCCAAGTGAGCCACTGTGTCTTGAATAAGTGCCATCGTTTGCCTGTGGAAGTGCATGTGGAGAGTGCAGCTGTGGATGATGGGTGTTGTAGAAAGGCAGGGTCTGGACCCCATAGAGAGCTGTGGCTCTAGGCTTCTGGAGTGGCTTACAGCATTCAGTGGATTGAGGTCGCTGGGCACTGGGGTGTTGTTTTCTGGGTTCCCCTGGCTTCTCACTAATGAAATTGTGCAGAAGCAGATGTGAAATTTGTATTATGCTCCTGTTGTTCCCTAATACAGCAATCCCATTGGAAGAGATTATTTCCAGACAAGTAAGTTATTGGAGAACTGAGTACATGAATGGAGCTCACCACAGCAATACCTGGTTTATCGTCAGAAAGTCAGTGTTGTCTCTGGTGTACAAAGAAAGAATCGTGTCATCTGAAAGTGCATTTGTAAGGATTCACAGTGTTAAAGGACAAAATTAATACACTAGAAATAAAAGGGAAGGCAGTTCAACCTAGGGTTAAGGGTATGTACTAAAATGGGAATGTTTACTCTTATGCACGAAAAAACAGAAGTAAAACCTCTTTTTTGAGTTGTATATAATGTGATTTGTATATGTAAAAAAGCCTAAGAGATCCACCAGACCACTAGAACTGTTAAGTAAATTTTTGTGATGTTTCAGGTACTAGTTTAGCATATAAAAATAGACTTTATTTCTGTGTATTACCAGCAAACAATTTAAAAATGAATTTAAAAAGTCAGTACCATGATAATACTAGCTAACTTTTTAAAAACAGTATCATTTACAATAACATAAAAATTTTGTGCTGTTTAGTGGTAGATCTAGCAGGATATGTGTACTGGGAATACTGCTGAGAGATTTTAAAGACAGTCTGAATATGTGAGATCTGCTCCTCTTGTAGATCAACACTATGAAGATGACCTTTTCTTTCTAAATTGTGCATGGAGACAATTTGATCTCAATGAAAGTCCCACTAAACTATCTAAAAATAGAAATGAACAAGCTGATTCCAAAGTCAAAATGCAAATGCAGGGGACCTGGAGTAAACAAAACAGTTTAGAGAAAGAACAGAGTTGGACATGCCCTGTGGATTTCAAGACTCAGCGGCCGTGATCAGGACTGCCTGGGCCAGGTGAACGTAGAGATGGCTGAACCTGGCAGGAGATACATGTGGAAGGCCAAAGATGCCATGATGACTAGAAAGTGAAATAGATAACAGCTGGATGAGCAATCAGATAATTAACTTGAAAGGGATCATAGGCTTAAATGCAAAACTAACAATTCTAGAAGAAAATGGACAATCATAATTTTATGGCTTTGGGGTAAGTAGATTTCTTAGGATGTGAAGAACAGCAATCACAAAAGAAGAAAAAATCAGTTGTGCTTTGTTAATTTATTCACAACACCAGTGAGAAAAAGTCAGGCCATAAATTGAGAGATTGTCCATAGTACCACATCTGAGAAGGGATTCCTGTGGAGAATGTGTGAAATCTTTTACACCTCAGCACAACAGATGAAGAAGGCAGGCAAAAGATGTGAGCAGACAGTTCACTAGGGAGGACCAGCTGGCCAGGAAGCCCATGCCTAGATTTGCACATGGTCACCACAGTGAGGCACAACCCCCACCTCTCACTCTCGACCTGCGCTACGAGATGAACTGGGCTCAAAAGAGCAGGCTTCAACATTAAGCTAAGAAAATGGTGGAGAAGCACAGAACACAGAAGAAATTTTCATATTGAGGTTAGGATGGTTCGGCAACCTTGAGGGTCAGCTGGAATAGAGCGTGCACCCAGAATCTCTTTATTTTTATATGGGGACACAAAAGGAGTTTAGATAGAATGTTCTTTACCCAATAAGACAGAGGATAAGGTTTCAAGGGGGGTTGTCCAATTCCATTGAGTAATGCCCAAGTCCAGAGCTAGGGCAAACTTCTTTGCCACTTGTATTGCATAGTGTAAGGCGTGTGATGCCAGATCAGCACCCCATACTCCAGGCTGAGTGAGGATGCTCAGCTCATGGGCAGGTGGCCTCCCACCCCTGCCCACAGAATGCTGGAGAGGTCAAAGCTGGCAGTCCAGGCATTGGCACGGGTATTGAACAACTGGAACCCTGCTAATAGCAAGAATACAAAAGGCTACCATCAATTTGGAAACCAGTTAAAACCCAGTAATCCACTGGGCATAGTGGCACACACCTGTAATCCCAGTGATTTGGGAGGCTGAAGCAGGAGGATGACAAGTTCAAGGCCAGCCTCAGCAAAGGCAAGGGGCTAAGCAACTGAGTGGGACCCTGTCTCTAAATAAAATACTGGGGATGGGGCTCAGTGGTTGAGTGCCCTGAGTTCAATCCCCAGGACCACAAAACAAAAAAAACCCAATCATCCCACTTTGCATCCCACATCACAGACTTGTGTGTGAACACTGACACGACTCTCTCACAGCCCCAGACGGGAACGGGCCCAGGTGTCTCTTGCAACAGACAAGTGGGTGTGTTCATAATTAGAACATTGCCCTGCAGTACAAAGAAGCAGACGGCTAGGCACCGTCCAGGGATGAGTCTCCGCTGTGGTGAGACACACAGAGGCTGTGCTGCAGGCTTCTCTTTATGTGAAGCTCTGGAAGGACCAGAGCCTCTTGTAGTTGCAGAGTGGGTTGATATCTGCCTGTAGGGGCCCTGGAAATAAAGATGGCTGAGACAGATGGGGAGCCTCTGGAGGGTTGAGGAAGTGTTCCATATCTTGAGTGGAGTTTGGTCATCCAAGCATGTACCTTGTCGTGACTAATCCAACTACAGTTTAAGTGGTGCATTAATGTGTATGTAAATGTTACCTCAGTAAGTTTGGGTTAAAAGCAAGCAGGCACTTAGGGGTTGAGGAAGAGATGGGTAGTTTGAAGAATAGAGCTAGAAAGCTAACCACAAGATCTTCAACTTTTAAATCATCCTGTTAGTGGCCCAGGAAAAATGGTACATTGGGAAAATACCAGCTCAGCTGACTGAAAACAAGGATGTTAAGCAGAGACATAGTTTTTAAAATTGTGGCAGAGGTCTAAAGAAGTGAGGTTCATGGACTGGGGTAGCATCTGCAGGCACAAGGATGCACATGTGGGAAGCAGTCTGTAAGGAGTTCTGAAACAAGGAGGAAGTTGTGTAAAGACATAGGAGAGGAGCCAGGTGGCAGATTGCCCCTGAGAAAACATGAGGCTGAGATTCCCGCCAGATGGGGAAGACTGCATTAAGTTGTCCTACCTGCAGTTACGAGGGATGGTTGCTTAATTTTTAAGAAAAGTGAGATTAACAATAGTAACCCTAAATGTTAAAGGCTTAAACTCACCATTTAAAAGTCATAGGCTAGTAGACTAGATTTAAAAAAAAACAAACGATCCAACAATATGCTGCCTACAAGAGACTCATTTGATAGGAAAAGACATACACAGACTGAAGGTGAAAGGTTGGGAAAAATCATACCACTCACATGGACCTCGGAAGCAAGCAGGGGTGTCCATACTCATCAAATAAAGTAGACTTCAAGCTAAAGTTAATCAAAAGGGATAAAGAAGGACCCTACATACTGCTCAAGGGAACCATACACCAACAACACATAACAATTATTAATATATATGCCCCAAACAATGGTGCAGCTATGTTCATCAAACAAACCCTTCTCAAGTTCAAGAGTCAAATAGATCACAACACAATAATCGTGGGTGATTTTAACACCCTTCTCTCACCACTGGACAGATCTTCCAAGCAAAAGTTGAATAAAGAAACTATAGAACTCAATAACACAATTAATAACTTGGACTTAATTGACATATATAGAATATATCAACCAACATCAAGTGGATATACTTTCTTCTCAGCAGCACATGGATCCTTCTAAAAAATAGACCGTATATTATGCAACAGGGTAATTCTTAGCAAATACAAAGGAGTAGAGATACTACCATGCATTTTATCTGATCATAATGGAATGAAATTGGGAATCAACGATAAAATAAGGAAGAAAAATTCCTACATCACATGGAGAATGAACAATGGGTTACAGAAAACATCAAGGAGGAAATTTTAAGAATTCTTAGAGGTAAATGAGAACATAGACACAACATATTGAAATCTCTGGAACACTATGAAAGCAGTACTAAGGGGAAAATTCATTGCATGGAGTTCATTCCTTAAAAGAAGGAAAAGCCATCAAGTAAATGACCTCATACTACATCTCAAGGCCCTAGAAAAATAAGAACAAACCAGTATCAAAAGCAGTAGAAGGCAAGCAATAATTAAAATCAGAGCTGAAATCAATGAAATTGAAAAAATTGACACAACTAAAAGTTGGTTCTTTGAAACAATAAATAAGATTGACAGACCCTTAACCATGTTAACGAAGAGAAGAAGAGAGAACCCAAATTACTAGCATACTGGATGAAAAAGACAATATCACAATAGACACTACAGAAATACAGAAGATAATTAGAAATTATTTTGAAACCTTATACTCTAATAAAACAGAAGATAGTGAAGGCATCGATAAATTCCTTAAGGCATATGAGCTACCCAGATTGAATCAGGAGGATATAAACAACCTAAACAGACCAATATCAAGTGAGGAAATAGAAGAAGCCATCAAAAGATTACCAACCAAGAAAAGCCCAGGATCAGTCGAATATACAGCCGAGTTTTACAAGACCTTTAAAGAAGAACTAATAACAATACTCTTCAATCTATTTCAGGAAACCAAATTAATTCTACAAGGCCAATATCACCCTGATTCCAAAACCAGACAAAGACACCTCAAAGAAATAAAACTTCAGACCAATATTTCTAATGAACATAGATGCAAAAATCCTCAATAAAATTCTGGCAAATCAAATTCAAAAACATATCAAAAATATCGTGCACCATGATCAAATGGGATTCATCCCAGGGATGCAGGATTGGTTCAAATACGGAAATCAATAAATGTAATTCATCACATCAATAGACTTAAAGATAAGAACCATATGATCATCTCGATAGACGCAGAAAAAGCATTTGACAAAATACAGCACCCTTCATGTTCAAAACACTAGAAAAACTAGGGATAACAGGAACTTACCTCAACATTGTAAAGGCTATCTATACTAAGCCTCAGGCCAACATCATTCTAAACAGAAAAACTGAAGGCATTCCCAATGGTACAGAATAAATGACACAGAGACTAACCCACAAAATCTCAACTATCTTATATTAGACAAAGGTGCTAAAAGCATGCACTGGAGAAAGGATAGCATCTTCAACAAATGGTGCTGGGAAAACTGGAAATCCATATGCAACAAAATGAAATTGAATCACCATGCACAAAAGTTAACTCAAAATGGATCAAGGATCTAGGAATTAAACCAGAGACTCTGCGTCTAATAGAAGAAAAAGTAGGCCCTAATCATCATCAGTTGGGCCAGGCCCCAATTTCCTTAATCAGACGCCTATAGCATAAGAATTAAAACCAAGAATCAAAAATGGGATGAATTCAAACCAAAAAGTTTTTTCTTAGCAAAAGAAATAATCTGTGAGGTGAACAGGAAGCCTACATCGTGGGAACAAATTTTTACCCCTCACACATAGATAGAGCTCTAATCTCTAGGGTATATAAAGAGCTCGACAAGACAAGCACCAAAAAAAAAAAAAAAAACCAAATAATCCGATCAATAAATGGGCCAAGGACCTGAACAGACCCTTCTCAGAAGAGGATTACAATCATCAAATATGCGAAAAAATGCTCACCATCTCTAGCAGTCAGAGAAATGCAAATCAAAACTACTCTAAGATATCATCTCACCCCAGTAAGAATGGCAACCATTATGAAGACAAACAATGGTGTTGGTGAGGATGCAGGGGGGAAAAAGGTAAACTCATACATTGCTGGTGAGACTGCAAATGAGTGCAGCCAATTTGGAAAGCATATGGAGATTCCTTGGAAAGCTGGGAATGGAACCACCATTTGACCCAGCTACTCCTCTTCTCGGACTATACCCAAAGGACCTAAAAACAGAATACTACAGGATTACAGCCACATCAATGTTTATAGTAGCATGATTCACAATAGCTAAACTGTGGAGCCTACTAGATGTCCTTCAGTGGATGAATGGATTAAAAGAAAATGTGGCATTTATACACAATGGAATATTACTCAGCACTAAAAAAGAATAAGATCACGGCATTTGCAGGGAAATGGATGACATTAGAGAATATTAATGTGAAGTTAGCCAATCCTAAAAAAAACAAATGCTGAGTGTTTTCTCTGATATAAGGGGAGGGTGACTCAAAGTAGGGTAGGGAGGGAGAGCATGGGAGGAAAATTACCGCTAGATAGGGAATAGGGGTGGGAGGGAAAGGGAGGGAGAAGGGGAATAGCAAGGATAGTGGAAGGAGACAGTCATCATTATGCAAAATACATGTACGAAGATGTGAATTTGGTGTCAACATACCTTCTATACAAACAGGTATGAAAAATTGTGGTATAAAGGTGTACTAAGAACCGTAATGCAAAAAAAAAAAGAAAGCTCATGTATAATGGCATAATTTGGCGTGAACATACTTTATATAGAGAGTTACGAAAAATTGTGCTGTGAATGGATAATTGAGTGTAATGCACTCCACTGTTGTCATGTATGTAAGAAATAAATTTTACAAACAGAAAAGTGAGATTAAGAAGATAAAGTGTATTGCCAAATTTTGTCTGATGAAAAAATCAATAGGTTAATGTGACCAAATCAATAGTTAATGTGACCAAATCAATAGTTAATGTGACCAAATTCATAAGAGGGTTTTGGAGGGAGCACTTGCGGCTGTGTGAGGACAGTGGAGACGGGCCTGAAGCAGCCGGAGGCTGGTGTGGCTGCAGGTTGCACGTGGGGAGTTGCTTCTGAAGAAGCACACGCAGCTGTGGGCCTGCACCCCAGTTGCCCCTGCACCCAGCTCATGTAGGGGCTATTGCGTGGCAGGAACAGCCTCCTGGGAAAGGCCTTGCGTATTGTTCGAGAAAGCAATGTGATAATCATTTTGGTCAAAAATCAAGAAACTAATATGAAGATAGATTCCTTAAGATTTACAGACTTAAAGTCAAATCTAAAACTTTTGTGATGTTTTGCCTGGTGGGACTGAAAGGCTGTATCTTCTGTATCTTCCTCTCTGTATCTTGTTCATGGTGCCCTTTGGCCCAGGTGAGTGCAGACAGGAGCCGTCCTGTAGACTGGGAGCGCCTCCACCGGCCAGCCTTTGCTTTTTTCTGTACGTGAACATGACACTGCTGGACCCCACTGTCTTGTGATTGTGTTTTTGGATGGCGATAGGCCTACCTTGATCTAAATCTTTCCTGATGTGTCTTATTTCCCCTGTTGTGACAGCTCGTGGCCAGGGTGGAGTGAGGTACACTCTGGCTGGCCCAGCAGCAGCATGATGCTCTTGGCCCAGGAGCAGATGTCTGCCACTGTGCCGAGGGGAGGCACACGCTCCCTTAAGTGCAGGTTGCCACAGGCAGCGTTTCCCAAGAGCAGCAGCTTGGACTCCTCTGCTCAGGCCTCGTTTCCGTGGCACCATCCCTTCTCAGCTGTGCCTTCCTCTGCTGGGCACCTGTTGGTGGTGGTTCTGTTTGTTCATCGTCTGCCCCACTGAACTGCAAGGCTCTGTGAGCAGGGACTGCTCTGTCCCATTTCCTGTCCTGTCCCCATGCCTGGAACTGTGCCTCTCAGTAAATATTGATAACATCTCTTCACATGGAACGTCAGGTAGAAGGATCACCAAACGGATTGCTGAGAGTAACTGTTGGCCATTTAGTTGGTGGTGTGGGGTTTTATTTGGGTATATTGAGCACATAACTCTAGCTCTGTCCTTGTCTCCTATGGAAATTGCAATGTACAACACAGTCCAGATTCTGTGTATGTACACATTTCTAGTTCACCTTTTCCCTTGATTTTCCCAGTAATGATTTTTAAAATAGACCTGTACTCCTTTCCCATGCTGTGCAGGACTGAGTAGAGGCCAGGTCAACAGGGGCCTGGGAGGGTCCAGCACTGGTACATGTCATGCCAAGCTCAGAAGCACACATCTTGCAGAATGATGCCTTGGGTGACAACCAGTGATGAATGATTGGATTTGAACTTCCTTCCGGTATAAAATTTGATTTTTGTATTTTGTATCTTTTTGGAGTTAAATGTCAAACATTCTGAGTAGCTGAAGAGGGCTCCGTAACCTACGGCATTCTAGAGGGCGTGTACTGTCTCCCAAGCTCAGGGGGTCAGGAAGCCAGGTGGGAGGCAGCAAGGGGGTGTGTGTCAGACCGGAGGAGGTCACATGGGAGTGTGTGCCAGGGAACCTGCCAGGTGGCCAGCCCTGCTGCCTCTGCCCAGCCCTGCAGCAGGAGTGCCAGGGGCACTGTTGTTCAGGTGTGTCAGAGTCTTCTCAAGTGCTCTGTGAGGGTCAGCAGAGCTCCCTGTCAGAAACCTGCTTTGCATTCTGTTTATCACAAAAGAAAACGACTCCAGAGTATAGTCCATAAATTTGTGAAGAGGTGAAATTGTGTTTCTACTCAGTTCTCAAATCCCATAGACCTCAATTCAAACTGGATAGCTCCCTGAGCTGGGCAAGTTCCTGTCCCTGAGCCTGGGTTTACCCCTCTGTGGGCCTGAGGGGTGGTGGTGCCTGGGTCCTGGTCACGGTGTGGAGAGCAGGGTGGTGGTCCTGAGGCACCAGTCTAGGACTGCCCCGTGCTCACCCTCGAGAAGCATGTGGCACACTGAGCAGGCCTGTGGAGGAGGTCCTGACCAGGCTCTGCTTTCCATTTAAAGGTGAATCGGGTCTAGGAAAGTCGACTCTCATCAACAGCCTGTTCCTGACTGATCTCTACCCAGAAAGAATCATACCTGGAGCCGCAGGTAAAAAAGTTCCTCTGTGCTCACTGTAGTTCTGTGAATGTGCTGAAGAGTGCATCATGAACACTTCACCTTTAACTCTGTTTTGTTGTTCTGTTCTAATGTTTTCTTGGATCCCAAGGAGAACGCCACCTAGGGAAAGCGTCCTGCACCTGGAACCTTGCCACCTTGGCTGTGTAGGTGCTTGACACACACCCATGTGTCCCTCCTGTAAATGTAAAAGACGGTTCCTGCCCATGTTGTTGGATAAGAGGACCAAGTGAAAGTTTTATGTCATTAAAATGCTGCATATGTTGGGGCGGGGATGGTGGCTCAGAGGTAGAGCGCTCGCCTAGCACGGGCGGGTCCCAGGTTCCATCCTCAGCACCATATAAAAATAAAGGCATTGTGTTGTGTCCATCTACACCTAAAAAATAAATATTCTTTAAAAATGCTGCATATGTGGATGGCCCCTGTAGCAGCAGGTGTCTGACTTGTTTGCATCTGAATGTTCAGTGATGGCCGCAGCATCCACTGCTTGTTCAGTGAGCAGAGGAGCCACAGTCAGAGACTGGGTCCTGGGCAGCCACAAGAAGGATGCAGGCCCGCTCACCGACTCTCACTTATCCCAGATTAACCATTTTTTAAATTGTCTTCATTTGTCTATGTAGTGTGGTGCAAGGATTGAGCCCCGGGCCTTGCACATGCTAAATAAAGTAAGCTCTCTGCCACTGAGTTAGTCCCTGAGTCATCCCCCTACCCCCACTTTTTTTTTTTAAGACAGATTCTTGCTAAGTTTCCCAGGCTGCCCTTGAACTTGCCATCCTCTTGCTTCCCCTCCCCTCCTACACCCCCCACCGCTAGAGATTGAACCTGGGGGCATTCTGCCACTAAGCTGCATCCCCGGTGGTTTTTATTTAAGTCTTGCTCTGGGATAGGGTGTCACTAAGTTGCTGAGGCTGGCTTCAAATTTGCAGCCTGCCTCAGCTTCAAGAATAGCCAGGTTATACATGTGTGCCTCTGCACCTGGCCCGTGTTGGTGTTTTTTAACCTTTCCAAGGAGGGAAGGCAATCTGAATTCCATTTCCCTTGCTGACTCTGGGACTGTTTGACAGTCTCTGCATTACCTCTGAGCCCCTGCCTCCAAAGAGACTTAGTGATCTTCCAAATTACTTAAAATAACATTGATAACAGGTAATTTCTCCTCTTTGCATACCAGCTTAGCTTTTAAGGTATTTTCTTTATTAAGTTTCTTTCTTTTTTAGAGAAAATTGAAAGAACTGTCCAAATTGAGGCTTCCACTGTTGAGATTGAAGAGCGTGGAGTCAAGCTGCGCCTTACAGTGGTGGACACTCCTGGCTATGGGGACGCCATCAACTGCAGGGACTGGTATGCATCCACACAGGGCTCACAGCCCAGGGGTCCTGCACCATGCACTGCCAGCTTGTCTTCCTTCTGTGCTCGCATTCACACATGCCGTTAGGGAGTGGTGGTTAGTGAGTGGCTCCGGTAGCTCTATCTAATAAAGCAGTGAGGCAGTTTAAAACATTCAGTGCAGACTTAAAACTATTTAATGCTGACTTTTAAACTTTTAACCTTCTGAGGATGTTTCTAGGGAGTGAGGTTTCTCTCTGTGCAACCTAGTGGGATCTGAGGTGCAAGAGCAACACTCCAGCTGTCACCAGGGCAGGGCCTTGAGTTGAATGTGGGCAGTGGGTAAGAGGTCACCATGTACCTTTCCATATGGAAAGCGGGACACTGTTTGCAGGTTGCCAAAGTTGTGCCTGTGGGTGGGTGCTGGTGGGCTTTGTCTTCACCAGCAGGGAGGTGAGGCACAGGAGGAGGAGCATGGTGTGCCCTGTGCTGTGCTGTGTGGAGAATCCACCTGGGTTGTGCAAACGCCCTCGACTCTCGCTCCTCTAAGCCTGACTCCGGTGTTAGGAGTCTCCCGTCTCAGTGTCCTGTGGGTGTGCTGTCCTGTTGAGCTGGTGACATCATCCTGCATTGGACCCCATGCCTCCTGCTCCTGCTTGCTCAGCTTCTCAGCCCCTCTTCATTCACACTGTGTGGGAGGGTCAGCAGACCTCTGGCATCACGGGCCACCCTCAGACCCCACTTAACATGTTCCACTCGAGCTGTTGACTCCTGGTCCTGAAGGAAGTTTACACTTGGCAGTTTCCCAAAATCTCCATTGGCAAATCTAGGAGTCAAGTCTTGTGCTCTTGATTTAAAAGTGAATTTTTGGGTTGGTATCTTGTTTCCCTTTGAAGTTAGGGGCTGCTGGCTTCTGTCTGCATTTCAGTTTCAAGACGATCATCTCCTACATTGACGAGCAGTTTGAGCGCTACCTGCATGACGAGAGTGGACTGAACAGGCGGCACATCATTGATAACAGGGTGCACTGCTGCTTCTACTTCATCTCACCTTTTGGACATGGGTAAACAACGTTCACCATGGAAACTCGGCTCACTGCACAAGTGTGCAGTCACCCTCAGACTGTGTGTTGCAGTACAAGAATTGAGATGGTTTTGAGAGAAAAAATGTTGTGATCTCCCTGTTCTTTCCTGCAGGCTGAAGCCCTTAGACGTGGCCTTCATGAAAGCAATACACAACAAGGTGAACATCGTGCCTGTCATTGCGAAGGCCGACACTCTCACTCTGAAGGAGCGGGAGCGGTTGAAGAAGAGGGTGGGTGCCACCTGGACCTGGCTGCTGCTTGGGACAGTGGGTGCCGGGGGCCTGGGAGTGGGAGCAGGGGGAGTCTCTAGCATCTGCCCTGAGTCTTGGGGAGAGGACTCAAAGCACACCTAATGCTTGCTGTTTTGTTTTCTAGCATTTTGCCTTCAACAAAGTATCACATTTCAGTTTATTAGATTTTCTTAGGTAAAAATGCCCTTGGTGAGTGGCAGGTAGCTAGTGCAATGAGACCCCCCCAGTGTTGGGCTGAAGGTGGAGCTCTTGCATTCTATCCAGTGCTTCCACGCCAGGGTGTGTCTGAGCAGGACGGTTCCTCTGTGGAAGGGAAAGTACGCCGTCAGCTTCTGCCTGCCAGTGCCCCAGCACCCAGCTGCTCTGAGGCTGCCCCCGTGTTTCTCTGGTGCCCTGTTTAGTGCCCTCTCCTCTGTATCTCTTGAAGCCTCTTTGTTGACTATATATGTTTTTAGAAATTATTTATCTTTTTCTGACTGTGGTCCTTAAGAAAATCCAAACACCTTACATGTGCTAGCCTTTGACCTGAGAGTCCTTTTATTTCTCCACAGAAACAGCAGCTAGTAGTCAACTGTGGTCCCTCCAGAACACAGTCTGCTGTATGAGAACGGGAGTATACTGTAACACTGTTCAGCCAGTGGATGTTTTAAACTTCATTATCTGTGGCTTTACCATGGTTCTTACTGGATGTATAGAACTGCACTTAGGAACATGCTGTGGTTGGTTTTGCCAGTTCCCTGTTGATGGATATTTGGCTTATTTTTTGTTTTGCTCTGGCCCCTTTTTATCTCTGACCAAATTTCCTGATCCTTTGCAACTTCCAATTCCTCAGACCCAGAGAATGCCTTCTGCCCAGAATGTTCTCCCAGGTGCCTGCGTTGCTCTCATATGCTGCCTGCGCACTTCTGCAGCACCCACACACTACGCAAGTCCCTGTGCATTTTGTACCGTGGCTTCTCCTTATCCCCAACCCTGATCCCTGAGATAAAGATTCTTTGCTCTGTTCTTTAATGTATTCCAAGAATTCAGAATAGCACTTGACACATAGTAGGAACTCAGTTATGTTTGTTGTTCTGTTGTATAAATCAGATGAATTCTTGGGAAATGAATGTGAACTTACATTTTCATAAGATGGCAGATTTCCCCCCAAATAAGCAACAGTTTACTTTCCCAAAGCACCCTGTGTGCTCACCCCAGCGGTGATGGGCGGGTACCAGGGTGAGTCAGCTCTGCCCACCTCAGACGGGGGAGCTTGTTTGATTTCATCTCCTTGAGTGCTGGTGACCCTGTCCTGTGTGCAGCGCCCACTGGTGTCTTCTTGGGGCTCTCTTATTGACTTCAGATAGTCTCGGGGTTTGTGGATATTGGCGTGTTCAAATAATTTCTCCTGGTTTGACTTTATGTTTTTGCCACAATAAGATTGTAAGCTGTGTGTGGTCAGTGCTGTTGCCCTTTTCCGTATCATCTGAAGTACCTACCAGTTTTTTAGGAAATGTTTGGGCTTTGGGGAAAGTGCCTGAAAACTTAGACGTTTTTTGCTTAACAATGAGTATTTTTAGTGAGGGAATCGGCACCTTTTCTAGATGGTTGTGTTACCTTCCCTTTAGCTGGAGGAGAGGGTGCCAGGTCAGATGGCTTTGGCTCTCATGCCTAGTTCTGTGCCTGAGACCCGGAGGGCCTGAGAGGAGATGAGTTCCTGCACCTCTGCCGTCCTCTGGCCCTGCGCCAGCTGTGGTGGGCTCTCTTGCAGCCCTTCTCCGGCCCTCCCCCATGGCTTTGGCACCCTCCCTCCCTGGCTTTGGCTGCCTGCTTGCTGTGCCCTCAGCCTGCCTTACCTCCCTGCTGCTGACCGCCATCCCTCCAGGATGTGTCCTTGGTTCTCCTAGGATCACATCATCTCTGGCTTCCGCGTCGTCCTTCCAGGGATCTTGCCTCTCCCTGAGCAGCCAGGAGTCCACTTTGCACTGCTCAGCTCTGCCCTCCCTGCTTCTCTGCCTGTAGACACCCCCACATCGCTTCCTGGCGCCTCTCCTCCAATTTAAATGGTCTTCTTGTTCAGTCTTTCTCACATCTCATCTGTCCAGTGTGAGCCTTGGCCTTATGAGGCCAGCGTGGAGCCACAAGTGGGATCTTCAGGGCTGGACCAAAGAGGAGAGCAAGTCCATGCCGACTGCTCAGTTCGTCTCACTTAGGAATAGGGATTTGTGGAAAGGGGAAGATGTCGAGTATAGGGTGTACAGAGGTGAGTCTTCTCTGGAGTTAAGTTGGGAAAGATGGTGTGTTGAGAGCAAGATCTGTGATAACAAGACCCAAGCCACACAGGGGTTTGTATCCCTCTGAAATCAAAGAGCCAGTCCAGCCACGAGGAGGCAGGCTGCTTCCTGTGTACTTGGCCATGGCGGTGCAGGCCTGTGGCATCTGGTGCCGTGCCCAGCACACAGTGGCCACAGGGTGCTGCTTCTTCACAGAGACTGAGGGAGGACTGCTGGTTCAGCTCCAGCCCTGTCTCTCCTCTCCTGTAGGCCTGGTTGATAGGTCAGATTGCAAGATTTCACACCTAAGGACCGTTTTAAATGTTCATAAAATGGTTTCAGAATAACCTTCACCATTCTGGTTCTTCCTGACATTTGGATAGTCTTGATATATTTCTAATGTGATGAATCAGCCTGGACCTGGTTTTGTCTTCCATTCAGATTCTGGATGAAATTGAAGAACATAGCATCAAAATCTATCACTTACCTGATGCAGAGTCAGATGAAGATGAAGATTTTAAAGAGCAGACAAGACTCCTCAAGGCAAGTGCTGGCGCAGGGCACACTGGTAGCAGCTCCTGTGTCCTGTGGTCCCCGCAGTGAGAGGAGAGTGGGCAGAGGGCCAGATCTGGCAGGCTCACCTTCAGAGAGTGTCTGGGTTGGGCAGTCACAGCACTCATTTGCTTTCAATATGTCAGACATGGCTTCCACTGCCGGCGTGGAAGTGTCATTGCAGGTGTGTTTCCTGATTGTCTCACGTGGGAAACGTCTGACACTCTACCAGATGAAGCATGTGTGCCCTTAGCTCCCAGGTGGACGTGTCGTAGACAGTGGACGGACAGGTCTCTGCTGGTGTTCTTGTGTTCTCAGCGAACACTGGGCTCCCTGCTACAGCCTGTCCGCCGTGTCACTTTCCAGGCCAGCATCCCGTTCTCTGTGGTGGGCTCCAACCAGCTGATCGAAGCCAAAGGCAAGAAGGTCAGAGGGCGCCTCTACCCGTGGGGTGTGGTGGAGGTGGAGAACCCCGAGCACAACGACTTTCTGAAGCTGCGGACGATGCTCATGTAAGGCCTGGGTGTCCCCCGGCAAGGTGGGCTGGGGGCAGTGCTTCTCCCGTGGGTGCACACAGCCCCCGCTAGCTGCAGCCGGCACGTGCTGTGCATCCACACTGTGTATCCTCTGGAGGGAGGTGGTTTTGGGGCTGCTGCGGCTTGGTCCTGAGACCTCTGGGGGCTCAGACACACTGTCCTCGCCTCTTCAGTGACATGTGTCTAAGTACCTCTCCATTGTGCTCTCCACCATCTCCAGATCTCTAATGCTCATGGGAGACTGGACCTAAACTATGGTTGTGTGTCCTCAGCTCTGGCAGGGAGATGGTCAGGCTCCTGGTGGGTGTTGGGCAGCACCCCAGACCCAGCTGGCACCCAGTGCTCCTGAGTCATACTAGGCGGCCCCCTGAGTATTGAGCTTTCTTCTCATTTGACAAGTACAGTACACTTGACTAGAGAAATAGGCTTTACGCCCCTTAAACATAAATTTCACACGTAGTAAGTAGCCTATGTCCATTACCGTTATTCCTGAATGAAAGCATCTTGCCGGAGATGCAGTTGTTTTTGTTAACGTGTATTTGTACCTGCTTGTGGGGTACAGTGTGATATTTGAGCTCCTGTGTGGAAGCATGTGCAGGACGGCAGTGCTCAGCATTTCCAGGTCACCCCTTCTTGGTGCCGCCTTCTGTTTTTTTTAAGATCTGTGTCTATTAGAAGGCTTCAGAGGGGTTTGGGTGAGTTGAACGTTGCTGTGTGTGCTCCTCTGTCTCAGCATAGCAGTTTTTAGCAAGTGGAAGCCAGTGAGCTGTGACCGTCCAGGCTGTCTTTGGAATGATGCGATGCACTATGAGCCGTCAGAGGACACTCGTCCAGCCCTGGGCTCTGGGGACCCCCATTGTGGGGCATGGACCCTGAGCACAGAGCGAGACATTCCCCACCTCAGCACTGATGTGCGTTCTCAGAGTGAGCCCCATCCTGCGTAAACAGGACTGAGTGGGAATGTCTGCTCTGAGCGCTTAGGAAAACTGGGCCAAAGTACCATTCACCATAAGAGAAATATGGGGTCTTACTCTGATAAAAGAGCAATTGCCTGTTCCTCCTAAAGATCTTTTAGAATGTGCGTTCTCCTTTGGACATCATCCACCTAAAACCCTCTACCTCTCTGCATCTGGTGTCTCCAGTGGCCATGAACTCCTGCAGGGACTAGCATTCCCTGTGGCAAAGGACAGTGCGGGGCACACCAGGCCTCTTGGGTGTTGGTGCACTGTTGACTATGGTAGCAGAGGAGAGCCACACCTCACTAGATATTTCTACAGCCATGTTTCCTTGGGAAATTCCAGCAACCTACGCACCTTTACGACACGGTCTAAGGGTGCTGTTGTGCTGGGCGAGCAGTCTCCTTGTGCACCTTTACCACATGGTCCACAGGGCGCTGTGAGCGGGGTGTGGTCCCCCTGAGGCTGGCATGCAGCTACTTTAGTGTATGCCTTTTCTCTTCCAGCACTCACATGCAGGACCTCCAGGAGGTGACCCAGGACCTTCACTATGAAAACTTCCGTTCCGAGAGGCTCAAGAGAGGCGGCAGGTGATCCCACTGTCTTCCGTCCTTGAAGTGCTGTTCCCCCCCTGTGTGTCTCAGCTTTCACTAAGCAACATGAGCTTCCTACTTAAACACTGTGCAAGGGAAAGCCAGGTGCGGTGGTGCACACCTGTCATCCCAGCAGCTGGGGAGGCTGAGACAGGAGGACCATAAGTTCAAAGCCAGTCTCAGCAAAAGTGCAGTGCTAAGCAACTCAGCAAGACACTCCCTCTAAATAAAATATAAAACAGGGCTGGGGATGTGGCTCAGTGGTCAAGTGCCCCCTGAGTTCAATCCCTGGTACCAAAAAAAAAATTATTCAATGGAGTTACTGCTAGTTTAATCAAATCATGCTTTTCTAGCCTTGAAGGGAGAGGAAAAAAATGGCTGGGCACACACCCTTAATCCCAGCTACTTGGGAGACTGAGGAATACCCTGAATTCAAGGCCAGTCTGGGCCACATAGCAACACCTTGTCTCAAAATGAAAATTAAAAAGAGCTGGGGATGTAGCTCAGTTATAGAGCACTTGCCTAACATGCCCAGAGTCCTGCATTGAATCCCCAGCAGTGCACACACGCTTCCTCCCTCCCTCCCTCCCTCCCTCCCTCCCTCCCTCCCTCTCTCTCTCTCTCTCTCATTCACACACACATACACACACACAGAGATAAAGGTAGATTTCATATTGTGCACATGAAGAATAGCTTTAGATCTGAAGGCCAGAGCTTATATTGGTGGTACTTCTAAAGCAGCTCTGTTTTCTGCTTAGAACAGAGTTTAATGAACAAATAAGTGGATATATAGCAGTTGTTAAATATTTCGTGTATCTACTTCATCTAGAATATGTTCTTTTTAACGATGAATTGTGAGCATACTTGAGGTATATATTAAGATCTCATTTATCGTGTTGACTTGGGATCCAGTCATTAATCAAAGTTCTAGAGACAGGAGGCAGCAGTGGAGAGGCCTCTCCTACTGGGCTCTGGGCCTCTGTGTACTGAGGGAGCGGCCTCCATCCCATGGGCCAGTTCTGACCTACTCATGTCCTGCTCCTTCAGCACACTGACTGACCTTGCACCTCTGCAGGAGTGTTCTTGAGAGGAGACGTGTCATCACTCCAGCTTGGGGCAGGGAGTCTCCTGGGCTTCTCACCTCCTGGCGTTTATGCTTTTCTTCTTCCTGTTCCCTTTTTTCATGTCTTTAATTTTTAAAAATGATTAAAATACATAAATTTGAGTAGGTGTTTCTCAGAATTCTAAAGTGAATTTTTTCCTTGGTTATCTATAATAAAAACAACCCACTGTGCTTCTTGTAATGATACCATTGTCATTTCTCTCCACTCTTAGGAAAGTGGAGAACGAGGACATGAATAAAGATCAGATCTTGCTGGAAAAGGAGGCTGAAGTAAGTAGAAAATGCTCTTCTTACAACTGCAGCTGTTTGGTTTATACCCAAACATCATCTGTAATTAGCTTGTTATAATTTAAAATATAATATACCCATTTTATGTATTTAATCGCATCTAGTAATTTAGCTAAAAAGCATAGAAACAATGTAATAATGTGACTGATTTTTATAAAATGTTTAAAAATAAATCTTTCCATACATTAATAGTAACTAGAAAATGAAACAAAACTGCCACTGGCATTAGTTATCAGAAAATTGAGAAAAAATAAGTAGGATTTCTGGGGAAAGAAATTGAAAAACTTCACTGAGAAGATGTTTAAAGATTATGATAGACGTGCAGGTTTGTAGGTGGGAAGACAGTGCAGGGTTAGAGTGCTCTAAGTTGACCTCTGACTTCAGCTCTGTCAGAGCCTGTGGCCTGGCTGTGTGTGTTCATTGTTCTCCCTCGGGTGAGGGCCCATTCAGTCATCCTCACGTTTGCTTTGAAGAATACGTATGGGAGGTTCGGGAAGCTCTCTAAAAACTGGACTAATGACAGGAGGCTTGCCTTACTGGTCCAGAGGCCCAGATAGAGCCTTGGCCACCCACATGGCATCTAGAGGTAAATGAGGGATGTCAGCATGTCCTTTGGCAAAGGGGCCCCAGGCCTGCTGGAGAGTGGAGTGCAGGTGTTCAGTAGTGGTTTGGCCACAATAGACTGGCCTTTGGAAAACAGAAGACTCGCATCTTTGGGTAAATCAACCCAGTGTGGATCAAATAGTTAAATGTTGCAGCCATCACCACAAAGTTACCTGAAGAAAATTGGAGTAAATGTTTTAGTGATGAAAATCAGTAAGGATCAAGACGGACAAATCCACTCTTCATAGCTCTGACCTCCTTGCCCTTCAGAGGAACATACTCTTTCCCATACCCCACTGACCCACCTTTTAGGTTAAAAATCTCATTGCCTTATTTTTCTTAAGTTACTGCTCTGTTGATAATATCTGCATCTTCCTTGAATTGTGTTCTTTTATTATTTACATGGTTTTCCGTTACACTGTTGGTCCTTTTGCTGGTTTGTAAGAATTCCTCCTGTCTTAACACGTCTAGTGTTTGGGGAACCACAGAACAGCACGGGTAATGTTGAAAGACTGAACAGTCACGGGTCTGGCTTGCACTGTCTCCTAGCTCCGCCGTATGCAAGAGATGATTGCGAGGATGCAGGCGCAGATGCAGATGCAGATGCAAGGCGGTGACGGGGACAGCGGGGCGCTCGGGCACCACGTGTGAGGTGACGTGTGCATTGTAACCTTTCAGAGTCCCTGGTGTCCGTCAGCCTGGAAAGCAGGCACCTGTTTCTGAGGGATCTCACTGTTGGTTCACCTTGAATATGACAGGCTCCTCCTTAAGTCTTACATGGATAACATCATTAGCCCTAAATGAGAAGGGAGTGCTTCTAAAGTGCACTGCCACCTGCCATCTAGTAAAGATGTTTAATATTTTCTAAGCTTACAAATGTGACTCAGAAGAAAATTTGTAAATACTTTCATTAGTCATACAATTAGAAATTTGTTAATGTTGATAATCTGTCTTTAAGGGTATAAAAAGTGTTAAGTGTTGTTAAGACAGTTCGTGTAGATCCAAAGTAAAGATGCCATGCAGATAGATTGAGGTGCCCTTGCTAAGGATGGCTGGGCCATGGTGTGGGGAGCCACGCAGATAGACCAAGGTCCCCTTGCTGAGGATGGCTGGCCTCTAGGTTTTCGAGGCAGCTCTGTTCAACAATTAGTAAACAGGATCCTGCAGGCACCAGGGGCCTCAGGACTAGAAAGGCAGAGGTTCACTCACATCAGCTCACAGAGGAAAGGAATGATAGGCAACATCAGATAAAGGCTTAAGAGTCCCCAGAAGAAAATCACATGGAGACAAACAGATGGCACAGGCAGGGCATGAATGAGTTTGAGGTGGGAGAGATCTTCGGAAGAAAGCTGGACCTTAGGGAGAAAGTCTTCACTGCAGTCTCAGGACCTCATCCTGGAGGCATGAGGCAAATCATGGAGTTTAGCTGTTCATTCAGCTTTCTCACTGCTGTGACTAAAAGGACCCAACAACAAAAACTGTAGAGAAGGAAAAGTTAAATGGGCTCACGGTTCAGAAATCTTAGTCCATAGAAGGCCAGCTCCATTTCTTTGGGCTCAAGGTAGGGCAGGACATCGTGGCAGTAGAGTGTGGCCAAGGGAAGCAGCTCACACGGTGATCAGGAAGCTGAAAGAGAGGTCTCCACTTACCAGATACAAATATATACCCTAAAGCCATGCCCCTGGGGATCCACCTCCTCCAGCCACACCCCACCACTCCGTTACCACTCAGTTGATCCCTAACAGGGGGTTGATTCACCAATTGCGCTAATACAACCCAGTCATTTCTCCTCTGAACCCTCTTGCACTGTCTCTCGTGAGCTTCTGGGAGACCCCTCACATTCAAACCATAACATTAGCTGAAACGTGTGTAGGTAAGACAGAAAGCAAGGATTCCCCAGACCTCCACAGCAGAAGGATGGGTGGCTACGGAAGGGCCAGGAGGACTTGCTGGGTCATTGGTCACTAAAGCAGTGCCCCTGCCTTCTGCAGCTTCCTGGGGAAGGTTTGTTGAACAGCATGTGAATTAAAAGGCAGTATGACTGGCTTGACAAGTTACTGTAAAGGCAGTGTCTGTCCACGCGAACCTGGCTGGGTGTCGCTGCCCTCTCATCACCTGGGGAACCTCTGTGAGTCCCCAGTCAGAACTGCTGCAAGGGTCTGACGTGCCTAGCCTACGGGCATCTCACTAGAACGGGGCTCTTGCCTCCAAAATCTGGCTCTGTGTGACCAGGGTTGCACCTGACCAGAGCGAGGACTCATGGAGAGAAGCCAGGACTCCAGGAGTGACTCCCTTGAGCAGGAGGAAATGACAGTGCTTGCTTGTGGTCTCTGGTCTGGCTGCTTCCCTTGTAGAAACTTTATGAGGTCGTGGACATTTTCATTTCTGGGTTGTTTTTTTTTTTGTTTTGTTTTGTTTTTGATAGAGAATTTTTTATTATTTATTTTTTAATTTTCGGGGGACACAACATCTTTCTTTGTATGTGGTGCTAAGGATCGAACCCGGGCCTCACGCATGCCAGGCGAGCGCGCTACCGCTTGAGCCACATCCCCAGCCCACTGGGTATTTTTCAGTTTTTCAGTGCTTCCACGTTCCAAGAGTCTCACAAATGCCTTTTTTTTTTTTATATCGGGGATTGAACCCAGGGGCACTTAATCACTGAGCCACACCACCAGCCCTTTTTACATTTTATTTTGAGACAGGGTCTTGGTAAGTTGCTTAGGGCCTTTGTAAGTTACCCAGGATGGCTTTGAACTTGTGGTCCTCCTGCCTCAGCCTCCTGAGCTGCTAGAATAACAGGAGTGCTTCCCCACACTCAGCATATTGACATCTTGATTTAGATAACTCGGGTCTTATAAGCCCATCCTTTTGCTCAATCTGTGCCCTTTGATGTGCAAAGAAATAGTATTGTCTGTGACCAAAGCAGCAAGCATTGCTTCATTCCTTCTTAAATCTGTTTTATTTTTCCAGAAAACACTCTTGGATACAAAGAAGAACACATTCCTGATGAATGCCACATCGCAACTTTCCATAAGATCCTTAGAAGGGTGCCCATCCACATTTACAATACCTGTGCCTGAGAATTTAATTTTTTTAAACTATTGGTGTGTTTTGTATGAAGTACTTTTAACATTTGTATTTCACTGCTATGTTATACTTTATACTTCATGAGGTAAACGCTCACTTTTGTTTTCTTCCTTAACTAACCACTAATATTAGAATTGATTTCCAAGTATCAGAGTGTGTAATTAATATTGAATTCCCTTGATTTAGTTGGCCTGATTAGTCATTGAGCACTCTTGACATCTAGAACATTCAGATTTACCAGGAGTGTTCCTTGGTGGTAGACGTGTGCCTGTGACAGAAAGCTGTGCAGTCGCTCCACATGGAGACTCTTCCTTCATTTTATATTTGTGCACAACAAACACCTAAAACCAGTTTTGCTGCTATAGTTCAATACTGTTAATCTGCACATTTATCTATTAACCAAGTAGAAAACAGAGTCACCTAAAGAGATACATTTACACTTGAACAACTTCTAAAAACAGGCTTTAGGTGTGGGTTTGAAGAGCACTTTGGATTCTGATGCTAGGTCATTTTTAACACCTGTGCAGGGAACTCCCTGTGGACACTTGTCCTGTAGGCGCTGGAGACGCTGCTGGGCTACACTGTGGAGAGCGCAGCAGTGAACCCCAGCTTTGTGCTGCTGCAAGCTTCTTGGCACAGTGAGAGTGAGAAAATTATTTTTTCTCACCTAAATTAGAAAAAATTTTTAAAGAATCCAATTTTTTAGACATTTTATACTGCACTTTCATGTATTTCTGTAACTGCAAGTGTGAAATAACCCACCTCAGCAATGGTTAATCGGGGTCATTATGACTGTCTCACCTATTTTCAGCCATCGTCTTTCCTTCATCTTGTGTGTTAGAATGAAAGGCATTTCAAGTCTGTCCTGCAGGCTGCTAGACAGGTGTCCACCATAGTTACACTGGGTGTCCTGCTGTGCGTGGGGCCTTAGCTTTCCTGCCCTTCCCATTCCTCCTGCTGCCACCGGGACTCTTCAGCAGACACTTTCTCTCCACTTCTCCCAGCGCCAGGAGAGTTGACCCCAGAGGGATGGGACAAGAGATGACGGTTACAGAGGGAGCAAGCCAGCTCAGTCTTTTCATTTTGCTGCAACAGGAGGAGTTGAACTGAAGAAAGTGTTTGATGAGAGAAAGAGATTTGGGGGAGGGCTTGTTTTGTTTTGTAGGGCAAAGCAGGCTCCGTTTTCCCGCCTGCTTTGCCCCTCACATTATCACGATCAGTTCCAGACCACTGGAAGGCAGTCGATGATCTGGGTTATCTTGACAGTTATGGAAAAAGTTACTAAAAGCATTTTCAAGCAGTGTAAGCCCTGTGTGTTTGGGTTAAAATGCTGCTTAGTGCTAGGTGCCACCTGATGGTGGGGTGTGGGCCAGGAGGTCTACAGGGTGTCACTCTTTTGAATCCGATTTTATTTTGTTGTCCAAATCTAAACATACACTTTTTCTACTAGATAATTGCTCTTACTGAGATAATCTTACCTATAGAAATATTTTTGAGATCAATTTACACAGCAATTTTGTATGCATTTAAACTAACCTTTTTTTAAAATAAAGCACTATTGTTTAAATATTGATAGTACTCATCACTGCTTCTTTACAAGGGAAGGCGTGAGGTCTTGGGGGGACTATGCAAAGCCCCCAAAGCATCTGTGTATAAATCATGAAGCTGTTAGAATTCTATCAACAGCATCTGCACCAGATAACTTCACATTAGAGATCCCAGCCCAAAAGAAGGTGGACTGTACAGGAACTATTTAAGGTGATCAGATCATCTGTACAGACAGTAGGAGATCACCTGGTAAGAATTAGCACTGATAAGATGGATAAGTGGTCACTGACACGTTGTATCAAAAGATATAGCAGTAACTATTACTAACTGTAGAAATAGATGACTATTGGGAAAGTATCCAAGAAGAAATTTCTATGGCAATTTTTTTAATTGAATTCAGGGCACTCGACTACTGAGCCACATCCCTAGCCCTATTTTGTATTTTATTTAGAGACAGGGTCTCACTGAGTTGTTAAGCACCTTGCTGTTGCTGAGGCTGGCTCTGAACTTACAATCTTCTGCCTCAGCCTCCAGAGCTGCTGGGATTACAGGCTTGCACCACTGCACCTGGCTCTTGTACATTTTTAAGAGATATACTGTGAATTCTCTACAACTTTATTGAAGGAAACTTTGGAAACCTGGACTTGATCCTGGTCTGGGTGGCTGAGTGCCTCCAAGCCCAGGCCTCAAGCCCCATGGGCAGCTCACTGACCCCCATCATCTGAGGGCTTGCTCGGCCCCTGTCCTCCTGCCAGTTCCTCCTGAGTGGCACACTGAGTCCCTGAGTAGTGAAGCTCTGGCCATTCGGGTTCCTTGCCTGCTTGGCTCCTTCACCCCTTCCTCACCTTCCCTTTTGCCAGCACAGCCAGAGCCAGCTATGTCACTAGGTTGGAGCAGTGGTTCTGGCCATGGGGGACACTGGGGTAATCGGACCGCTCAGCAATTTCCATGCATCCTTCAGGTCTTCGGATCCCGAGGCTGCCTCGCTAGAAGCAAGGGTTCGTTGCTCCCATCTTGTCCTGGGGGAAATGGTTGGGTTTCCCTCACAAAGCCGGAGCACTCACTTGAAGCTTGCAGGTGGCCCCTGGATTAAGTCCCTTGACTGTATAAGTGCGAGGACAGCTGCAAGTTTGGGCAAGATCTTGAAGGCTGCCATGTTAATTAATCCCCAGGGAGAAGAGCGCTGCTGTGAGTCGCAGGCATAGAAGACTGAGGGTCTGGTCTCCATTTCTACTCCCTGGTGGGGATCCCAAGGCCAGAGGGCGACTGCAGGTCCCCGTGGCAGTATCTCAGGCCTCCGTCGACGCGCGGCCTGTCTTCTGTGCTGCCCTTCAGTGGCTGCAACTATCCCTGGGCCCCCGTCCAGTGGCCCCAGAGGGGTGCCCCGGGACTGGGTTAGGAAGGAGGCTGGCGGCCAGAGCTGGGGAAGAGGGTGGGGAAGCTAGGAGGGTCTAGCCGGAGGAGACCCACAGCCCAGCGCCAACTCCGTCTGCTGAGCCGAGGCCCCGCCCAGGTCCGAGTCCACTCTAGCCGAGGCCCCGCCTGGGTGAGGTCCCGCCCAGCGAGCCAACGCTCGGCCGAGATTTGCGGCCGACCGCGGTGTCCCCTTCGTCCCGCCCCTTCCCCGTCGCCTTACCAATCAGAACTGGGTGCCGCGCTCGACGTGCGTTCCAGCCCCGCCCCGGCGCCCCGCGGGCCAATCGGCTGCGCGTCCGCAGCGGGGGCGGGACGGAGCGGGGCGTGGGGCGCTGGGCGTGGGGCGCGGGGGCGGCGGCGGCTGAGCGGTCGAGAGCGGGTGGCGGCGCAGGCCTGGCAGGCCCGGTGAGGACGCGGCGCGCGCGGGAGGGACGGACGGAGGGAGGGCGGCGGCCTGGGCCGCGGGCCGGCCAGCTAGGCCTGGCTGAGCGGACGGGAGGCCGAGGCCGAGGCTCGAGGCCCTAGGCAGGCCCGCGGGCCGCCGGGGGAAAGTCCACGCCCGTCTCTGAGGCCTTCGCCGGCGCGGCGGCTCGTCAGGGGTCCCTCTGGGCAAGACCGGTCTGTCCCCGGGGCGAGGCCGGGGCCGGGGCCGTGCTGTCCCCCGCGGCCGCGCGCAGCGGACCTGCGGCCCCCAGGAGCCCCAGGTGGAGCCCCTCAGGGCGAGCGGCCTTCCCCCCGGGTTGAAAGGTCAGGGTCACCGGCGCGAGCGTCTGTGGGCCTTGTGTGTCCGCGGAGTGGGACACCGTGGGAAGGCCACGTCCCAGGGCCGCGTCTTGAAAGGGCGTTTGTTGGCTACCATGAGGACGCTGTGGGAATGTTAGGTGACTTCCCGCGGCCTGGGTAGACAGCGGTGTAACCGGCGACGCCTTTTCTCAGTGACACGGGAGAGGGTGTTTGAGGCGGGAACACACAGAGGAAGTGACCTTCAGTTCTGGCCTGGTGACGTGCTTGCGAGTCCCTGCACCCCAGAAGACATGTGTAGAACGGGTGCCTGTTATTTAGTCGGTTCACCTGGAGTGTTCCAAGGAGACATGCCCAGGTTTCACAATCCTTTTTAAAGTACAAGAAAGGGAGGCTCAGAGAAGTGGACTAGCAGGATTAGGGTGGCACCTTGGGTTGTTTGCAAAGCCAGGCGACACCCATCTCTGGTTCTCCTGTGCCCTTCCTTTGCCCCGGCTGGTCGCCACTTGGCTGCCACTCCTGAACTGGATGCTGACAGTGCGTTTGGCTGAACTGCAGAATTTTCTGCTCATGTACATAACAGGGATGTTCTTAATAGGCCAGTAGGTTCCTTTCTATCAGTTCTTTTCCCAAAGAGGAAGTTGACATACGATATATTAATTGATTCCTGCCTTATCCATAAAATTAGTGCAGAATTTACCTGCCACACAGGGTCTTTGTGAAGAGTAAGAGTCAATTTTAAAAATCTATAAGCATTGTTCCTGGCACATAGTAGATGCTTAATAAATGTCAGTGATTGTGAAAAAAAAAATCATCTGAGTAGACAGTAGAATTGGCTAACCCTGGTTATTTACCACAAGAGAAGGAAAAAAAACATTGAAAAAGCATAGAATTGAGTTACCTTGCTTAGAGGGAAGATAAGGAACACAGTTGCCAAAGCAAAGATTAATGCATGGATCATTCCATAAGAGCCTGTTTAAATCCACTTGGTCCCAAGGAATTCTGTTTCCTTCTTTCTTTCCAAAGAGGCCTGCCTGTGGTCACACCAGACAGTACACATTTCTCTTATACGGCTTACATTTTCACTCTGTGCATTTTTCCCCTCACCAGCTCACCTATCAGTTCACCTGCTTCCCCTTTTACTCACTCACCACAAGCTTTGTACATACAACCTAGTACCCCCTGGCAGGCAGAACTCCATTGTTTAGATCAGGGTGTGTTGCTGGGCGCCATGGCGCAAGCTTGTGATCCCAGTGGCTCAGGAGGCTGAGGCAGGAGGATCTAGAGTTCAAAGCCAGCCTTGGCAAAAGTGAGGCGCTAAGCAACTCAGTGAGACCCTGTCCCTAAGTAAAATACAAAATGGGGCTGGGGATGTGGCTCGGTGGTCGAGTGCCCCTGAGTTCAATCCCCAGTACCAAAAAAAAAAAAAAAAAAGATCAGGATGTGTTAAGTCATTTATTAGTATCTTTGTCTGGTTTCATCCTTGACAAAGGAGGTTGAGAAGCTGAGTCCCACAGAACTTAATATGGTAAAGTCCAGTGCTTGCAGTTTTCTGGGGAATGTTTATGTTGGTGATTCTAGTCTGGTATATGTGGAGAGCAACTAGCAGTATGTGATCAAGATTTTGCTTTGGGAATCCCAGTTTTGAAAACAATCTGATAAGCGAACCAGCGTTTTTTGACCAGTGAACATAATTTGACAAACCCATTCCTGTCCTTCCTCCAAGCAAAATTTAAACCATTTTGATCCATAGAAATGTGCTTAAAAAATAAGCCTTAACCTAAAAAGTAAAATGGGGTATACAGTAACTATTATGTTCTAAAAAATATGTGAGGACATAGATAAGATCAGGAGGAAGTTAGGGATGTAAGAAGCTTTTTAGTCAGAGGGTTGTTTTCCCCTAAACTTGTGTTTTAGTTCATTGCCATTTTAGAATTCAAAAGCAGAAGGGCACAGTAATGTGGTAGGGTACGATGATGAGTCTTGCTTCACCTCCTCCCTCCCTTGGCCAGCCCGTTCTCCCGATTGCCTCTCAGAATAGAAGCCACGTCCCAGGTGCAAACCCTGTTCATGTCTTAGATTCCATCCCTGATCCACTGGAGTCCTCACAGCCCAGCTCAGGTTGCAACCCCAGTCCTCTCAGTTGTCTTGGGGCCCCACCACACTCAGCCTGTCACCTGCCTGTGCACACACTGAGCCCTTTGTCTACCTGGTTTCCCAATCCCTGTGAGGCCCAGACCCGCTGCAGCGCCTGGGAAGAACTCCATTGTTCCCAGTGCAGGTCAGGCTAGCAGTGGCCCCTTCCCCTTTCTTTTGGCTGTCTGGGACTGCAGTGAGCATGTGGCACTGGTTGCTTACCCACTTGCCTCTGCGTTAAACACCTCTCTCCGGGTGCCCAGTGCACTCCATGAGTGGGGTTGAGGCTCCTTGTGGAGCTGAGTATGCACCAAATCATTCACTTTTCTGAGCCTGAGTTCCTTGAGCTGTAGCTGTGGGAATAAAGCCAACTGTGCAGTCATTGTGAGCAGTAGTAAGAAAGATTGTAAGTAAAGGGTTTGGCATGGGCTCCCAGCAGGGGTGGCCCCTCAGGATGTGGTAGGTGCCATCAGGAGTGCCAGGACATTCTTGAGGCCTTTCCTGTGGTCTTTTTGGTGAGGCCTCCTCCAGTCTTTCCACCTGCGGGATCGTTCTCTGCCACCCTTGCTTTACTTTCTCCGTTGCTTCCTCCGGGTTCAGCAACTGCCTTACCTTGGCCCACTGTACTGGAGGGAACTCTCTGTTAGGAGCTCCTATATCCCTAAGTGCCTCAGTCTGGCTGGGCACAAAATAACCAAGCCGCCAGGAGGCACTTGTAGGTTCAAACAGGAACTACTTTATTGCCCAAACTCCCCACGCAGGCCACCCACGCGGCCCTTCCAGGAACACCACACACCAAGCCGGAACTCCCGCTACCGGAACTTCACCAACCAACCAACCCGAACTCCTCAGGAATCCCCGGGAGAACTCCGAAGTAGCAGGCGCCCGAGGCGGACAGCAGGGGTCTATATACAATTGAAGACACAGCTTAACTTAACCATCATCATCTCAATGGCTCGCTGGTATCACCTCTCAACCACTCCCTCTGGCAAAATGCCAGGTGCCACCCCGACTCGGATGTGGCCCTCAACACCTAAGCACTTAGTCCTTCTTGATTGAGAAGAGGTGCTCAGTAAATGTTTAAAAGCATTTCAGATTCTATCAGGTTTCTGGGCCCTGTATGAAACACATACAGTTGGCAGGGTTGGGGGGGGGTGGTCTTTTTAAAAAAGAAATATAAAGTTGCAAATAAAAATTAGTCTAGAAAATATGCATTGTTTAGCATGAGAAAAAATACATTAGTACAGTTTTGAAAAAGCTGACCAGTAATACAGATATAATTGAGAAAAGTGACGTGTCTGATAGTTAAC